>NC_054824.1:136221030-136530645 GCF_018345385.1 Vulpes lagopus
TTATAATCGAATGGTGCCCCACACAGTCTCACAGGTAAATAGAAATCCTTGGGTATCAGCTGCACATGAAACCATTCACTTTAAGGTATTCATTTCCTGATCCATGAATCCCAAACAATGAACAGGTTTGAGTTTATCAGCAGACAGCCTTGCCAAAGGGTCTGCAAGAATAACCAAATGGAAACCAGCAGACGATTCAGGAACACCTGCCTGATGCTTCTGTTGTTGGTTGCTTGCCCAAGTCAACCATTTCAAAAGAGGGAGTGTGAGCTACAATTAGATCTCAAGATTCGACATGGTTGTTGAATTGTAATGGAAAGCCATATGCCTACTCAATCTGAGGAGAAAATCATTTTGTGCTGAATTAGATATAGTGCTGGTTTTGTCCTGATTTCCAGAGAACTAGCAAACCATGTTCACTTTAACATGTCCATCAGTTTGAGGACAACTGGATGGCTTTTATGATTTACTCTTTAGACCTCCCCCCGTTAAAACAAAATCTATCACATAGCCTTAAAAATAGATATTTAAACTAAATTATACTTAGAATCTTACATTTGAGGAATGGCTCATGGGGAAGTTAGGCTAGACTGTAACAGGGATCAGAAATTCCAGACAAGCACTATGTCAAAGACGTGTACGACAATTTTCTTCTTCACCTAAGTCTTTTGTTCTCCTATTCTTGTATCTCATAAAAGGACTGCATCCATGAAAGAATTCAAATCTAAGGTGTAATTGCTTTCTTATTCTTGAAAAGATAGATTTCCCAGCAGACCTTCACCCACTACTCACCCAATAAATTTAGTTGTGTACACATCCTTAGCAATCTGTCTGTGGAAGAGAGCAAACATCCCATTTGCTTTCCTGCATTTCCAGGATGCCTTGCCTGTAGGTAGGGGCCATGTGACTATTCCTGGTCAGTGAAGACAGGAAAATTGATGCATTTCACTTCTGCCTGAGACGCTCAAGTGATTTGAAGTTATTTGGAGGTTTGTAAGGAAATAATAGTAAAATCCTTAGTACTTAGTAGGAAAATTCTATATAGTAAAAGCCTCTCATGTTAGTGATAATGGGTAGAAGTGATAATTGTGTTGTTTTATTATTTTTTTCTCATGCAGTCAGAACTGCTTTTCAAAAATTTCCCCAAAACTGCCTTGAAAGAAAGTTCGTCTACTCATTCCTCCATCTCCAAGCTGTGATCAAGAGTAATTGTCCCTGATAACTTTACTCCAGATATAGCACAATTAGTAGTTAAGGGGATTCATTCTTTTCAAGGGCTAGGTCTTGAAATTCAATCATTCATCATTTCTTAGTTGGAATCATATCTCCCATTAGACAGTTGTAACTCAGTATCTCATGGACTATGTCATCTGTGACTGCATAGTGAGGTCACGTTATAATTATGCAAAATTAAAATGTATCTGAATACTTCTTCCACTATAGCAGGGATTTAGTGTGTAACAAGGGATCTCAAAAGTCTGGCTCGTGCTCAGAAGTCAATCTACCAGATGCATCTTCCGCATTATTTCTCAAGTGTCAATGGCTGATATCTCCCAAACTCTTGGAAAAGGCCTTTATGCTAACAATGTTGACAGAGATTCCTGAGGAAACATAAATTTCTTTGCGAAGAGTATGAATTCTTTTTTTCAAAATCACATATCTTCAGGGTAACAGAATGCTTGATTCCGAGAAACAGGCAAGAAGGCGGCAGAGCAGGGTCCCCAAGTCACCTGTCCTCAACAAATTACCCAGAAAACCATCCAATCATCCTGAAAATCTACGAATTCGGCCTGAGATTTAAAGAGAGACCAGCTGGAACGCTACAGTGAGAAGAGTTCGCGCTTCTATCAAGGTAGGAAGACCGGGAAAAAGAAATAAAGACACAAAAGGCCTCCGAGGGGGAGGGGCCCCGCGAGGAGCCGGGCTGAGGCCGGGGCGAGTGTCCCCAGGACAGGAGAGCCCCGTCCCGGAGGGGCAGGAGCTGCACCAACCTTCCCGGGGGAAAGGGGCTTGCGGGGAGGTGGAGCAGGACCCAGGAGGGCGGGGATGCCCTCGGGCTCCCTGGGACAGTAACAGGCACCTGCGCCCCAGGAGATGCGCCGAGCTCCCTAAGGGCTGCAGCGCTCGGCGGGACCGGAGCAGCTCGGAGGGGCTCGGGTGGCGGCTCCGCGGAGGGGGCGGCGCGGCTCCGGGAACAGCTCGGCGGCGGCGGCCCGGGCGGAGGAAGAAGCTCCGCGCGGAGGGGGCTGCGCGGCTCCGGGAACAGCTCGGAGGGGCTCGGGCGGCGGCTCCGCGGAGGGGGCTGCGGGGCGGGAGCGCGAATCCAACAGCGCAGGCCCCGGAGCACAGGGCGCCGGGACACAGCCCAGGATCCGGCCTCCCCCGGGACAGGCAGAGGCCGGGAGGGCCCAGGACAGCGAGGACGCTCCTGCCTGGAACTGAGCAGATCAGCGGCCCCGCCCGGGAACCTCCAGGCCCTGCGGACGGAGAGCCCCGGAGCTACTGCGGGGGCTGACTCCAGGGTCCCAGAGCTGCCCCCGCCACTGTGGCTTCCTCCCGGGGCCTCACGGGGTGAACAACCCCCACTGAGCCCTGCACCAGGCAGGGGCAGAGCAGCTCCCCCAAGTGCTAACACCTGAGAATCAGCACAGCAGGCCCCTCCCCCAGAAGACCAGCGACACGGACCAGGTCCAGGGGAAGTCAAGGGACTTAAAGTATACAGAATCGGAAGATACTCCCCCGTGTTTTTTTTGTTTGTTTGTTTTGTTTTGTTTTGTGCTTTTTTTTTCTTTCTTTCTTCTTGATTTCTGATTGCTTCCCCCACCCCACCCCACCCTTTTTTTTTCTTTTTTCTCCTTTCTTTCTTTTTCTTTCTTTTTCTTCTCTTCCCCCCACCCCTTTTTTTTTCTTCTTTCTCTTTTTTCTTTTTCTCTTTTCTTTCCTTCTCTCTCTTTTTCTCCTTTTCCCAATACAACTTGTTTTTGGCCACTCTCCACTGAGCAAAATGACTAGAAGGAAAACCTCACCTCAAAAAAAAGAATCAGAAACAGCCCTCTCTCCCACAGAGTTGCAAAATATGGATTACAATTCAATGTCAGAAAGCCAATTCAGAAGCACTATTTTACAGCTACTGGTGGCTCTAGAAAAAAACATAAAGGACTCAAGAGACTTCATGACTGCAGAATTTAGATCCAATCAGGCAGAAATTAAAAAGCAATTAAATGAGATGCAATCCAAGCTAGAAGTCCTAACGACGAGGGTTAACGAGGTGGAAGAACGAGTGAGTGACATAGAAGACAAGTTAATGGCAAAGAGGGAAACTGAGGAAAAAAGAGACAAGCAATTAAAAGATCATGAGGATAGATTAAGGGAAATAAATGACAGCCTGAGGAAGAAAAACCTACGTTTAATTGGGGTTCCTGAGGGCGCCGAAAGGGACAGAGGGCCAGAATATGTATTTGAACAAATCCTAGCTGAAAACTTTCCTAATCTGGGAAGGGAAACAGGCATTCAGATCCAGGAAATAGAGAGATCCCCCCTAAAATAAACAAAAACCGTTCGACACCTCGACATTTAATAGTGAAGCTTGCAAATTCCAAAGATAAGGAGAAGATCCTTAAAGCAGCAAGAGAAAAAAAGTCCCTGACTTTTATGGGGAGGAATATTAGGGTAACAGCAGACCTCTCCACAGAGACCTGGCAGGCCAGAAAGGGCTGGCAGGATATATTCAGGGTCCTAAATGAAAAGAACATGCAACCAAGAATACTTTATCCAGCAAGGCTTTCATTCAAAATGGAAGGAGAGATAAAGAGCTTCCAAGACAGGCAGGAACTGAAAGAATATGTAACCTCCAAACCAGCTCTGCAAGAAATTTTAAGGGGGACTCTTAAAATTCCCCTTTAAGAAGTTCAGTGGAACAATCCACAAAAACAAGGACTGAATAGATATGATGACACTAAACTCATATCTGTCAATAGTAACTCTGAACGTGAACGGGCTTAATGACCCCATCAAAAGGCGCAGGGTTTCCGACTGGATAAAAAAGCAGGGCCCATCTATTTGCTGTCTACAAGAGACTCATTTTAGACAGAAGGACACCTACAACCGGAAAATAAAAGGTTGGAGAACCATTTACCATTCAAATGGTCCTCAAAAGAAAGCAGGGGTTGCCATCCTTATATCAGATAAATTAAAATTTACCCCAAAGACTATAGTGAGAGATGAAGAGGGACACTATCTCATACTCAAAGAATCTATCCAACAAGAGGACTTAACAATCCTCAATATATATGCCCCGAATGTGGGAGCTGCCAAATATTTAAACCAATTAATAACCAAACTCAAGAAATACCTTGATAATAATACACTTATACTTGGTGACTTCAATCTAGCTCTTTCTACCCTGGATAGGTCTTCTAAGCACAACATCTCCAAAGAAACGAGAGCTTTAAATGATACACTGGACCAGATGGATTTCACAGATATCTACAGAACTTTACATCCAAACTCAACTGAATACACATTCTTCTCAAGTGCACATGGAACTTTCTCCAGAATAGACCACATACTGGGTCACAAATCGGGTCTGAACCGATACCAAAAGATCGGGATAGTCCCTTGTATATTCTCAGACCATAATGCCTTGAAATTAGAACTTAATCACAACAAGAAGTATGGAAGGACCACAAACACATGGAGGTTAAGGACCATCCTGCTAAAAGATGAAAAGGTCAACCAGGAAATTAAGGAAGAATTAAAAAGATTCATGGAAACTAATGAGAATGAAGATACAACCCTTCAAAATCTTTGGGATGCAGCAAAAGCAGTCCTGAGGGGGAAATACATCGCAATACAAGCATCCATTCAAAAACTGGAAAGATCTCAAATTCAAAAGCTCACCTTACACATAAAGGAACTAGAGAAAAAGCAACAAATAGACCCCACCCCCAGCAGAAGAAGAGAGTTAATTAAAATTCGAGCAGAACTCAATGATATCGAGACCAAAAGAACTGTGGAACAGATCAACAGAACCAGGAGTTGGTTCTTTGAAAGAATTAATAAGATAGATAAACCATTAGCCATCCTTATTAAAAAGAAGAGAGAGAAGACTCAAATTAATAAAATCATGAATGAGAAAGGAGAGATCACTACCAACACCAAGGAAATACAAACGATTTTAAAAACATATTATGAACAGCTGTACGCCAATAAATTAGGCAATCTAGAAGAAATGGACGCATTCCTGGAAAGCCACAAACTACCAAAACTGGAGCAGGAAGAAATAGAAAACCTGAACAGGCCAATAACCAGGGAGGAAATTGAAGCAGTCATCAAAAACCTCCCAAGACACAAGAGTCCAGGGCCAGATGGCTTCCCAGGGGAATTCTATCAAACGTTTAAAGAAGAAATCATACCTATTCTACTAAAGCTGTTTGGAAAGATAGAAAGAGATGGAGTACTTCCAAATTCGTTCTATGAGGCCAGCATCACCTTAATTCCGAAACCAGACAAAGACCCCACCAAAAAGGAGAATTACAGACCAATATCCCTGATGAACATGGATGCAAAAATTCTCAACAAGATACTAGCCAATAGGATCCAACAACACATTAAGAAAATTATTCACCATGACCAAGTAGGATTTATCCCTGGGACACAAGGCTGGTTCAACACTCGTAAAACCATCAATGTGATTCA
This sequence comes from Vulpes lagopus, assembly GCF_018345385.1. Classification (NCBI taxonomy): domain Eukaryota; kingdom Metazoa; phylum Chordata; class Mammalia; order Carnivora; family Canidae; genus Vulpes; species Vulpes lagopus. The sequence goes on from NC_054824.1 coordinate 136,226,728, forward strand.
TCATATCAGCAAGAGAAAAACCAAGAACCATATGATACTCTCATTAGATGCAGAGAAAGCATTTGACAAAATACAGCATCCATTCCTGATCAAAACCCTTCAGAGTGTTGGGATAGAGGGAACTTTCCTCTACATCTTAAAAGCCATTTACGAAAAGCCCGCAGCAAATATCATTCTCAATGGGGAAGCACTGGGAGCCTTTCCCCTAAGATCAGGAACAAGACAGGGATGTCCACTCTCACCGTTGCTGTTCAACATCGTTCTGGAAGTCCTCGCCTCAGCAATCAGACAACAAAAAGACATTAAAGGCATTCAAATTGGCAAAGAAGAAGTCAAACTCTCCCTCTTCGCCGATGACATGATACTCTACATAGAAAACCCAAAAGCCTCCACCCCAAGATTGCTAGAACTCATACAGCAATTTGGTAGCGTGGCAGGATACAAAATCAATGCCCAGAAATCAATGGCATTTCTATACACTAACAATGAGACTGAAGAAAGAGAAATTAAGGAGTCAATCCCATTTACAATTGCACCCAAAAGCATAAGATACCTAGGAATAAACCTAACCAAAGAGGTAAAAGATCTATACCCTAAAAACTATAGAACACTTCTGAAAGAAATTGAGGAAGACACAAAGAGATGGAAAAATATTCCATGCTCATGGATTGGCAGAATTAATATTGTAAAAATGTCAATGTTACCCAGGGCAATTTATATGTTTAATGCAATCCCTATCAAAATACCATGGACTTTCTTCAGAGAGTTAGAACAAATTATTTTAAGATTTGTGTGGAATCAGAAAAGACCCCGAATAGCCAGGGGAATTTTAAAAAAGAAAACCATAGCTGGGGGCATCACAATGCCAGATTTCAGGTTGTACTACAAAGCTGTGGTCATCAAGACAGTGTGGTACTGGCACAAAAACAGACACATAGATCAATGGAACAGAAGAGAGAACCCAGAAGTGGACCCTAAAATGTACAGTCATCTAATATTCGATAAAGGAGGAAAGACTATCCATTGGAAGAAAGACAGTCTCTTCAATAAATGGTGCTGGGAAAATTGGACATCCACATGCAGAAGAATGAAACTGGACCACTCTCTTTCACCATACACAAAGATAAACTCAAAATGGATGAAAGATCTAAATGTGAGACAAGATTCCATCAAAATCCTAGAGGAGAACACAGGCAACACCCTTTTTGAACTTGGCCACAGTAACTTCTTGCAAGATACATCCACAAAGGCAAAAGAAACAAAAGCAAAAATGAACTATTGGGACTTCATCAAGATAAGAAGCTTTTGCACAGCAAAGGATACAGTCAACAAAACTAAAAGACAACCTACAGAATGGGAGAAGATATTTGCAAATGACATATCAGATAAAGGGCTAGTTTCCAAAATCTATAAAGAACTTATTAAACTCAACACCAAAGAAACAAACAATCCAATCATGAAATGGGCAAAAGACATGAAGAGAAATCTCACAGAGGAAGACATGGACATGGCCAACATGCACATGAGAAAATGCTCTGCATCACTTGCCATCAGGGAAATACAAATCAAAACCACAATGAGATAACACCTCACACCAGTGAGAATGGGGAAAATTAACAAGGCAGGAAACCACAAATGTTGGAGAGGATGCGGAGAAAAGGGAACCCTCTTACACTGTTGGTGGGAATGTGAACTGGTGCAGCCACTCTGGAAAACTGTGTGGAGGTTCCTCAAAGAGTTAAAAATAGACCTGTCCTACAACCCAGCAATTGCACTGTTGGGGATTTACCCCAAAGATTCAGATGCAATGAAACGTCGGGACACCTGCACCCCGATGTTTCTATCAGCAATGGCCACAATAGCCAAACTGTGGAAGGAGCCTCGGTGTCCATCGAAAGATGAATGGATAAAGAAGATGTGGTCTATGTATACAATGGAATATTACTCAGTCATTAGAAACGACAAATACCCACCATTTGCTTCAACATGGATGGAACTGGAGGGTATTATGCTGAGTGAAATAAGTCAATCGGAGAGGGACAAACAGTGTATGTTCTCATTCATTTGGGGAATATGAATAATGGTGAAAGGGAATATAAAGGAAGGGAGAAGAAATGTTGGGAAATATCAGGAAGGGAGACAGAACATAAAGACTCCTAACTCGGGGAAACGAACTAGGGGTGGTGGAAGGGGAGGAGGGCGGGTGTTGGAGGGGAAGGGGTGACGGGCACTGAGGTGGACACTTGACGGGATGAGCACTGGGTGTTTTTCTGTATGTTGGTAAATTGAACACCAATAAAAATTAATTAAAAAAAAAACTGAAAAGAATGCTTGATTCCATTAAAGGATAAAGAGAAGAACCTCATGCCCAACTCTATATAGTAAACTTTGTCTTCTGTTCAAGGACACCATTGTTCATGGAAGAATCTCAGAATTGACCATTAATTGTTTTTAGATGTCTTCCTCTAACTATAAAAAGTGGCTATACAGAGAATAGATGTAAATAAGTCACATTCCCAGTACAAGGTACCAAAGTCTGAATATTTCCTCAATCAGATCAAATGCCCTGATGGATATCTCAACTGAAGATTAGCATTGATTCTTACACAAAAAGGAAATGGAATCTGACAAAGTCACATGCCCAGGAAAAGTTGGCAATAAATGTTGCTCTTCTCATACATCACAAAAAAATTGATTTTCTCATATATCCTCCAAGTAAGTCCCCCATTTTGCTCTCAGGAGGAACAAAGACCCAAGAGAAAAAGACTAGCATGATAGCATAAGACAGTGTATCTTCTGTGTCCCAGTGGAAGTGGAGAAGAAATGAACATATGAGTACCTTCAATTCCTAAATGAGAGTTCAAGGTGTAACTGGGGGCAGAAAATGTCTCAATAATAGGAAACAGGCAGAAAATAAATTATTTTAGATAGGCAAATAGAGATTGATTTGTCTCAAGGCCTGATCTGATACACAGCTTTGAATGAATAGCTTTACTAAGCTGAGTATTTTCCATTTGCCACACCAGATCTATTTTTTACTTTTCACCCTGTTCTTTGCTTCTGGGGGCTGACCCTTTGGACTTTATTGACCAGACTCCTTTGCACTCTGGCTTTTGTTTGGGTTTCCTCAATGGGAGGAAGGCAGGAGACAGACTGGAGACAGGAGACAAAAGTCTGGGCATTTATGTACCTATTCCTTCCCTGCAGGGCATGAGTTGGCAGTGGCTGTGTTCTTTTACAAGGTCACAGATCCTGTAGGATTGACTTACCTTATGGGTCATCTGCAGCTACAGTACCAGCTCTTGCTGAAACTTTTTCTGGGTTCTGGTCATTCTTTCCCTTTTTCCTCAGGCTCAGCCTACTGAGTGCTTTGCTGCCTCCTATTGATTTTCATAGCCCTATCTATACCTCTTTGAATAATCCATTAATCTCCCCCCAGTTACTCATTTCCTACCCCGAATGATACATTTACCACGTCCCCCCTTCTTGGGGGGCTTACTGAGTTACTCTGAATCCCACACTTGATTCTTGCATTTATGTTTTGCACAGGGTGTTCAGCTGACTGTACAAGTGGGATTTGAAACCCCAGCTCCTGTTATCTTCCCAGTACTGGACCTGTGAGCACAGCTCTTCCATATGCAAGGGTGAATTTCAGTTACTTGTAAAAAGCCCCATGCAGGCTAGCAATGCCACCAGTAATCTTGCTCAGCAAATAGAAAATGCTCTATTTTAGGTGCCTTGCATCAGGCCTGGTAATGTTGACTGGATAATTTTCCTGAGAGAAAAGAAAGAAGTTGCAGTCCAAATGAAGCATGATTAAACTAGAATTTTCACTAACAGTGCAAGGAGTCCAGATTCTGTAGGAAGCACAGGGAAGAACTGTTAAGAGCTATGCTTGTTCCCTCCTTTTAAAGGACAAGGCATTGTCTTCTACATACTCTATTCTCTGCAAACAAATGATACATGGTCCAGTTTTAAGTAATTAATAAAGCTTATGGCAAATTGTCTACTAGGCCTTCTAATCTTTTCCTCAAAAAACTCAATGATATATAACCTGCTTCTAGGTAATTTTCAAAGCCCGTGGCAAAAATGTCTACTAAATCCCCCAGACTTTTCCTCATAAAATTCATCCGTTATACTCGTTTTTTTTCCCCAGAGACATATTCCACATAGCCAAATACTTTATTTCTTATTGGAAATTTTTCTAAGTATTTAGACAAAAAATATAGATAGCAGCAATCCTTTTTTTCCCTAAAAATTAAACAAACAGCCTACTATATGATTTTTGAGAAAATTCCTTGGTTGGATTGGAATTTTATATATTTATTCCTTAGTACCCCTGATATGACTTTGCCATTCAAAAGTTTAGAATATAGGGGTCCCTGGAAATCAGTCAATTAAGTACTTGACTCTTGATTTCTTTTTTTTTTTTAAAGCAACTAGTTAGCCATGCTCATATGATGGTTGCAGATTTTTTTTTTCCAAAGGCTTATTCATTTATTCATGAGAGACACAGAGAGAGAGGCAGAGACAGGCAGAGGAAGAAGCAGGCTCCTTGTAGGGAGCCCGATATGGGACTCCATCCTGTATCCCAGGATCATGCCCTGAGTCAAAGGCAGATGCTCAACTGCTGAGCCACCCAGGCGTCCCTGACTCTTGGTTTCAACTCAGGTTATGATCTAAGGGTGATGAGATCCAGCCTGTGTTGGCTCCACATTCAGCAGGGAGTATGTTTGGAATTCTTTCCCTCTTCCGTTCCTTCCCCCTTTCTCATACTCATGCTCTCTTTCATTCTCTCTCTCTCTCAGATAGATAAATAAATAAAATCTCCAAAATCCTAGAATACAAAGGATTGCATCTTATTCTGATCTTTTCTTAACCTACGTTTTCAGATCATGCATTCTATAATTGCCATTCTGTTTGCCAAAGTGTATCACTTGTTTTTACCCCCCCTCAATAATTTTTAGTCAATTTCTTGTTTCCAAAATGGATTTTCTTAAGTTTTTGGAACTTTGAAATTTAGATTTGAAAGTTTTAATGTAATCACCTGTTATTTTTTTAAATCCTCAGATGCGATCTTGCTTTATATGAAAATTTATAAAAACTGTGCTTCCTTAAGACAAAGTATATTTTCTTTCCAATGTCTTGTCAGAGGTCTAATAGTCCCACAACAAAAATTATTTTTTACAAACATGATCAGAAATGATAGCAAAATCTATAATTGCTTCCACCTTTATGGTTTATTGAACAAACTGCTTGATTTTCTTGTCTTTGTTTTATGAAAAAATAGTTTTATATTTTTAAAGAAATGGAGAGAAATATAAGAGCTATTTCTGATTCATTTTCCTTTCTAGAGTATTTGCATACAACTTTCTACAAAATAAATTAACAAAAACCACTCATTTACAAATCTGTTACCCCTGAAATCTCTATCACCTTTCCCTATCATTCTTCTCTTTCTCGTATCTTTTAGAATATAATGTTAATAATCATGTATTGGGTCTTATTTGATATTTAGAATCATTCTCTCTACTTCCTGTTTCTCTGAACACTTAATCATCACATATAACACCATGAATCATATTCCTAAACACCAAACTTAGTAATATGGTTCTTAGTTTACATTGTGCAGCATTACCTTATCAGGATCTAGAAGTATAGAAGGAGAATAGAGTGCAATATTTTTCTACTCTTCAGATTTGAAGAAGAGAGTCTAATAGTACACAAGTTTTAAAATAAAGAATATCCTGAGGATATTTTCAGATTCAATTTACAGTTGTAACATATTCAGAAAAGTTAAAGGTTATTATAACATGTGGATACTTCACTGAATTGAACCTCAAAAACTTAAGAGCTCTGCCCATCAATAAGGTAGCCTCCCTAGGAAATTTTATTTTTAACTGTTATCTCTTTGAAGCTGTGTACTTGATTTTTCTAAAGTTGTAGAAACATCATAAAATTGAGCTGTTTGCGACATATTTCCCCAGTGAAAAGTCAATTACTAATGTTGTAGCTCTTGAAGAATTTTTTGATGTCTAGAAAACATTCAAGGAAAAGAGAAAACAGGCAAACAAGTTTAAAGTTTCCAGTTGAGATGGGTAGTCTCATGATTAATAGAACACATCTCCATTTCTTTCCTAATACTGGTTTGAATTAGATCTATGTTAAGTTTTTGTGGAAAGTATTCAAGTATGTTTGCTATTAGCGGTGCCTTACCTTAATAGAATACTTTGCAGTTTTATAAATACAGTATCTATTAGTCTTTAGTAGCACATTATTGCTTTATAATCTAACTACAGATTATGTTAAATTCCCACGTTTTCATTAAAAAGGAGATCAGTAAGGTAAGACATGTATCATCTGAATTACCATTATAAGCAAAAATGAGGATACTGAAATGGCATTTTCATTGGTTTCCAAAATCTCTCAAGATTGTCTTCACATTTCAGAAACTTAAAATTCAGAAATGATAGGAGGCAAACAACAACAACAGCAGCAACAACAACAACAACAAAAAGAATAGCACTGAGAGTCCTGAAATAGCAATATACCCAAGTCCTCAGGACACTATAAAAGCTAGGATATCTACTTAAGGGAATTATAAATCACCCTTGCTCTGAATTAAATAGTGCTAGAACCAGTATGTGCAAGGTTTCATTTGCCATCTGAGTTAAATATATAGTAACACCTCAAGTTTTGGATGGTGAGGCCCAACTTGCCTCTATCAAAAAGTTTATTTTATAATAGTATCAAATTAATAGGAGAAATAGAAATCCCTGAGTAACTAGAGAGAATTTAATGCAGGAAATTTATTGCACAATATCAAATCTGAGAAACCAAGTGGAAATAGTAAAGCAACCCAGAGATTACATCAAAAAGAAGCTATTGCCCATAGGCTGAAGCAAGAAAGTGTAATTATGAAACACAGAAGACTTCCCTGTGGGAGATGGATCCAAGGTGTAACATAATCCAATTCCACAGATGTTTTTTGATGCAAAGAACAAGGTGGGAAACAACTCAACTGTGCTCTTTTTCCAGTCTTCTTATCTTTCACTTTTGCTTCCCATTGGCCAAATCCAGCAGGAATTTCAGTTGTTTACTTAGAGTCTGGGAAGCCAAGACCGCTGGAGTTACCACTTGTGATACCAGGAAGTACAGGATATAGGGAGGTACACATAGAATTAGTTGGTCCACGATGAGTACAAATGCATAATCTGATGGTACTCTAGGCTCCAAAGAGTGTGTGGGTTTTAGGCAGGCTTATTTCTGTCATTCTTTTTCTGCTGATAGAAAGGCCAGGGTTAAATGGAGAGAGAAGAGTTTCTAGCCATAATCTAAATCTTTGTGCTGCCAAGCACACCTGATAAATATTTGAGTAAAAGCAGTGCCTTCAATACGTAAATTCAGTTGCTCAAAAGTGACAGCCTAGCCTCTCCTTCCAAATATATTGTCACCTCTCACTGTTTCCTGTAAGGACTTCTTAGACTGCCCCTCCAGTGGTCCCTGGGCATGAAAGGAAATCTCAGTCAGCTTCTCCCTCACTCAAACTTTTACACAGAATCTTTATTGTTTTTTTTATTATAATCCAAATTCCCTTAGTGTTCTTCAATTCATCAAACAAATCTGGGTATAGCTGAACTCCAATTATATGGATAGGGATGGGAATTCTCTCCCCTCAAAAGTTGTGCCACTTACCACTCAAGGAATGTGGAACATTCTTATGACAAAGTCCTTGAGACATTATAAGTCCTTTAGGGGGCTGGTTTTCATAAAACCTAGAGGAGTGGCCTTACCTCCTTCACTCTCCAGTCAGATTCTCACCAGTGATCCTTTCAAAATAACTGTCTTAAGTCAAGCTGCTATAACAAAACATACCATAGACTGTGTGGTATAAACAAGTTTATTTCTCACAGTTCTGGAAACTAGAATTCCAAGATCAAGGTGGTGACATGCTTGGTGTCTAGTGAAAGTTCACTTCCTAGTTCATAGGTGGCGATCTTTTCACTATCTCCTCACATGGTAGGAGCAAGAGAGCTCTCCAGGGTATCTTTAATATGGGCACTAATCCCATTCATGAAGGCTCCACCACCATGGCTGAACTATCCCAACTTTCTAGGATCATCACACATTGGAGATCAGAATTTCAACAAATGAATTTTGGGAAGACACAAACACTCAATCCATGAAAATAACCATCATGGAGATTTGAGAGTCCCTTGGGCAGGAAATCAGGCCTCTATGTCACTGTCTTCCCAAAACTTTCAGCGGAGCCTAGCTATGTGCTGTCAAATATGACCATATAGCTTTCATACTGTACAACTCCATGATGCCATCCTGAGGTGCTGACAGTGCCCCAGGGATTATGCATCAGGGTGACCTTGCCGAGGCACACAGCAGGTGTTAAATAAATGCTTGTTAAATGCTAAGTAAATCGGTGAGGTTAGCAAAGCCTTATGATACAGAACACGGCAAATATCATTACATGGAAATAGGTTTTATGGAGAAATGGATATTGGTAAATTATCCTAAGAATTTTGCTGGTTAAAAAATTGCATTTTGCTTGAATAATAATAGGATATGAAATTGCCAGAGGAATGCTATTAATGAATTAGGATCCACATACTCTACTCAATTAAATTATATAAAAAGGCATGTTGAACATAATGAAGCATCATCTAATTAGAAGGTTCAAAAAGGTCTTTGAAAATCAGGGATATCATGGAACCTTTTGCCTTAGGACTCTGTCATCACAAGTGTCCTTTCTGCCCAAAATGATCATTAGTTTTTGCCCTTAATTGCAGAGATATGGGTGGGTATGTTAGAGATTTCTTTCCCTCCCTCTCAAGCAGAAGCAGAATTTCTTTACATATTCTCTTTCCTTTAATGGTACAATATGAATGGCCATTAATTCTATATGGCCTTTCTATCTAATCTTGTATTGTTGATCTTCCTAGGCTTTAGTCAATTTCTCACAAATAACTTTTATCCTTTGAGATCCCAGTCTCAGCTAAATCCACTTTCTTTATTTCCTCTCCTCCTTTCCTATTCTTTTATCACCCAATAACTAAATTCAGGCTGAACACAGTAACATTGAAACATATCTGGAAGACTTGCCAGATGGAGGGATGTTGCAGGAAGTTCATGGTGTTGCCATGAAGACATCAACTCTTGAGTTAGCAAGACAAGTCAGAGACTACATATTGTGTATTTTTAGACAAGATATACGTAACTAATAAAATCAGCATTGTCTGAGATATGGCCCTTACTACTGAAAGGAAAAACTGCTGTCTGCACAACACCCCAAGCTTGAACAGATACAAGCATGCATATTTGTACTCTCTAATCTTCTATCAATATAACAATTGACAGTAAATACTTGCCAAACAGCCTGGATGAATATGTGCTCTGACCACCTCAGTCTCTGATTATGGAAGTGCTAGACAGAATATCAAATTATAATCAGAAATTTAATTAGTGAACATGGGAGCAGAAAATGTTGATATTCTTGACGTGAAGAAGAGCAGTTCACACTCCTGAATCAGGGCACCCTACACCCTAGGGGTGGATTTAGATAAACGTTCCTAGTTTACTCTTCCCTTTACCTGAGGTTCTATTGCTGACTGCTGCTTACTCTTTTTTTTCCCTTAGACAAATTAGTCTTCAGTCAGACTATAATTCTGTCTTACTATCTCTGGACTCATTGTAATGCTTTAATATGTCTATGAATATTTTTATGGTGAATTATGTATTTATTTTATAGTTTAGGACCTGAAGGCCAATTCTGCTTCCCTTATTTTAAAGTTCTTGGGGGTATGAACTGTTGCTCCAAGTAACATACTGATTTTGGCTGGGGAACTACAAAGATCATAATAAGATGCATTAATAAATTCAGCATTATTAAGATAATGTAAAATATTACATTTGAATTAACAGAACTGAATTATCAAGGAGATGCTGATATATATATGTATATCTCCAATTGCACAATAGAAGAAACTCCTAAGTGACATTTAATTAATTTTGTTATTGTAATTCTATTGATATCTAAATATAGTTGTTTTGTTTTCTTCTGAGACATGGTCGTTTCTCCATCTGAGAACTATTCTTAAACTTAAAAATTCTTAAAAATTCTTAAACTTGAAGAACAGCTTTTTGGTACACAGAAAAATTTTGTTTCTTTCAGCAAATGGTTTCCTAGCCAGCCATGTTCAGAAGCCCCAGTTCCCTCTCTTAACTGTTGTTTGATAGCATCTCTTCTCTGAAACACTGGAATATTTTATTGCTCCTTTCTCCATGTGTCCTTTACTCTGCCTGGCACCAATCCCGACTCTCCTAAAATTAAAAAAAAAAAAAAGGAAAAAAAGAAAGAAAGAAAGATCTTTCTCCATTCCATCTTAAAAATTCAAAATTCTATTAAATGCATCAAACAGGATTTAAAATATGTGTACAAATGTACTAATACAAATATTTCTAAGGAAATACATAGAGAAAAAGAGCAAAGCTTTATCAGTTAATTTCTTTGGGTTTGATATTATGAATTATGTTTGATGTCTTCTATTTTTTCCTTCATTTTTGAGATTGTATAACCATGAACATATACTTCTAAAAATCATAACAAAGAGGTATTTGATTTTTCTTTTATGGTACATGAATATATGAATGTGCGTGTATTTGTATGCTTCTTTTGGGAGGGAGGGAAAGAGGAATAGATGGGAAGGAGAAAGGATAGGGAGGGAGAGAGAGAGAGAGGGAAGGAGGGAGGGAGAAAGAGAGAGCGCCTCTCCCCATTAGTTCATATCAATCTATTTCTTTTAAAGGCAGCAACTTTCATGGAGTGCTGAAGAAAGGATTTAAGGAAGAAAGACAGGGACATGTCTTCCTCTTGAGGAATATTGGGAACCAAAGATATTTAAAAGCTAAAGAACTTCACACTCCAGCATGTTCTCTCCTCTCAGGCTATCAGTCTTTTTTTTTTTTTTCCCTATGGACGCTCAGTACATTTTCCCAAACATAAAAAAGAATACTAACTAATTTACATTTATAATATGAAACATATCTCTAATATAATTAGCATTTTATAAGACTGAATTTCTTTTCAATATATGCTTTTAAGAGATTTACTGCATTCTTAAGTATGATCATATTATGTCTTAGGGTTAAGTCGTATTTTGTTTACTTCTCAAAAATATATGCTTAGTTTTACAATGGAAATCGGAAAACTAAAATTTACTTTTCACAATTCAAAGCATAGACGTGTCTATCTTCAATAGAATTTATACACATGTGTACATTATTTAATTTCTGTATATGGAGACACAGCTATATTTAACTTTTCCTAACTTTTAAATAGGTAATATCACAACTCTTAAAAATACACACGCACAGTCTGACAAAAACAGGGACTAAAGGACACACTATCCAGAAATGGACCTGCCCTGGGAAAATCAAGAATTACACAGCAACGCATGTCCTGTGAGTAGTATGTCTGGGGGATGACTTTTCCTTACGTAGCTGTAGTTCTTCAGTGAGATCATTTGAGTTGGGAGGACAAAATATAAGTAAGAATTCTATAATATAACTTTTGGTTTTTAACACAGTGGTTTTCATAACTAAAGCCCTACAGGTTATTTATGCTGACTGTTTGCTTTTGAACCTGTCTGATCAACAACTTTGATAGATTTTGTCTTGTCTGAAGGAAGGTAAGATGCAGGATATAATACCACATGACCAGCTGATACATGTCCTGTTGCAACATACAAAGTAGGTACAAAATCTGACCAAGTTTGATGATTCCTGTTAAAATGAGGGTGACATAATGAATGTCTCCAAAGTATATACTCTGATTTTAGAATCTTCAGGTTCAAATACCTGCTCTATCTGTGACTAGCTAGGTAACTATGGTGACATTATTTAGGCAGTCTTAGGCTCAGTTTACTTTCTACAAGATGGAAATGATAACACCAACTTCACATGGTCAGTGTGAAGATGATATGGTATAATCTATTTCAAATGTAGGACACAGGGCCTGGAACAGAAAACACCCCAAACATGCTTATTGTTATTTTCGTGGTGGTGATGGTGTAAGGTTCAGTATTCGGCAGCCAGTCTGACATTGAATAGAGGGAAAATACTGTTAAGAAGTGAATATTTAGGAATTAAAAAAAAATCTCTAAATAATCTCACCACTCTGGTGATAAATTAAAGCTTGATTTGCATGTTACCGCTGTTCCTTAAAACTTGAATTTGTAAAATTTGAATGCGAACCAACCAAATCACTGAATATTAGAAAAAAATCTTAAGGAATGCAATAGGAAGGACTTTAGGTAAAACTCTTGCCTTCATTTATATGTGAAGGCAAAAGTCTTGCCCCAGTGACAGTGCATTCGTAACCTGACCTCATTTACCCTGAGTATTAAACGTTATATTGGGATGCCGGGGTGACAGCAGTTGAGTGTCTGCCTTTGGCTCAGGGCATGATCCTGGAGTCCTGAGTTCGAGTACCACATCGGACTCCTCGCATGGAGCCTGCTTCTGTCTCTGCCTCTCTCTGTGTGTGTCTCTCATGAACAAATAAATAAAATCTTTAAAAATAATTTTAAAAATAAATGTTATATTGCAATACGCATTTAGCTTACATACAAACATTCCCTCTCATTACTAAGCATCCTCATCTCAGTGGTATTATTTGCCAGTGTGTTGCACTAATCTGTGGCCAGAATTCATAAGGCACTGAAGCATATTTCCTGTTGCATTAACATTTATTGAGAGTCTATCTTGTATAAAGCTCTGAACTCAGCACTTAAGTTTTTCTATTTGCCCTTACCGAAATTCACTACTACCCTTCCCTTAAGTCCTGTAACCTGGTGAGGTGTGTGTAGCATGACTGCACCGGTGCATTTCCTCTCCTCTGGACCCCTCCCAGTCAATGGAGCCCGACAGCGAAATTCCTACCGAGGCGTGGAGATGTTCATCTGAATTGAAGTTTGATGTTCACCCATCACTTGCCTGTAGGCAGTGACAGCCTCAGACTTTCATCTGCCAGTTCATCCTCCCTCCTAGCAGACACAAGCAGATTAACATATCCCCAAGAGGCTGATGTCTTTAGTTGCCAAAGCCACTCGATACTTATTACCTGACAGTGTTCTATAGTGAGACTTATTTATTTATTTTCAAATGCTACCTGCTAGGATATCTTCATGAGATACATGTGTCATTTTTGAGGGGGGCCCCCAGGGGACAACAGCTCAGGGCTTCTCAGGTTGCCTGAAGCTGTCAAGACTTACCAAGTGTAATTTGGTGGTGGCCCTTATCCCTCTTTCGACTCCCAAGTTCAGACCCAGTTTACTCTGCAAAAAAGTAATGTGAACTATAGGGAGTGATATGGCAGTAGTAGGGAATAGTCATTGGGGAGCTCTAACAATGTGAAAATTTTGGTTCTGAATGATATAAGGTGGCTGTCTACACAGACTTAAATCTCAGGATAATTGTCCTTCTTCATTTCTTTGTGACAGAGTCTTGGCCTCAGCAGCAGAGCGTGTCACTCTAGCAACTTCTGCCACTTTGTTGTGGTGATTGTGAATTGATGCTTGACACTGATAAGGCCTAATTTCCCAGTGGACTTTGGGAAGGGTCTGACAGTGGTGTGGATCACTGTTCTTGCATACAGCAGCTATTTATATCATTTTTCTTTCTGTTCAAGGACACTACAGGCAACAGTTATCTGTTATGTGCTTATGTGTGTGAGAGAGAGGAAATGTATGTGTTTTTGTTAATCTCTTATTTCATGCCAGAAACACATGTGTTAATATTGGGCAACACTGAGAAAGGATGGGTCAACGAGTCTGAAGAAAGGAGATGGGCCATGCAGGTGAAAATCAGGCCTGTATCTGTAGAGCACCTTTGGCTTACAAAGCATTCTCTCTTCTTTTTGCATAACACTTCTTCGAGGTACAAAGGAAATAGAGTATTGTGATCATATCTCAGATGAGGAAAGTGAGGATGAGAGAAATTTGTTATGTACTGGAGTCATCTGATGGAAGCTGGAACCCAAACCAGCTTTTTCTTATTCCAAGCTCCATGTACCAAACCACATGTCTCTCCGAGATCTTACTGTTCAGTGGGAGAATTAAAGAGGTATGGAAATAAAAATATAGGCAATATCAGTGCAAGTATAGAAATATGCAGAAGGTTTAGTGAAAGAATAAAAGAGAAAGAGAATAATTCACTTGGAGGTGGGGCAGTTGTGATCAAGGAAGATTCAAATAACCGAACACTTGCTTGGAAGTTTCCTGGATCTAAAAGGAATGTAAGCATTCAACAAGCTCCATAAAACTATACTCCAACATAAAAAAAACTTCTTTGGTTAAAGACCAATGGGGAAGCTGTATTTAACATTATTGTAATAAACTTTGTGAGAGTTTTCCCATAATGATTGAATGTAAATGTTGCAATGGATTGTGAGGCATTATGATGAATTCTAACAAAAATGAGAATTTGCACATCCATTATAACTTCAAGTATGATGAATTTTTAAACTACATAGAAATGGGGCAGTCAATTGAAAGAAGATTGTCATTACAGATATTCATGGCTTAGGAGTTTGATATAAGCAAGGAAGAAGAAGGCTTCAGCAGGATAGTGGCTAAGCTGAGTTGTTGGACCTATCCCTTATTTCTGTTTGAAGCCTCTACCTCCCCAGAGAGAAACATGGAAGGTCCACAGGTTTTAATATCAAGGTGGTATAAAAGTAATATTTTAACAACCTATTGGGTCTAAAGAATCTGTAGTAGGGAGAAAGAAGTATGGTTTGTGTAGCACAATTGACACATTGATCTTCAAAAACAACTGAAGATCTCTACGGGTGGTGGAGAAGTCTAGTCCTGGTGTCTATTACTGGGTTTCATCTGGTTACACTATTAGGATGCTACTAATTTCTAAAATGCCTATTTATATCAGGAGATTCTCATCTCAGCAGGTGGGTAACCACCAAACAAATGGAGTTTGTGAAAATGTAGTAGGGCAGTAGGACTGTAGTATTATTGATGGAGTATCTAAGAATCAAAGTGAGACACTGGGATTTTTTTATGTGGTATCATTATCACTACAATCAGTTAAATTTACATCAGTAGCTCCACAATGGAGGGCTTACTGAAGGAGTTTGCAAAATATCTGAAAGCCAAGCACAAATCAGGCACTTATTACTCCTGGGGTTAAATATCTCAAATGTACATAATTCCTTCACTTTCAGTGGTGTTCCTTCAAACTGAATTCATTATCTTCTCTTTCAAATACAAACTAAATACAAGTCTGTTATCCAGTCTCAAGTGCTGAAAGCCATATAAGCTTGTTTCTCCCAACTTTTGAGAGACTCACAACCAATTCTATCTACATAATATTTTTACAATTCTTACATCTGTTCCACTCCAGCAGTCAACTCACTTCTTCGGATCCCCAGTACTCTTCATTTGTGAGACTACAGTGATCTCCTCACTGAACTCCATGCCTCATTGCCTCTACTGTCATCACCCTTGACATGAGCCAATATACATTTAACCTGCCTAACATGAAAACTCTAAATGATTCATTTCTGTGCTTAAATAGCAAAAACAAAACACTGGAACACCAACTGAACTACAACAACTACAACAACAACTAAAAAACTAATATTTTCTACTGGTGGCTGAATATAATTTTTTCTTACGCTAGAGTCCAGAAACCTCCAAACACCAGTCTAAAATGTCCTTCTAGTTTTATTCTCCACTACAGTTTTTCATGTGTCTTAGACAAAAACCACAGCAAAGTACTTCTCTGACTTTTACTTGCCCTCATTCTTATACTGTTTTCTCACTCTAGAATACCTTAGTCCTACCTTTCACATGGACATAAAACATATTAATTAATGCTCAAATCAAGGGCTACTTATTAAAAGTGGCAGTACTGAAAGGATTTTTTAGATGAAATATATTTAAATGATTAAGACTTCAACTCCTGATTCTGCTACTAGACTATGTGTGACCACATTATTATTCTAGCTGTGTGACCATGAACAAATTATATTACCTGTATCCTTCCTACCCATCCACAAAATGGAGATAACAAAAGCATCTCAAAGATTGTTGTGAGGATTAAGCTAGCTAATATATATATATATATTATATTGCTTAGAACAATGTCCACAGTAAGCACAGAGTAAGCACTATGTTATAATAACTATTACTATAGAACTGGAGCACTTCCAAACTTTCCTTTGGGATATGTATGGACAACTATTTTTTCCTTTTCTAACACCATGCTCTTCCTCACAGATACAAGGCATGAAACTAAGACTAAAATGATGTATATAGGTATTGCTGTTGTCATGATTTTTAATCCTATCTTTTGAAAGTAGTCTATGAACTCTAGTTTTCCCAACTCATTTTCAGATTTCAGAGCATGAATAAATGAAAGATTTGACTTATTGTAGTTTGTTCATTCGTTCATTCATTTACTAAATGTGTATTGCACACTATATTAGTTTTCTATTGCTATTGTAGCATATTACCACAAACTTAGTTGCTTAAAACAACAGAAATTTATAATCTTCTGCTTCTGGAGGTCAGAAATCTAAAATAGGTCTCACGGCTAATATTAAGGAGTCAGCAAGGTCTGTATTACTCTCTGGGGGCTCTAGGGAGAAATTCATTTTGTGGCTTTTCCAGCTACTAGACACTGTGCACACTCCTCTGTTCAGGGAAAGCCAGGGATAGCCATGGCCAGTCAAGTCTTTTACATATCGCATTAGGCTAACACTAACTTTTTTGCCTTCTCTTCTATATATATAATCAAAAGAGACCTTTTGATTATATTGGATGCATCCAGTAATCCAGAATATTCTCCCTTATGTAAGGTCAGCTGATTAGCATTCCTTATGTCATCTGCAACTTTAATTCCCCTTTTCTGTGTAATATAACATTCTCAGAGGTTCCAGTGGTTGGGATGTGGACATCTTTGGATAGCCATTATTCTGCCCCTCCCTCCGTACATAATCACCAGAAATTCTCTTTTTTTAATGAAAAGCTGGAAGAGAAAGAAAAGACTTGTGTAATTGTGTTCTAAGTTAGAAGAAAGGGGAAGAATCAGGGGATCATTTCTCTTAATGGATATATTTCTTTAGGTCCTTTCTTGTGCTGAATGACTTTATAGACTTTTATTCCACACCTGAGATATGCACACTCATCGAGTAAATATAATGTTACAGAGTATCTTATACATGCTCATCTTGTCCTAGATGTTGGCTTAAATAAAAAAGAAGATAACAAATATCATGATATGAGGGAAGAAAGAACAGCATCTGAATCAGAGAAGTCTATAAAGTCTAAATGTTAAAAAGACTAAAATTGGTATTAATAAAAAGTCACAATACACAGAGAAAATACTTTATCCTCCGATTTTCTTCTTTTCAAAATATGGGTTATAAGAAGATAATAAGAACTTGTAGGGGATTTTGTGTCCAAATATTATAATTCTGCCTTTTTTTCTTCCCAGATATGACTGAATGCTTCAGTTTCCACAGCATACCTTATTAAAAATTTCTTTGGAAAAAGCAGCGTATTCAGAATCCTTCAGACGCATTTGCTGCCTATGAAATGAGGATGCAAGTATTTGTATCTTTCCTTTTTGAGACATGAGGATGGATGGCAGAAATCACTGGTAAAATACTTTAGATGTCTTGGAAAAAGAGCCTATCGAAATGGAAATTATTATCATCGGAAGAGTCATAACAGTCTTCCAACTGTCATTGTTATAGTGGAAAACGGTGATTCATTCTACTTTCCTTCTCCTTTGTCCCAGTGGATGGAAATCAGCTTATTAGTTTCTTAGTGTAACTGACAGTCTCTCCTTTATAAAACCCATTCCTAATTCACATTTTCACTGAAATTTTAATCCAATGAATTATACTTCCTTCCCTATATTGCCAATTCAAAATCATTCTTTGGTGACCATGCTTTCTACTTTCCACTTCTTTGGGAAATAGAATTACTCTGAGAAAAGACAGAGCAGAGCCCTCCTCTGGACATTCCAGTCCTGTGCCTTTAGAAATAGAAATCTTGATGGAAAAATGTATAGCCCTTATGTCTCCAAAGAACAGCCTTATCTAGAAATGTATAGCCCTTATGTCCATCTTCGAGTCACTAATCCCTCCTTTGCATAGATTCCAGATGTTAGAGTCATCACTGTGGGAATAAGGAGGTATTAACTTTCTCATTAAAATTAGAAATTTTCACTAAGGAAAGTCATATATCCTGATGTTGGTGTAGTGCTTTCAGGAAGAGAAACAATTACACAGCATGATGGCTAGCTACTGCTTCATAGAGTCTCATATAGGTCAGTGTGACGTGGGATAACATCCAAAATTCTCTATGCTTTTCTTAGAAGATGTAGAAGTATCTGAGAGCAGGCAGACCTGGGAAGTCTTTAGGGCTAAAGTGAAAAAGACAGAGAAAGACATATGTGGGCCTGGTGCCTGGGAAGCTGAGAGACATAGACACTCCATGTGGAAACAATCATAGTAGATGATCAATGGAGAGTCTTCAACAGTAAAATGGGGAATTATGGTATCTACCTCATTGCATTAGCGTGAAAATTAAAATATACACAATGTATAATTAGCAACTGAAACATAACAGATTTCAGTAAACAGTTATTTTTATAATTTTTATTCTGTTCATTATTGCTGTTGTTATTCTTGTATCACAAAAGAAGCCAATTTGGAGACACTTATACTACAGTGATAACTCATATCTAACCTTAGTGCATCAGAACTTATCTCATTCCAGAAGAGAAGGGAATAAGAAATGGAGAAGAAGGAAACTCTCCATAATTCTTACATTTTATCCCAAAGAGATGGCTATTAGACAGAAATGACTAAGTTTACTCTGAAATGATAAGATTAGGTTTTCTGTCATTGGCATAATGATAGACTTGAGAAGTTAATTCTCCAGGTTGTTGTATCTTTGAAATTCATACTTTCTACATCTAGTATTATTTTTGCCAAGATAAACCTTATTGAATCTTTATTTCTACCCATTATAGGTAGTACTATTAAATATCCAAAATTTTAGACTTAAATTCCTTGAGTAATTGATCCCCACTGGATTTCCACCCCCTGGCACAGTGATCTGCAGGTTGAAAGAAAAAAAATGAGGGAGAAATAGAGAAAGAATGATGAAATACACAGGGAAAAAACAAATTATAAGCTAACAATATGTGCCAGATACTATATTACCTTACTCATGAGCTATACACTATTATAGATACTGAGAATATTAAATATTTAGATAAGGTATATGGTAGCTGCTTTCCACTTTCACCTGGGAAATTGAAGTAAATTTCTCAAGTTCTCACAGCTAGTAAGGTATAGAACCAAGACTTATTCCTAGCCTGTTTGAAGTCAAAGTTCATACTACTAAACATGATTTTATACTAAATATGGTATTTTCAACCAATTCCATCAATAGTTGATGTAACCTCCTCTTTTCTCATTTCAGAATCAATGAGAAAGAACTCTAGAATCACATTTCAGTAGGTGTTTTTCTTTTTATGACCTGCTCAGGACTCTGAATAAGTTATCCCAAGTTTCTAGTTCCTCATTATCTGTGGCATCCTTAACTCTCAAGAGAATTTCACCTCAATTAGTCAAATCCATCATTATTTCCTAATTATGGTTTGTTGTTTTACGTTTCATCCAAAAATCTGTGTCTGTTTTTTTTTTTTTTCTGGAATTCTAGAAGACCACTCTGTGTCTGGCCAGAACTGCCCAAAAATTAGCACCCTCGCCAACAGTCTTCAACCAACGACTCTTGGTAGTTGTTCTATAAATAATCTAGCTCTCTTGCTTTGTTTCCCTGAGACTTCTGGTAGAAGTAAATTCTAGGAATCTCCTGGGCTTACTATCTTCTCTTCCCTGCCTTATTTCCCACTCTGGAAACTCCTAGATGAACCCTGTGCACTTGAATCGTTGTCTCAGGGTTCACTGCTGGGGTAATCAAACCTAAGACAAAGATCAACTCTCCTACTTCTGATCATTCAAGGTCAGCATAGCCTTTAGAGCTGGAATTAAAACATCTTTTTTAAATCCCATTCAAGGAAAATAAATCTAAATCTACCTTCATCTAAATCACTTTGGTGTCTTCTTTCTGATTCTCTAAAGTATAGCTTGCCTTTACTGCATAATTTATTATGTCATGATAATAATACTGATTTGAATTGTACAATGCTATATGCTTTGTCAGAGTGCTTTGAGCTACAGAATCTATTAACCCATATCCTTTGTTTGATTTTTCTCCTATGTATACAGGCTATAGGCTCTATTTACCAATGATATTTTAAGGTCCCTGATGGAAAGCACATATATATGATTAATGGCTGGAAATTGAACATGTGATAGATTGTACTGAGTTGAACTGAACTGTGTTACAGTTCAGTAATTAAAGAACAGAACTTCAGAACTTTAGTATAAAATTCTAATATGAAAATCACATATCATGATTTTAAACTGCAAAGCATATTCTTTCCCCAAGTTTCCATTTCTCAGAATTTATTACATTACTAATTTTTGCATATATTTTTACATACCAAAAAAATAGCAATATCAAGAATAAAAAGTCATTCTCAATATGTAGCTTTGTTTGGAGAGACTAAATAGTTATTTCTTTTTGGCTCACTTGAGTTTAGTTCTATTTCCCTTCTGTACATTTTACTTTCCTCACCCCAAAATGCAAATGTCATCCTTTAATTTATTATATAAAAAAAAATGTCATCCTTCTAACCAACCAAATAGCCAATTGCACTGTGTGGTGGCAAGTGGGGAATTTGACAATTCAAAGTGTAAAGGCTGATAAGATGGAGTGAGAGGTAAGATATGGAAGGAATGAAGTCTGGCAAAGAACAGAGTTGTTAGATGATAAAAATGAGAAAGAACACCTGATATATATATATATATAATATACATCACTATTTTTTCTCGTCAACAGATATGAAACCAAAAATGAATATCTGTGTCTCAGTAGGGGACATGCATTTGGAGTTAGTTGTGGGAAGAATTTGTGGAGGGAAGTAGGATCCTAAAAGATACACCATATGAGATTGTTTTAGCAAGTACAGATGAAACATTTTAACTGAAAATGTCTCTTTTATAGAGAAAGAAGAAAAGCAGGATACAATTAGTGAAATAAATTATTTTTTCAGGTGGAAATGTTAAAATCATTAAGTCTGGATAAGAACTACATCTCTCTGCAAATTGATCTTTTCCCATCAACTAGACCTGATGCTTAATGTTGCAGGATTGTGAATCATGTGTGAGGAAAGTATTGATACTACTAAAATACCATTCAGCATGGGGTAATAGAGCAATGTGTTGAGATATTAAAAACCTAGAAGCAAGAGACTCTGAATCCAATTTCCAATAACCAGTCCCCTGAGACATCCAATTCTGCCATTGAGCCAGTTTAAAAAAAAAAAGTGAAGAATGTCAACAGCAGTAATATTGAGATGCATTAACTGTAAAATTGTGCTGGTGCACATAATGACAGTCATAGGACTAATAACACTTTGCAATTAAATAGCACTTATCTTCCTAGGAGTTCAAAGTGCTTCCCAATACAATATTGAACAACCTTGTGATGCAAAGAGGGAAAAAGCTTCCACAAAACTCATGGAGGAAAAAAAACATTTTATCCACTAGGATATGGCTTCTCATCAAAAATTACAGGAAGTGTCATAATGATTGGACTCAGGGCCCAGGTTGCAAAGCATTTCCCCTGACAGAACAGGAGGACACACAGTGAAGTGTGGCTGTCCATTGTTATCTTAGCTTGAATCTGTTGCTGGTTCTGTACTAACTGCCTGAGTAATGAAGTTTGCTTTTTAACTGCTTTTGTTTCCTCATCTTTAAACTGAAGATAGCACACTCTGAATATGTGTTCAGGTAACATGATTTAGTTGAAGAATCCATTTGTTGTTGTTTTTAATTGGATTATCATTACTTTTTTAGGATATTTATGAGAAGGGTGTATGTTATTTGCAAGGCTTTCAATTTTACAAAGTCATCATTGTCTTTTAGCTAATACTATTGCCAAACACTACAAATCTCTGCCTCATCAACTTCACTAGGATGTTTCATCAGATATCCTTGATAACTAAAAGCACTTTAAAAAGTATAGAATATTAGATAAATGAGTTATTAACCTAATTTCACCTCATCACCCATTATGGGTCAACCATGAATTTCTTATATAGTTGGAATAATAAACTCAGTATTGGTTACACTAGAAAAAGAAACACATGTCCAATATGAGAACTCTACATGCACTGTCCCCCCATTTGAGATAACCTGTTTGGGTATAAACCATTTGTGGAAAACTCTCTCCTATCCCACTGTGTCTGTACTTTCCTCTAAATTCACAATTTTCCATGTTAATTGATAGAAATAAGAGAGTGGAAGATAATTTGCCTCACTGGTGTCAGAATGGGTACTTACAATTTTAATCTTGAGTCAACAATTCTGGTTTCTACTCTGGCTTTATTGCTATCTACCTGTGGGGTATTGGCAAGTCACTAAACCTTTCTGCTACTTTGGTGACCTCTTCTAGAAAGTAGAAGTTACAATCCTATAAAAGGCTGTCAAGATAATCAAATAAATAAAGTATGAACATAGTTTACTGAATATAAATTATTATAGACAAGCAGATAATTGTTCTTTTGAATATCAGATAGCTGACTAACCAACACTTGTGAATAGTCACTGCATTGAAACCAAATAGCTGATTTAATTAAATCTAAGTCTAATACAAACATAGCTAAAGGGAAGTGGAAACATTTAAAAGTAATCCTGGGAAACATTTTCAAATGGTATGTAGTATCTTAAACTATCCTCGTTATCTGAGTGGATCTAGATAAAGTAAATATTTCCAAAATGTATAGAGTATGTATGAGAAGATTTGTAAAAGGGTTTTGTTAACTCCTAAAAGATTTGGTATGTGTAAGTCATTATTTTTATATTTATAAACCAGCACAGACAATTGACTAACAGTCCATATGGATGTTCACATTTGGAAAATGACCATCCATAAGAAAATTTATCCATCAAGTTAATTTCACTATCCATCAACTTAATTTCACTGTTTAACTACTGAGCTCTAGGAGTTTGAGAACTTCAGATTCAATTTGTATTTGTGTACATACAAACAGAGCCCTGCCAAACTAATTGGCCAGCTATTTGATATTCTCTTCCCTTCAATGTGTCATTCAGAAACATTGTTCCTGGACAGAATTCTCTATAGAATATCTCTGTCATTTCTTTTTCTCTGGGCATTTTGGATGTGGGAGGGTTAAAAAAAAATGATTATGATGCTAACTTGAAACAACTCAACAAGGTAACTTTGGGCTGCTTTGGTTTAGTGGAGACTTTAAAAGCTTTGAAAATGCTCTTAAAGTTATATGGATTTTTTTTCCTTTTTATAGTCAGTCAAAAATTATATTTTAAAACTCTACAGTTCAAGGGGAAAAGCAATTATCAAAATGCAATAAACTTCTAAGTAAAGTACAAATTGCTTCCGTGGCCTTAACTATTAAAATAGAGAGCTTCTGGTAATGTGTTTCATGAGTCAATCAGCAGGATTCTTCCCCCACATTCTGACACCCAGGGGAGGGGGAGAGGTCAACACAGAACTTTAAGAAGATGCTCATGAAGAGCCAGACTTGAGCAAATGGTGAGAAGTTAACATTTGGCTTTTCCCCCCCCTGGTCCTTTTTTTTTGACAGCTTTTTCTCTTGGTTACTTCTTTCCTGACACCAAGCCTGATTCACACTCTCAAAGATCAGGGAGTAAGTAGGAAAAGCAGCTATCTTCATGGTGTGAGATGAGAATCCTGGCGCCTTGCACACTGTAGAAATGTAATAAGTATCTGTTGGTTGATCGCTTCTCTTATTTATATTCTGTTCCACACTACAAAGCATTTAGGGCCCTAGAGGCATAGAATTGGGGATTTAGAAAGGATTTTGGCTGACATCTAATCCAACTTCAGACAACACAAGGAGTCCTTTCTGCAATATCCCAGGCTGATTGTCATCCATCTTCCCTTTGAACTCTTTCAGTATGGCAGAAATTACTTCTGAGATAACCTATTCCATTATTAGAGTCTTGTGCTTCAAAAAAAATTTAGTAAAATCTTTATCTTTTAAAATTCTACCCATGTTTCTAGATATGCCTTCTGGCTGGTGCAAAAAAAAGACCGAAGACTTCCATTTCCAAAGATTTGCACGAGTTGAGGTAGAATGAAAAATGATGGATCTTCAGCATCTTGCAGTCCTGAGTTGGGTCTGGACCCCACCACTTACTGCTATGGGCATGTAGTATAAACAGACTTCTAATTCCTCGCTTCAACTTGTTGGTGGTTTATTGGCTTTAATATATAAGATTGGTGATAAAATACCTAGCTCATAGGTTCACAGTTTGTTCTGAGGTTTACATGTGATAAACTCTGCAAAATGCTTCAAAGATAGCATTCTCTTCCTCTCCCAAGTATTCTAGTTTGGCCCGTAAAATAAAATAGTTCAATTATTGCAGGAATTTTATTAGATAGTCTTGTATTATATTTTCCCAGGCCAGAGTATCAATCTATCTTACCTGCCACAGTTCCTATAATGTCACCTCTAAAGGTCCATATAAATATTTGCCATAAATATTTGCTGGTTTATTAATTTTCCAATATGAAAATGTCCTTGGAGAAGTAACACAAAAAAACATTGACAGTGAAAAATAGATGAGTTAAAATCAATAGGAAATCAAGTAAAAAAACAAAAAAGCAAATCCAGAATATCTTATAGATGTCTGTCCTGTCCTGAGAATGGTGAGAAAGAAAAGAGATAGGTCTACATGTGATGATGAATAGGGGTCTACAGGGGGAATGAGCTGGCATCAAAGATAATTTTCACTTACTTCAATTTTGCAAAGACATTGTACTAAGTTATCAATCCTTATTAACATTTCCAACTTCTTAGAGCTCATTTCCTTACGCTCAAGTCTCCAATACATACATATTAAATACAAGCATACATACATATAAATAGTTAATGCAACTCTACTACAGGTCAAAAGACATGTAAATCACTAAAACTGGATAATAACTATCCTCTTCTTATAATACCCCTTACCTGCCAGTTGGATCACCATTCTTCTCTCTCAAGCTTTTCAGAAAAATCCCTCTTTTCTAGATGTTTCTTTCTTGCTACCCATCTCCATTCCTCTACTCCTGGACTCTCATCTCATGCCCCCTCTCAGTTTAGTGGAGTCTCTCTTCTTTGGCTCACGACTGCTACTTTTGCAAATCAGCTCCTCTTCCTTGATCATGCAAAACAGTTTAGCTCTGTACTTTCAAATAAATTACCATACACTTTTTTTATATCCAAAGGTTTATTAACATGCTAGGTGAAATAAAGGGGTCAATCTACTCTAAACCTCGCCCCTCGGGCACACTCACACACTGGAGAAAGACTCTGACATTTCACTTTCACCTTTCTCCTTCCCCTACAAAAGGAACTTGTCACCTGGCCCAACCCAACAACATAAGGCCAGGATATGCAATTTTATTCTGTGCCTGCAAGGAGAATAGCACCAATGACTACCACGTTTAGCGGAGGTTATAAAACTGAGTGATGATTCATATTCACACTTCACTCTGTGGGCTCCAAACACTCTAACATCCTATTTCTCTATGAGAAAAAGACATTAGCTCGAACTCTAACTTGCTGTAATAAATGTGGGTAAGTGCTAGAGCAGAGATGCCTAACTTGTTTATGCATAAAAGTCATCTGGGTAGCTTTTCACAAGTGCAATGCCCAGGCTACCTCCCACTTGGGTATTATTCAATAGGGAAAAGAAGCATTTTTGAAAAGCCATCTTGATCTATAACTAGCTGTGGGGAAACACTGGTTTAGTCAGCCTGGACTATTTTTTTTCTTTCTCACTTGTAAAACTGAGATCAGTGTTACAGAACCTAGCATGATCAAACCTGGGGTCCTCATAAAAAATACAGTTTATCGGATCCTTTCCCCATAAAATCAGCTTCAGTATGTCCTCAGGCCCTGGTACTCAAAGTTTGCAGATGAACCAGCAGCTTCACCTGAACGTTAAAGATGAGAAATAACTTCCAGCTCAGAAGGGCTCAGGAAAGTGTTTTGATAAAGCACACTGGGGAATTCTTATAATCAGAAGTTTGGGAGTCTCAAGTAAATAATTAAGTATATAATTTAGGAAAAATAAAAAAATAAACAAACAGTTTTTTTTTTCTCCTATTAACTTCAAACTATTTAAAGAAAGGAACTGCATCTAGTATTTCTTTTCATCCCTAATTGCAAAAAATAACGTGTAATGAATAAATCTTATTGATGTGAATGGAGAGAGGGATGATGGAGAGGAGGATAGGATTTTGTCAGCATAGAATTTTTGATATAAATAATATTATAAGGCAAACATTGGAAGAGAAGGGTGGCTAATTGATCCCAGGAGATAGCAAAACTCACTTGGAAACAGATTGTTTCCTACTCCCTTTTGTTTCTCCCCAGAATGCCATACAATGGGTTTATTTTCAGTGAGCATTAAATATTTGTTAAACTGATCATGATAAAAAGAAAGGCAGAGATAAGGAAAAGATTCTAGAATAAGTAGAATTATGCTACAGGCATTTTGCTTATTGGGGGTATTTTCATCACTTTGGATAGTTGTTTTTCACAGATAAATCAAAATTCAGTCTCAAATTTTTGTCAGATAGTGAAGGAGATGTAAAAAAACTAAACTTTTGTTTACATCAGAAGATTAAATAGGCACAGCGTTAGAATATTCAATAGAGGAACCATGATAGATAAACTGTCAAAGAGAACTTCAGAAACCACTCAATGATTTAAAAAAAAATAAATATACAGCCTTATCTTCTGATGTGAAGACTCTTGCAACTTTACTTTTGAATATGTATGACTAAAACCTTCTTGCTTTATCCTAGTCTTCAAACCACAGAAAAGGAAGCTCTTTTACAGATGGCTTGTAAACAAGCAGACTGAGAAAGAAAATGAAGTCAGGACTCGTTGGTGTGTATATGTGGGGAAGATGGAGTTGATGAATGATAGTGAGCTAAAAGCAGCCTTTCTTTTACGGGAAGATTTCCACGGTTCTGTGCGGTCCTAACATGTAGAATTCAGTGTCAAAAGTCTTACTTATCATCAAGTAGCCAAATAAAGACAAAAAATCTGAAATCTAAGCATTCAGAATATCCAGATACGTGGAACTGTTTGTGGGTAGGGTGGGAAAGGTAGAATCTTTATTTCATTCTAGTTTGGATGTTTGACCTGAAGTGGACAACCAAAGGACAGCAAGAAGAGCTAGCTAAAGAAGAAAGGGTTAAAAATATCCCGACATATGTTGATCCAGTGTCATTATATTCAGGGCCAATTTTAACTTTCTGAAGTGAGTGATTTAAGGAGCAGTTTAAGTGCAAAAATTATATTTTTCCCCTTTGCAAAGTCTCTAAGCTGCAAAATTGAACATTTCTATGAAAATCGCATTTTTCAGCATAGTGATGCAGTTGTGAAGGACAGGGCAATTGAGTGCACTGAGAAAAGTTAATGTGTTCTATTGACATGGCACTCAGAGGCCACAGAGATCAAATGCTTTTACTTCAAAATTTAGTGTCTTTCTTCTGTAGACCTAGGGAAGTTTTCTACCAGGAGGTTTGAAGATGCCCAAGTGACCACACCTTAATATGAGCTAGTGTGTATTTGGTGAGGAATGCCTTCACCCTCTCTTCACCTCTTAATCTAGACTAAAGAGCACTGCACAGAGAAGTTAGCAGCTCTGAAAATCTGGGTCAAATAGTAGACTCTAACTACAGAATAAATGTCTAAGAAACTTTTTTGGAATCAGTTTGTTTGACCTAATGGAATCTTTCTGATCTCTCATTTAATGTTGACCTTCTTTTTTATACTTTCCTTACTGAATCTGACTCGGATCCTTCTTTCATGTCCATTCAACCTTGGGACACCATGGACTCAGGTGTAGAAAGTGCTGATGCATTCAGCAAACATTTATTGCATAACTACTGAGTACAAAGCAAAATATGAAGAATCAGGACACGGAGTTCACTTTTTAGGAGCTCCTTTTCTAATACCTAAAAGCATTTATTGTTTGTAACATGTTTGCCCCTTAATCATGCGCTGTATTTTCACATTAATAGTTTAATGAAAGTGGATTCTATTTTCCTAACTAAAGAATACATTTCATAAAGCCAAGTGAGTTGTGTGGTATTTTGTGTTTTAATTTCCCATAAGGTCTAGCACATAAGATGAGATTTAAAAAAAGTTTTTGTATTCTGCTCAATTACAAAGCATGGTTTTAGATGCCTTTTTAAAAATTAAAAACATTTGGATTAAGAAAACTAAAGTAGAGCCTTTCTTTTATAATGATGGAAGAAGTTGCAATACATAACAAATGCTAATTAAAGGTAGCTTATTTAGTCTTTGTTCTATAAGAAATCCTTAGGTAAAATGAGGCTTTAGAAAAATGTGTGCAGATTATCACAGGTTAACTCTTCATCATGGATGGAAGAATACGTGTAAAATACCACCTCAGGGATTCTAAAGTAAAAGGAGATGTTAAACTTTAATGGAAATCTAAATATTAGGATAAATGGGTAGACTTTTTAATGAAAATTATGCACAACTATACTTTTTCTCAAAAAAAAAAGAAAAATTTGGGAAGCCTGGGTAGCTCAGTGGTTGAGCATCTGCCTTCAGCTCAGGGCATGATCCTGGGGTCCTGGGATCGAGTCCCACATCAGGCTCCCTGCATGGAGCCTGCTTCTCCTTCTGCCTGTGTCTCTGCCTCTCTCTCTGTGTGTCTCTCATGAATAATAAATAAAATCTTTTTAAAAATTAAAATAAAATAAAAAAGAAAAAAACGTTAATAAGTATTTTCTAAGTGTAGCATGTAAGAAAAAAAATAGAATTTAGAGCTTGACTCTGATGGCACAGCGCCTCATCTAGAGAGTGCAAAACATTGTAGAGAATTGGTCTGTGAGCCACACCTTAAAGTAACTTGCATTCCTGAGGAAACTTCTGACTTCAGCTCAGAGAGGGGTGAATCAAGAAGCATTTACCCTTTGATAAACTAAACTTTTTTTTGTATGTATAACTGAAAGATACTAATGGCCTTGGTAAAATTCTGGCTCTTAGATATTTCCAGCACACACACACACACACACACACAAAAAATGTGTGGAAAATGACTAGTTATAGCCTAGTATCCATTCTTTACTTAATTTATACTAATAACATTTGGACAGGTCCATGGCCATCTAGCTAAAAATTACATTCCCCAGCCTCCTTTGCTGCCATTTATGGCCATGTGACCAAGTTCTGGCCAATGAAATTAGGAAGATTGACGTGTACCAATGCCAGCTCTTGCCCTGGGGAAAAAAAAATGGTTGGGTGCTCTCCCGGTTTCTTTTTCCTACCAGCTGTACAAAAATGGTGAGAGCTGGAGAATTTCCACATGTTTAGAATGACAGTACCACTGCCTGCCCTGCACATGTGGAATATAACTTGATTGTTACACAATAGGAAAATAAACCTCTGTTTCAGACACTGTACCCCTGACTTATTTTCCTTTCTTCCTCACAAACCTTAGCTACTCTCTCAAATAATATCAATAGTTTGTTTTGTCAGTTAATGTAATTGTCACTGAAAAGTGAACCGTAAATACATCTGTGAATGGCACACACACATTGTACTAGATCACATATTAAGCAATATCCTCTGATTTTATTTGGAAGAAAGTAGAAGGGACAAAATGAAGATCAGAGAAGAAAAAACAAGGGGTCATGAAAAAGAAGCTAGGATTCAGCTAAGAAGATCCACATCATTATCAAAAGTGGTAAGCTTCTTTCAGAGGTAATGAAGGCCTGAAAATGTTTGAGGAAAATCATATGAATTGTGACTAGATGTTAATGTTCATCATTTTTAGTCAAGTAGCTAACAACAGTATCTCTTTACCTTCTGTTGAGTCAGGCATAGACCAGGTGGTATATTCATACCTACTCTGGTCATTTTAAAAATGGTGAGAATTTGAAAACATTATTCCTTCGAAATACTAGTTGGGGTGGAGGATTGGGTTAGAGGGACAGCAGACAGGCAAGAAAGATTGACAGAAACCCACCTGTACCAGGTAACACCTCAGACTCCTGAAAGGTTAGGCCTGTTTAGATTTTAAGAAGTAGAAGTCAATGTATTTGTCACATCCATTGTCTAAATTTCTGTGGGAAATCAAAAGGATGACCCTAATATTGTGTAGGAGAATGAACACTTAGTTATTAAAGTATTAGGGAAAAAATGTTTCTTTCCTTGCAACTGACCACATAATAGTCCCACTTACTTTCTTTTCAACAAATTAACTAATCACATATTTGCACATGAGACTGTGAATATCTACTGCTATGAGCAGTGCATTTACATGACCCCAAACAAAGGCATGACAAAGGAGACATTTTCTATGTCACTTTCAAGGCAATATGAGATAATGGTATCATCTCTGACTTGGCCTTAATGAATAGCAGGTTTCTCTTGCAGCCTTCTGACCTCTTCTGATTTTTGACTACTACCTGTGGGCTCAGGGCCCATGAGCAGCTTTTTTTTTTTCCCCATGAGTTTTTGACTCACATGCTATTTTATTCAGAGCCATTAATCAGATGATTCCATTTAGATGAAATCATATCCCAAGGATGAGCCTATATTTTCCCATTACATTCATAAAGATATTTTAGGTTCCCAAAAGGGATGCTTTTCAAGGAATTCAAACCCATGTAAAAAATGTGTTTCCCACAAAATTTAAAATATAGTACACTATGCAGCTATCATGAATTAACCACCATTATATATATACTGAAACATATATGTACTGAAACACTTGCTTGTAAGTAAAGTGATATTGTAGACAAGAGCCTTGTACTTGATCAAATGAGAGCAAAAAGGATAAATAATTCTATCTTATGATTGAGGTGACTTCTTTCTTTGCAATGCCTCCATTTCAGCCTTATGGAATACCAGAATTTCAGAGGAAGGAGAGGAAAAGGGGCTGGGAAAGGGACCATATATATTAGAGGCTGAAGAAATAAAATGAGTATGGTTTCACAGTTCCAAAGAGTTCAAGAAAATAAGAAAGCTATGTAAATACTCCTTGAAAATTAAGTATATATACACCATATATCATGAAGTCTGATTATCAGGAGAAGCTTGTAAAGATTTCATTCTCCCCTTGAATACATGGCTAGTTCCTAATGAAGACAAATATCTTAAGTTTTTAACCTAATCCATGGCACACATCTTAGATGCCTTCTTTTTGCTTTTCCATTCACTTAAACTGTCTGCTCTGTCGCTTCACCAGTCTCACTCCCAACTTTCAACTTTTTGACCTTGATTCCATTTTCAGTTTTATCTATACTCTAGTAGATAAATTTTCTTACTTGTGATAAATTTTCTTACTCAGATTTGAACCAAGATTTCTCTGCCATGTGCCAGCACCTAAAACCATACCTTGCCATAGATTTCATTGAGGGGAGAAAGAGAAAGGTCTTCAGTGTGTAACTCACAGATATACTCACAGATCTATGGGATTCCCAGAAAGAGGAGGAAGGTAATGGTTGAAGTGTCTGAGTGGGTGGCAGTGTCAATAAGTGAAAAAAATTTATGAATTCAAGAATCAGGTCATTATATTCCAACATCATGAAATGGGAATGAGAGCATTCTAAACATTCTTGGTGTCTCTTAAACTCTGTACTTCCTCATACAAGTCATATTTCCCTTTGCTGTAGTCTTTCATACTCAACACAATTCCTGTGTGACCCAGGTCTAACTGGTCATCTTCTAGTACCACTGATTCACGTTTCATGGTTTTAAACTTTAGGAGAATGTTCTCTGCAATTCTTTTGAGCTAATAAGCTCATCCAAGCTCAGGTCAAACTTCACCCTTCAGAAAACCTCCTATAATCCTTTTCAACCATCGTCAAGCTCTTCTTTCTTAGAGTAACTGCACTAGCTACATTAGAACACAGTATTTAATACACAAGTTGTGCACAGGTTCATTATTTCTGCTGATAATTTAATATTTATACATGTTTTAACCTTCAGTTAGGTTTTGTTAGTCATCTAGAGTAGAATGTATATGTATGAACATATATATATATATTTCTTATATCGAAGAAATAAATATGTAAGTTTAATATGTCTGTTTTTACAGATGAACAAAATGGGGTTAAATTAAAAAGCCGTGCATAATCCTACAAAACTATTTTAATTTTAGAACTGAGTCTAAGGCCCTAATCTCATGCCTTCCTTTAGAGTGCCCAGGACACTGCTAACCAAACTCTCAGTGTTAACTGTTCTTGACTTTAATAAGCTCTAAAATAAAAAACATGGACATCTTGACATAAAGACATGGATTAAGCTGACTGATTTGGGATGTAGGCAATAACCCTTGAGGGGATAGTTGTCCCTGAACCTCTGCCTGCCTATCTCCTGTACCATATAGTTGCTATACATTAGGTTTTGCCCCTGTTCTGTTTTCTCTCTCCTGTGTCTCTGCTCTCTCTCTCTCTCTCTCTCTCTCTCTCCTTCAGCTGGAAAACTCACTTTCTTCATTCTTATTGCTTTATGCTTTGTTGTTTCATTTCCTTTAAAAGCACTAGCACTGCCTTTCCATTATTTATTAATACTATTGTTACAAATAATGTTATTATTTGACTTGCTCTCAGGGAGATTTCAAGTTCTGGAGTCATTGCACATGAGTTTCTGTCTGCATATCCACTTGCCAGAATAATCCATATGCCTCCTTTTCTGAAAATTCCCACTAGGAATGTTGGAAACCTTACAAACTTTGATTGAGCTGCCCCAGGTCAAATTGAACATCTGGGAAAGAACTTCTGCATCAGCTGCAGTTGTGCATCCTTAAATACCCCAGTGACCAAGTTCTAGGAGGAGGATTGGCGTGGGGTTTCATTTCGTGCAAAATGTATGGATATATTTAAACATTTCATTATATGGTCCAATTAGGCTGTGTCTACATGGGCACATAATAAAGTAAAAATTTGGCAATTATCTGGTTCATTTCATCAAGTCAACAGCCAAAGGCATAGATCTAGTCTGGCAAAAAAAGGTTTTCGAAGGGAAAATAGGAGAGTCAAAATAATTTGAATTTGGAAATTACATTCCTTGTATGTATGTGTAAAAATGTGCACTTCATTTTACTTTCCCCAAATGGATTATAGCTTAAGTATAGTGAGTCTTCATGATCTTTACTACAGTGCTATATGTTGCAAATAAATAAAATACATATAAGTTCTACTCTTACTTCAGGTTCTTTTCCATTGTCCTGGACATATATATCCAGTCTGAGGAAAAAATAGCCACCTGAAGACTAAACTAAGACTTGTCTAACTCACAAAATGGATGTTTTAGAGTCCTTTCTAAATTATATTGGTGTAATTAATGAATTAATTCATTAGCATAAAAAGAAGATGGGGTAGGGTGAGAATGAATTAAAATAAAGTTATGTTATGGTGTCTTTATGAGCACTGTTTAAACAAGTGCAAAAGCCACTAGCTCAGCATCCTTCTTTTCTACCCTTTTATCTACACCTCCCCCTTCTATACCTGCCTGTTAAATCCCCTTAAGCTTTCCTTCCTTTCTGGGAAAACTGTAGATCTTTAGGCTCAGAATTCCATCCAAGCAGCTGGAAAAACTGCTGAAACCATGAAATAAGGAATACGGTGGATACTGAGCATTAATGTAAACTAATTATACATCTCATTTTGAGAGGAATACGGTGGATACTGAGCATTAATGTAAACTAATTAAATATCTCATTTTGAGAGTTTCCTATTGTGTCTCTGAAGTTAAGAGGTAGAGATGAAAGAACAATATAGATATCTAGAATCCATGATATTCTATTTAAATATGACATATTTATTCTTCCTGCCTATCTATTTAGAATTTTTCCTAAAGAAATGTGTATACACTGATCTTGTCCTAAATTAACAATACAATTGTAAATCTGTTGCAAAGGCATCGCCTACATGTCAGAAAGGATTGATTTATGAAGAACCAAGTAAAATGCAATCTTCATAGCTCAAGGGAAGAGGGATATGATTATCATTTTCAAACATTTGAAAGGATTAAAGACTGGTGATGGGTGAATCTCAGAAGGCCAGAGTTGGATGCTTACCCAGAAAACTTTGGAATCACATCTCAGAGTCTGCAGAAACTGGTGGAAACCTATTGAGGATGTGCTTATGACATTTTCGCTACTGTTTGCTTCCAGCCAGCCTGGAAGCCCCTGCCTTAAGGTCTTGGCACTGAAGCATTAATACAGGCCCTCCTAGGGAGTAGAAGGGGAGTATGATAATTACAAGTGGAGGTGGCCTGCAGCAAAATTGTAGAATGGGTGAAGTTTCCTTTGGCAATTTTCCACCTACACTCTTCAACTATTCTAAAATCCACCAAGTTCTCAGCTTGTAAAGGGGTTTTGATTAATACACTTTCCAACTACATTTGCATTTTAATGGGAGATTCTGAGACAAAACAGGTAACAAAAAACTCAAAGCTCAAATAGTATATAATATTAAGTAGCAAAAAAAAAAAATTAAGTAGCAATGAGTATTAGAATTGTCTCCCATGTCCCACCAAGGGCTGGGGGAGGGCTTCTAATGTTCTCCTTCACTCCTGACCCCTCCTTTGTTTTGCATATTGATCTGGACCACAATTAGTCTTCAGTCACATCTTAGCCATACTGAATATTCCCATTTTCTAAAACTGACATAAGTTTTTATCATTAACCTTTTCACATGTGCATACATGTTCTTCCTCATATTAATTCTCTTCCTTGTACTTCTCTGTGGAGGTGCTCAGGTGAGATAATGTTGCCTCTTGGAAGGCATCATAGACCCTCCGAGCCTGAGGAAGGTCTCTTGCAATGGGACTCAGAGACATTTCTTTCCGTCACACTCACAAATTAACTGTAAACCTGTATTTTAATTACCCATTAAGCTCTATTTGTCCTATGTGCTCATTAAAGCAGGAATAATGCCTCCCTCCATGCATTTTCACTATTTTCTCAGGGCCTTACAAAGTATTGTGTATAAAGTAGGTTACTTAGTATTTGTTGAATATATGAAAAATTAGCTATTCAACACTTCTTAACCTTACTGGTCCTTTCATACACTGAAGAAGTATACAGGAATCGAGGCAAAGGTTTTAACTTAAATATCATCTTTGTCCCTCTCAAACATACATTTTAAAGGCAATTATGATAGAATAAATTTGAATGAGGTAG
Source organism: Vulpes lagopus (assembly GCF_018345385.1). Taxonomy (NCBI): domain Eukaryota; kingdom Metazoa; phylum Chordata; class Mammalia; order Carnivora; family Canidae; genus Vulpes; species Vulpes lagopus. Next base: position 136,262,135 of record NC_054824.1, read on the forward strand.
GATGAAAGTATACAGACATTGAAGTGACAATTTTGGATAATCCTCAAAAAAGCAGAATTACCTATGAAAAATTCTCAGACTGTGAAATAATGTTTTCCCTGAAGTAGTGGGTACATCAGTTCCTTTGGACAATTATAAACTTAATTGGCCAAGACACTGAAGAGCATAAGGCAGAGAATAATGCTGCAGTAGGAGACCCAGGGACCAACAATCAACACTGGGAATTGGTAATTAGGCAACCTGAATTCCCTTTTCATCTTTTGAAAATGGTTGCTCTGCCTCACCTTTGTTTGGCCTAGAGTTTAGTAAGACACTGGTATCTCCAACTCCGTGCCAGTTAACTGTAAGATTCTTATTATAGCACTTGAAACTCCCAGCATTTCTTCAAGTTTTAATCAGACAATAAAAAGACATTCCAGGAGCACCTGGGTAGATCACTCAGTTGAGCATCTGACTCTTGGTTTCAGCTCAGATCATGATCTTGAGGTGACTGAGCCTCAGGTCAGGCTTCATTCTCAATGTGGAGTCCGCTTGGGATTCTTTCCCCCTCCCTCGTCCACCCCTTCTGCTCCTCCAACACTAGAGCATGTGCATTCTCTCTCTCCCTCTCTCTCTCAAATAAACAAAATCTTAAAAAAAAAAAAAAAAAAAGAAAGAAAGAAAGAAAGAAAAGGCATTCCAAAGTGGTATGTAAATTCAATTATTTTTTTAAAAAGATTTTAATTTGCTATCAAAATGACCCTCTTCCAGGAGGCCATATCCTAATATAAACTCTAAAATTCATCTTTTGGCAATTTAATAGATCTCAGACTCATTTGCTCATCTACAAAATCAGGATGTTAATACCTACTTTTCAGAATTATTGTGAAAGTTAGCAATAATGATTGTAGATATAAATATATTTTAGTGTTCTTGTGTTTGTGATATTCTATAACACATTCTTATGAGTGCACAAATTTTATGCTAATAAAGTGATTTCTCATGCTATTCTGAGGGTAGCATTTACTCTACTTATATATCTTTGGAGGAATTCAAGGGACACAAAAATATTCATTCTGCAAAAAAAGTATAAAACACCTACTCTGTTCCACCTATTGCATTGTATGGTACCAGAAAGCAGTATCGATCTTTAAGAAACATGGGTATTCATGAGAAAGAGAAATATTTGCCCTGTGTTACAAAGATGGTAATAAATATTCCAAGGCACCTGACAAAGGGGTAGGTCACTGGACATTGAATTTCCGTAACTTTCACTAGCCTGGAAGGAAGGATAAGCCCATTCAGCTCACAGGCTATTGTTGAACAGGCAAAAGAACAATTATTTGAAGTTTGGTGAGGTGTGTGAGAAAGGATGAGGGAAGCAGCAGAGAAAAAACTTCCTATATTCCATAATATCAGAGGGGGAAAAAAAGTACTGCTGAAAACCATGTTTGCCCTCTAGGAGAAGGAAGATTGCTCTCCATGCAGAGGATTCTTTGTTTAGATAAATCCCTTGACAGACAGATTTGAATACAAAAGAGGAAAATCCCAGGGAAGAGTCTGGTGTTTTGGAGGATGGATTTCTACCATATGATATAAATTATTTTCTGTGGTGTACTCTGATATAATCACCTCATTGCAACCTCCTCAAATTTGTATAAAATCTGTGACATACAGTCATGCATCAGTCGTATTTTGGGAAATAGTTGCATCTAGTACAGTGTGGGAGCGTAAGAATAGGGAGGACATAGATGGAGATAAGAGAGAGCTAAGACAGAGATACCAGTAAAAAACATCAAAGACACAAAATAAATAGCAAAACAACAGGATCAGATTTGAACTTGGGGGGAAAAAAATCTGTGATTTCTTTACATGTGAGCCAGAAAGACCAAATTGTGATAGTCTTGGTGAATCAGTGGTGATCAAAATTGAATACGGAGATAAATAAACGAACAGAGAAATGCAAAGAAGGAAGTATCAATAGGACATGGGCTCAATAACATGCAGGGATTTGAATCACTATGTTGTACACCTGAACCTAACGTAGCACTGTGTATCAACTATACTTAAACATCTTTAAAAATAGGGGTGCCTGCATAGCTCAGTCACTTAAGCAACTACCTTCAGCTCAGGTCACGATCCCAGGGTTCTGGGATCAAGTCCCACATCAGGTTCCTTACTCTGTGGAGGGCCTGCTTCTCCCTCTCCCACTGCCTGCTGCTCCTCCTGCTTGTGCTCACTTGCTCTCTGACAAATAAATAAATAAAATCTTAAAAATAAAACTTTAAAAATAAAATAATCTACATACATTAAGGGTCAAAAAACAAATAAACAAAAAAATACTACATGGTATCAAATGTGACTCTGAAATTTACAGGTTAAGAGACCAAATATGTGGATTTCAGTACCAAAGAGGGGAGTTTGAGGAACGTCCAAGAGAATAATTTAGACAATAAAATTAAGGTATTTGTATTGAGTGCTAATCATTACTTTTATGTTTGTTTCTTTTAATGCTGATCTTCTTTTAGAGGAGTGTTCATTCCAAGTCTCTGCTCAGATCAATACTTCCTCTGGTACCTACACTCCACAAACTATTCCTAGATAAAAGATGGATTTATTAAAAATACAGGATGCCCCTCTCCTTCTGTTAAAAATTCCCTAAGACCAGTACCCAAAGATGCTCTTTGCTTCTCTTTTCCACAAATTCTTTAGAATACAAACTACCGGGATCCCTGGGTGGCGCAGCGGTTTTAGCGCCTGCCTTTGGCCCAGGGCGCCATCCTGGAGACCTGGGATCGAATCCCACGTCAGGCTCCTGGTGCATGGAGCCTGCTTCTCCCTCTGCCTATGTCTCCGCCTCTTTCTCTCTCTCTGTGTGTGAGAGAATAAAATAAATAAATAAATATCATCATAAATAAATAAAATATCATAAATAAATAAATATTTAAATAAATAAATAAATAAATAAATAAATAAATAAATAAAATTTTTTTAAAAAAAGAATACAAACTACCCTAATTGTTTTCATTTGGTTTACAAGGCTACTCTGGGTTACTCATCTATGTTAATCTGTCTTTACTCAAAAAATCACTAACTGAACCAGCACAGCACTCTACTACTAGTACTACTGATTCTACTTCTTTTATTACTACTGCTACTGCTACTCCTCCATCTCTAGCAGAAGAAATGCAAGAGAAGTTATACTTAAAGAAACACCTGAGAATTTTCTAGAATCAAATAAAATTATATATCCTTAGGTTGAACTGTCAGATAGTTAACTAAGGAATATGAAGGATCCTTCCTATCTTAAAGCATTAGATCTTGGATAAAACAATTTTAAAACTGGGACAACTTTATTACTGGGATTATAAGGATTAGAAGCTATCTGTAAGTTCTTTGATGTCCAGAAGAAAGGAAGGAAAGGAAAACAAAAGAAAAAGTTGGAAGGGAGAAGGGAGAGGGGAAAAAGGAAAAAAAAAAAAAAGAAAATAATTTGAGTTATATCTAGAGGCAGAACCAAGAGTGTTACATGCTAATAGGTAGACAAAGGGCATGGTTTCCCTGAAAGTAGATGCCAACAGCATCACTGAGATCTTGACACTGAGCCATGGTCAACCAGAGAGGTATGGAAATTGAGCTCAGAACACCTGTATTACATTAGAACCCTCAGCTGGAGACTGAATTGGTATAATCAGAATTCTCTGGTGCCCAGAGGACACATATATAAATCCAATCTGGAGGAAAGCTTCACTAAAGTATGCATGCAGGTTTCCATGGCTTATTATCATTGATCAGTCCACAAGCAAAGATCAATAAGCACAGAATTAGAGAAGCCAAGATGTATGCATGTCAGAAGAACTGAAGACAATAGTGCTCATAAGGGAATGAATAAGGATAAAGAAATGGAAATATCAAAGAGAAATTAAGAGGTTTAGAGGATGAAGAGACTTAAAATGCTTCTAATTGGATCCTCAAAAGAAGACAATAGCGAAAATGGACATACAGCAATGATAGAGACTATCATTCAGAATATTACAGAATTGATTAAAAGCATAAATACCCAGATGCATAAAGTAGAATATACCCCAAGCAGGATAATTATAAAGAAATAGATACCAAAACACATTGTAGTATAATAGAAAGACATGAAAAAACAAGAAACTATCTTAAAAATAGTCACAGGAAAAAAATACAACTCAACCACAAAGCTGAAAAATATTTTCAACATTAAAAATGGTAGCCAAAAGACAATGGAAAAATACATTCACTATTTTGAGAGAAAATAACTTTTTTTGAGAGAAAATAACTGTTAACTTAGAAATGTGTTCCCACCAAAATTTTCTTTTAGGAAAGGAAATAAAATGAATATATAAAGAGAAGTGTGTCAGAAAATGTACTCCAAATGTATTTCCAATGAATGGGCATGATCTGAGAAGCACAATTTGAGATTTCGATAGAAGTAATGTAAAGACTATAACACATATACATGCATATGTTATGCTTATGTATGTAAATAATTTGTCATTTGTAGAATTAAAATGTAGGTGTAAACCATGAAAGTGTTAGTATTAAAAAAAAGTATATTCAGGAGAGAGTGATCAGAGATAAATTACTGCAGACTTTAAATATTTATGAAAAAGATAAAGATTAACTAATAAATATGATGTGTAAAATCCAAAAATGAACAATAAGAGGAAAGAAATCTTAATTCATGTAAAAGTAAGAAAAGAGAAAAAGGCATGGAAAAGAAGGATAAGCAAAAATTCAAGAGTAGAGTAGTCAAAAACATATTCAAATATATCAATAATTACAGAAAATTTTAAAATGTATAAATATTAAACATATTTATATGTTACATAAATATATTTTAAAGCTTAAAAATAATTAAAAATACAATATTAGATAAAATATCTGCTATGTGAAAGATATTATAATATTTTATTAAAATATAGTTAAGAAAATAAACCTACATGCCATTTATAAAAGGTATAATAAAAATATGAGGCTTTGTAAACACTAAAAGGGAAAAAAAGATTCAATGAGCAAATATTAATCAAAGGAGACCAAATGTATTTATCTCGAGCAAAATATACTTTAAAATTATTTTGTTACTAGAGATATACAGGTCAGTATATAATAAAGTATTCAATTTAAATAGATATAATAATGCATACATCTAATAAAATATCCTTAAATTACAGAAGTTTTGACAAAGGCTCCAAGAAATGGACAAATCCACTATCATATTTCAAGATTATTTTAAAAACTCAAAAGTCAATCAGCTCCCTACACCTCCAAATTAAAACTACAGATATATTGACACCACAATTAACAATCTTCACCTACTTGACACATACCTGAAGTCTTTACCCACAAGCCATAAACATATTTTTCTTCAGCACACATCGAATAGTTATAAAAATCAACATGAAATAAGAGATAAACTTGTCTCATCAAATGTCAGTATGCATTAGTATACTTAATTTTTTTTTCTTACCACAATACAAAGTAAAATGGAAATATGAAAGCATAATTTAAGGTCCCAACTTTAAGAGGGAAAAAAAAAAAAAAACCATTCTTGAGTTAAAAAAAGTCATAACAAAAAATTTCAATTCTTAAAAACCAAAAGGATAACTATGCCACGTAATTTGTGGCATGTAGTTAAAAAACTTTATTTTGATTGACATTCAGCCTTAATATCTTATATTAGAGCTAAAGACAAAAAAATTAACTAATCATTCAACTTAAGGCCTTGAAAAGGAACAAGAAAAATTTTAATAACATAAAACAAATTTAATAACATAGGTAATAGAAAACGGATGTTCAAAATATCCAAAATTTGATTTTTACAACTAATATGATATACAAATCTATGATGAGAACAATGTAGTAAAACAGAAAAGACACAGATAAATAATATTGTAAAATGAGATAATATAAAACTATAGAGCTTAAGATTTAAAAATTTATAGAGATTTAAAAGATAATATTTAATATAATTACATGCCACAAAATTTAAAGACTGGCACATAGATACCATTGTAGAAAAATTTACCTGGATAGAATCCAAAGGAAATAGAAACCCTAAATAGTCCTATAACTATGAAATAATATTAATGAGTTTTAAACTACCTAGAAAGAAGAGATCAGCTCCAGACAGTTTTATAGAAGACAGCAAATAAACTTTTAAAAAATATATATCATTTCAATATGTGGAGAATATTTTCATAAAAGTCAGAATTATTTTATGAATATAGTTCTTAGTAAGCTCAGAATGGGAAGGACTCCCAATCTGGTAATCTATTTTTTTAAAAAAGTAATCATTTTATTTAATGGGAAATCCATTAACATTGTTTTTATTTAATCAATCACCTCGACGGCTTAGCTAGAATTCAAACCTCTGCTTTGGTTGTGTCTGTTTCCTCCCTCACAGTTCATTTGTTTTCCATATTATATCTCCTTATGACTCAGTGGTCATTCTCTTCAACAAGTTGGTCATTTATACTTCAACAGTTAAGTTACCTGGTGAAGCTAGAAGCTGGATCCATTGCTTGGAAAAATTTTGCCTCTGCCCTCACCTTACTCATTTCTAGCCTCAACTCTTATTTAGATGTCAATTTTTCTCAAGTTTATCACACATTCCTTGAATCTAAAAGTATTAGTCTGCTAAACGCACTGATAGACTCCTGAAATCTTATGTATGCTCAACTTTTTCATCATAGCACTTAAATCTATTTAACAATCAGTATAAATAATATACTTGTCCTCGATATTATTAGCTTTTGATATTTTGAATTTAATATATTTTCTCTATAAATTTCTGTATGAATTTTATACAACACCTCTGATGGTAGTGTAATAGATCTCTAGTAGTTCAATACAGCTAAACTGGAACTATGTTTTCTACATTTCATTTCCCTGCATAGTTCTGAGATTGGATAGGCTTCAAGCAACACTGAGATTTGGAAAATGAAAAGTAGAAATTTTGAATTTGGAGGGTCAGTGCAGGAGCATCAGGCACTGTTATAACTGAAGTGCCCTGTACTTACTGATGAGTGGGCTCATCTTGTTGGTGTGGGTGGGGCGATCACTGGGCCTGAAACTCCTTTGGCTTCCACTGGTTCCTTTGTAGTTTTACTAACCTCTGGACCAGGTATGTGTCTTGTTCCATGATGAAAGATCCATAAGTTTGCCCACATCATTGAGGGTTGGAAGTAATAAGAGGCAAACATGGATTCCAATCCTGTGTGTTCTCTTTCATCCTCGTGATTTCTAGTTGGTCTTTGTCTTATCCTACTTAATTACCTATCATCCCCTCCTGGCTACCTGACAGGATTTTCAAGCTCAGATGCAAAGAAAACCACCTTGTATCAGCTCTCAGAATTGAATATGGTCAGTTCCTATTAGAGGTATGTCTGTCTGTCTCCCCACCCCCTGTCTCCACACACACACACACACACACACACACACACACACGAATATATCATTCTTAGTAGTTCTGTTTTTCTGATCAAATACTGATGCATTTGGGGAATATTTTACATGCTGCTATAAATCCATAAATACTTTGGATGCTGCCTAAAGCTTCATTTCACAATATCATTAAATACCCTGTCCCAAGGCTCCTCTGATGTCCCCAAGTGTAATTACCATCTTCACTTTACTTCACTTTTTGATCATTTCTCTTGGCTAAAGAAATAACCTACTCTTCTGTTAGTACTTAATGTGGCTTCTACTATGAATGGCTTATCCATACTCCAATAGGCTAACGTTTGCTCAGACACAAAATGAGGATGATAATGTTTGTCTAACTTCACAAGGCTGTTGTGGACAGCTTATTTGTAAAAATTATAATTGTGTAAAATATATAAATATGAGCATCAATACAGTTTCTTTTCTGTAAGGCAAATGTTTCCTGGCTCTTTAATCACTGGGCTAAGTCTCAGAATATCTTCCAAATCTGAAATTTGAATTTGGAAAGAAAGTGCTTCAATTGCTTACTCAGTGTTACTTAATCATATTTAGAAGTAGGATCTAGTTCATTTGAAACTGGCTTCAAATTGCTGGGTTAGAGCCTTGGTCTTAGGAGAAGTTAAAGGGAATCTTAAAATATGTCTTACCACCCAGATAAATAGAACCAAATTACATGTATTTGAGCTGGAACCAATGATACTTTGCCTGCTTCCAGGTGGTCTGAATGCTGCTTCACTCAGTTGATTGTAATTGGCAACTAAAAGCTCCTTGATGCCAGGAGAAGAAAAACTGAAAGGCTGTTGAGAGAGTGTTGATCAAATCACACCCTTTTATCTACTTTGTTTCATAGCTTTCCTCTCCCAGTTGTTTGCACCTTGGCTCAGGCATATAAAGTGAGCCTGTTAATAATTTAATATGTGCATCTAGTTCATTTTATACTGAGGGATCTTAAAATAACAGCTCTAAAGTGCAGCTACATCCGGACCATAATAGTTCATCTTCTTTATTGGTTTCAGGAACATTCCAGAATGATTAGAAAAGAGATGTATGCTCTTACCTACTCTGATTTGGAAATTATGTGTCATTGACAAAGATTTCCTTGGCAATTGCTCTCTGCTGTTTACTTTTTTTAGGCTTTTAAAAGTGATTTCCTAAGGGTCCTTTGCAGGAATGAGAATGCATGTGAATCTTCTTAATAAACCCAGTATTATTCTGATTTAGATGTTTCAAGAAATTGGGAGACTATGTAGACCATCCTAATATTATTCCATCCCATCTCATTTATTCTATCATTTGGAAACTATTTACTATGCACACTTACACTGTATCTGACATGGTGCTCAGGATAAAGAGGACAGAACCCTTTCACACATTTAGTGTGAAAATATTGTAGTAGTATGTAGGATATTGTGGTGCAATAGAGATAAGTCTAGGGTGCTACTAAAGCATAGAGAAAGATAAGTTGGCTCTTGGCTGTGTGTATGTCTGAGAGATTCCAAAAGAAGATAATTCTGGTGGAACAGGGAAGGATAAAGAGATCTTGCTAGTGAGTCCCTAACATGAACTTTTACAAAGTCTCTTTCCTAACTCTGGACAACATGGATTATGTAGAAAGACATGGCAGCTACACAATAATATCAGGTAATTTCTCCAGGATGTATATCTCATCTTCTGATTTGTTCTGCCAAGAAAGAGGAAACAATAAAAAGCTTCTACCCAGAGAAAGTTGACAGGACTAGAGAAATATAGTGAGAGATCAACCACTAGAAGGAAGAGAGGCTGCAGGATAGGAATTAGGGCTGGTAAAAACAGGTTGTTCCAACTTTACAATTATGTTTTTAGACATAATTGTCTTGTCTAGGTCATGATTCATAAGGTCTTAGAATTCCTTCTTCAGTAAATATGCCTTCCGGTCTTGTTATTTTGGATACAATGTAATAGTATGACCTAATGGAAACACCATGGATGCTGATCCTTAGTGTCAACCTTAGAGTTTTAGTTTCCTCAATTCTAAAACACCCATTCCAGACTAGAATTTCTGTAAGAATTACGTGAATGTATGGAAAAATACAAGTTTTATACACTTTAAGAATAAAAATAAAAGATGTTGCTATTACTTTAGTTTTATTATAGTATTATTAAAATTCTTAAAACAAGTTGACTTCTAACTTAACTTGCAAGAATTACTCTGTCTGCCCCCTCACTTTCCAGATCAGCTGCTTGCATTCAAAATCAACTCTCTTTGCTTGAGGGCAAGAGTAAAGTTTCTTAAATTAACAATAGTTAATGACTCCTATAAAAGGTATGTTGTAATGTTGTACTAAGATTTAAAAAAAGCTATCAGTCAAGAGGAGAAGAAATGAAATTGTAAAAGGGCACCATCAGAGTCTCATTTTTAACAACTTCACTAATTTTTGTGATTTGGTGCTTAGTAAATGTTGATTTATATTTTTGTATACTAGTATGTTTTTCTTACCTTGGTTTTAAGCTGAGAGTAAAATTGTCTACATATTTTTATGCTACTGAATTCTCCTCATAGTGTCTTGCATGTAGTAGGTGACCAGTTAAATTTTGTAGCTGCTACTGATGATAGGAGTTCATGAAAATTTGCAATCCCTGGCAAAGACAATAAAACCAAGGGATTACAAAATATTGAATGTACACTATTTAGAGAAAAAGTGCTGTTTTGCTTGAGTCCAAACCTGTGAAAAAAATTATAAAAGTTTCTGCCGTTCTGCTGATAGATTTATGAAAACAAGTGGAAAGCAACTGATCAGTGGCATCTGTTAACTGGCATTGACACTGCTGTGTAGACCAGCTGTCAATCATCCCACTTTCTTCTACTTTTCTTTACAGAACTAATTAGTACTGTGAGACACTCAAGTACTCACCTAATTGCCAAGAGGAACTTGGAACCCAGCTCCTGGAGAATAACATGAGGGGATTCCCCCTTCCTCTTTCGTGACTCACCTTCTAGCCCGCTTCTTCTGGCCTCATCAGCATCCACTCTCCTTGGGTTTGGAATGAAGATAGTATTTTGAGATCAAATTGAAAAAATGAGATGGATAAGGTTGAACAAAGACTTATAGTGGCCTTGGAAAGCATAAAACATAGACTCAAAACTCCGTGGCTCCTGCTGTAAAGTAGCCACAATGCTACTTTAGTACACAACGCTACTATGAACCTGTTTGGTTCAGGTTCATAGCCCAAATAAATAAATAAATTTTAAAAATCAAATCATATGATGTATTTGAAAAAGAAAAATACTTCATAAATGTGAAGAGTTATATATATAGGAAAAAGATTAATGAATGAGAATAAATGGAGGCAGGGGGAGTTTTAAAGAGAAAGTTGAGACCAAATTGTAGAAAAATGTGAATAAACTAACTTGTGAATATCTTGACAAAGACTCCCTTAATGTTCCCCCTCAGTTTGACTAAACTTTAGACAGGTTTCTTCCTGATTAAAATGACCTCCATTATCTTAGAGCCCCTACTTTAGAAAACTTGCAATTGTAAATTTTCTCTGTCCCTTTAAGATGAAAATCTTCTACAACCCAGAAGTGTTTTTCTCCAGGAGCTAGGTGTCATTCCTTTGAAATGTAATCACTGAAGGAGACAGCACTCCCTAACTCCAAGTCACCTTGGGAGGGTCAAGCCTAACTTCATTAAGAGAGGACTGGCAAACATAGATGACCTAATCACACTGACTAATCCCTCCAGACCGAGGGTCCTCTAGTACTTTTCCATCAGCTCACTCCCCAGCATTTAAAAATACTCTCCCATAAGCTATCACCTATACCTTTTAGAATGGCTATTATCAAAAAGACAAAAAATAACAAGTATTGGTGAGGATGTGGAGAAAAGGGAATCCTTGTGCATTGTTGGTGGGAATGTTAATTGGTGTAGCCATTACAGAAAACAGTATGCAGTTTCTTCAAAAAAATAAAAAATAAAACTACCATAATATGATCCAGGAATTCCAATTCTGGATATTTATCCAAAGGAAAAGAAAATACTAATTCAAAGACATATGCACCCTAATGTTCATCCCAATATTATTTATAATTGCCAAGATATGGAAACAACCTAAGCATCCAATGATGGATGAATGGATAAAAAAACTGGTATGTATGTACATATATATGCACACATATGTGTGTAATACATATGTACATATACATACATGTATACATGTGTCACATACTTATGTATGCATATATGGGTACATGCAATGGAATATTATTCAGCCATCAAAATATGAAAATTTTGCCACTTGCAACAACAGGGATAGATCCTGAGGGCATTACATGCTGGGTAAAATAGAAAAATAATCTCACTTATACATGGAATTAAAAAAAAAAAACTACTCCCACAAAAAAATGCAAGCATATAGAAGAGAGAACAGATTGGTGGGTGCCAGAGACAGGTGATGGGTATAAAAAAACAGGTGAAGGGGGTCAAAGGGTACAAACCTCCAGTTATAAAATAACTAAGTCATGGGGATATAGTATACAATATGGTATAATTACAGTTAATACTGTACTGCATATTTGAAAGTTGCTAATCTTGATTATCATCACATATGCGCATACACACACACACACACACAAATCCTCTCCCTCTTCTTTCAATGGCAATGGAGTTCAATTGCTCTTTCTTACAGTAATTGTCTTGAAAAAAGTCTATTTAACTCCATCTGGTTCAATGGTTCAACTTATTATTTTTCTTTTTACACTCTGAAGGGCAATGAAGAAAATGATAATGACACTGTGAAGATAACATTTGAGGGAAAGGTCTGCCAATTATTTCCACTAAATAAAGGAAATTTAGGTATAGTCTCAGATTTCCAAGGACAAATTTAAGGTTCGAGATTCCTGGTCACTGGACTGTTTCTGGTCAACAGTCAACCATTCCTATTATGGCCTAAATGCTCAAAGTCATCAGTTCTGGTTTAGCTCATAGTATCAGGTCAGATCTTGAGGAATTTAGTCAATTTTGGAAAGGTATTCTTTGATATTGCTTCATTTCCCCTTTTACCTACTGGTCCTTGAATTTCTCTATCAAGGTATTATTGTCTCTGTGGTACAACTCTCTTCCATCCCCAACTTTTCATAGCCTTCTTTGAGGTACTACTTTTCAGTCTTCTGAATCAATAATTCTTTTATATATCCTGTTTTCCTGGATTTACTCTAGCTCTGTGTCAATGTTATAAGCCTTCCTAAAATTTAAATGACTATAAATGGCTTAATGTTCCATTACTTCTAGGTAAAGTATTTGCATTTTTACAGAGACATTTTAGAAATAATACCCAAAGGAATGATTCCCTAACATCAGCATGGTGGTTTAGGGGATATGCATACATTTGGGCAGTGAGATTACCTGTCACCCTTCAATCATACCAGCAGACAGGCACTTACTCAGCCCTTGCCTGTAGCTAATCCTATAGGGCATTTAAGTCCCATTCAAAAACCTACTCAATCACAGCATTGAATCTCTCTTTGCCATATGTTTCTCTGGCTCTCTACTGGGGTGAGTAAATGCTCCTGCTTTTTCCACAGGCAGTTACCTATGGGAAAAAAATTAGGTTTGGGCTTTGCTATACTGAACATCAAAATATCCATACTTTAATTTTATTTTCTCTTTAGTTTCCAGATGTAAAGTGGAAAAGCTTTGAATTTTGTTGGGCTAAAGTGACATTAGTTCAACCTGCATAGCTAGGAAAATGAATTTATATATCAGATCAGACAGTGACATGCCTTAAAAGGCAACCTAACTGGATTTGCTATACTGCAACAAAGTATGGGCCTCCCACTAGACCTAGATGCCAGGAGGCTGACATCCTGTACACCATAGACAAATGTCAGATACAGAAAAGCTCTTATGGGATGTGTATGCTATGCTTCAAGAGCATTCTTGACAAAGTAAAAGGCTATTGCCACAAGGGTTCATGATGTCTGAGACCAACTGGTTTGTAAATTTTGTCAGATATGTGGGAGGGATTTCACAGAATGGGTCTAAGTTGTATATCCCCTAAATATCAAGATTGCTAAAATTTTCATGGGAAGCTGGCAGTCTCATTAAAAGTATATTTTCTTGGAGAATTCACAAGGACTAAGACGCATTGTCTGTGAAAAACATGAGCACACTACATGTCCTTGGCAATATACTGGATGGGAGATGAGTTCACCTTCAAGAGAGAGAGAGAGATTTGTGTTTAAGTTTGATGGGAGACTAGGGGCAGAGTCAGAGGTAGAGGAGTATTGATTGCACGGTAGTAAAATGTCACTCATGTTTTTTTTGTGTCCCAGCCTTCTTCAGGTCAGGGTGAGTCTCACGAAGAGGTGGTAACAAAGAGAAAGTCAGGTGAAAATCTATACTACTGGAGTTTATGTGTGAAAAAAGAGGACATGTGTCAGTTCTGCTCTGTAGCATAAGGAGCTCTTGGTAGGAGAAGGACATTTTTCTTCAAGACATCAGAAAAATCTTCTGGAAAAGAAAGGAAAACACTGGGGCAATTTTTAGTGTAAAATAAGATGGACTGAATGTGAACTGGTTTCTTTGGCTGAGAAACCTTCAGTAATAAGAGGAAAAGTTTGTAAGTTATGATGGTAGCCTCTAGGACACATGACCTCATCATCGGAGAAACAGCTGTGAATTAAAATGTTTTACCAACTCATGATAGCTATCAAATGGGTCTTGCCCCTTGAACTAGAGGAATAACAAGGAAAGACCCTCCTGTACAGCCCACAAAGCTATTTATCTGGAAAGGGGATGGGTGTAAGAGCAGATGAAGCCACTGGGTTACTATTACATTCGTACTACTGAGAGACTTATATTTTTTCTATGCTGGTTTGGCCTGAAAGGATCCTTCCATACAGTACAGTTGAAGGAACTGAGTGTGCATAAGCTGGAGAGCAGAAGAATCTTGAGACATAATAATTCTCTGCAAACAGTTTTAAGGGATGTTTGGTAGAATAGATTATCCTGTTATTCCAGAGGGCAAAGTTAATACAAGGGAGATTTACAGATATGTATAACTGACATCTGTATCCTTCCTACTTCTAAAAGTGGTGGAAATCCAAATGACAAAATAACTACCATGTAGATGTGGCTGAAGAACAAAACCACAAAGTGAGTATCATTTATATCTAATCCATTCTTCATTCAAACCATGCCCAACAGACAAATGCCTGATCCACTGTAAAGAAGGATAAAAAGGGGATCCCTGGGTGGCGCAGCGGTTTGGCGCCTGCCTTTGGCCCAGGGCGCGATCCTGGAGACCTGGGATCGAATCCCACGTCGGGCTGCCGGTGCATGGAGCCTGCTTCTCCCTCTGCCTATGTCTCTGCCTCTCTCTCTCTCTCTGTGACTATCATAAATAAATAAAAAAATTTTTTAAAAAAAGGATAAAAAAATGCAAGTTTGTTAAGTTTTAATAATCAGAAACCTAAATTTCAAAATTACCAAGACAAACTAAATGATATATATCTTCCTCCTTTATCTTCGTTATACTAGGGTCAGGAGAGAAATAGCACTTCTTTATAGCATAAGATGAGAGTTATAGTGTGGTTTTACTGTTCATAATTTCATAATTGTAAGGACATGAAATAAGCTATATTAGCTAGATGAATTCATAATTGCATAAATCATTTTTATGTGATGTTAAAATATATCTTAGATATATGTGCAATCAAACTCCACATCTAACAATCTGTTAGTGTATATAACTCCATGTTCTAAAGACATTTTTCCAAATGTATAATTAAATGTAGACCTACTAAGCCACAAAGGGAAAGTTAACACTGACATGCGTTCGTTTGTTTACCTGCATATTTAACCAATTTTGATGACTAGTTTTGCCTTTATTTCCTGTCCAGAATATTACTGTAACAAAGTAACAACTCCATGAAGGGAAGAACTTCAAACTTTGTCTTAAATATGAACAGTTTTTGGTTTTTTTCCTTCTTTTGGTAAACTTGCAACTTACCAACTGCCTATCTGTAAACACAGTTTGAACAATCTAGTGTGTGTGTGTGTGTGTGTGTGTGTGTGTGTGTATCATAAACATTACTATAAGTTTCAAATAACTCATAGAGAAGTGTTTTATCAGCTCAAATGAGAGAAGATACTCAATAAATCTATTTTTATACTGTTTTAAAATATCAAAAGCTTTAAAGATTGCATTCAAGAAGGATTAGAAAGCCTAAGAAACATACTTATGATGCATTCAAAATCAAGAACTCATGACCACTTGAATAGCTTATATTTATATAGTTTATACTAATAAAAATAGTTTTACTAATATTCAGGAAGAAAAAAATACAGCCAATATTTTGACTCAATTAACCAGGAAATTTAGCAGACAAAGCTGATCAGTTAGTCTCATGTGGAGTCACATGAAACATTATGTGCCCTCACGGTTAACAGTAAAATAAATTCCTCCATGAGTTGTTCTAAACGTGCATCCATATTTTGTCCCAGAAGATAATCTTTTCCAAAGAACTGGTTCTAATTCATCTTTATAGTATTTTCCATCATTGTGTAGCATTGCTAAAATATGGAAATAGTTCTCTCTTCTAATTCTCTGAATTCTGTAGTGGAGCACTTAAACTTGAGCAAATGTGTTTACCCTTGGGTTCAGCAGCCAACTTTGAGAAGGCCCAGGTAGGTGGAGGGACAGAAGCAGAAAGATTCCCATGTTCTTGCAGTATTGTTAGTAGGCGTACTGCTTTACAGTGGAATCAGGTCATTTCTGTTACTTTTGGAATCCCCTTTAGAAGACATGATCATGCATATGGGTTTCAGCATCTAGCAACCTCTAAGCATCTATTACTAAAGGAATGAACCACTCCTAATAAACTATCTTGAAGGGCTGGTGTTAATGATGTACTTTCTATATTCAACTTCAGCCCCACTGCTTTAAAATGTCGTCCTTAACACAATCATGTCAGAAAAAGGAAAACACACAATCAACTCTCTGTGACCCTCAGGATTTGAAAATGTCACAATTGCTGAGTTGCTGGTTTTAACTGCCCTTCACTTGTTCACGGTGTCTCCTACACCACTCCCTATCTCCATAAATGTGTGGGTACTTGGTGTTACTTAGCTTCTAATTTTTTTCTCTCCTCAATTTCTAAGCCTAATGAGGCTGAGCTGAGTTAATAATGGATGTAATAAGTAATGACTCATTGTTTTGGGGCCCATGCGTCTGTGTGTGCTGCGGAACAGGAGCCAGGACTCTGATGCTATTTGTTCTGCTATGTCACTTGCCACCAAGCAATGCCACTCATCAATAAAAGGCAAGATGACGGATGAGTTCATTTAATGGAATTCCTCTGAGTAAGCTACAGCCCAACTCTTCAATAGGTCTGCTACCATACTCTCTCCCTCCCTCTCTCCCCTCTTGTGGTTCTTTTTCCCTTTCTCCTAAATCCAGGACAGTTGGAAAGCATGCTTGGCCGAGAGGGCCACCATTTGTGCCAGCAGCTCCTTCTGCTCTTAACAACTGCTATCCTAAATCAAATCAGCAGCTCTATGCCTGGAGATTAAATCTGTGCCACCTGATAGCAGTGGCACCCATGGCCTTTGGCCACATGAACTCCCTGCCTGGGCTCATTTATTTCTTTAGAGGCTAGGAGGTGTTGGGAGTAGGCTCATGTCCTAGGGCATCAGGTTTAAGTGTTCCATTTTGTCCTTTGCTGCCTAGATACCAAAGCTCAGCTGTTCTCTGGGAAAGTCTGTGGAGTAATCTCATGTTGACCCTCTGTTTGCAGAGCCCTCACTAACTAACCACAGTGTGCTGCTTCATTCCATGATCTGGGGTTCATCCACAGTGAGATCAACACTGATGACAACAGGCAGACTTCTCAGTGTGAAAGAATGAAGAGGACATTTGGGAACCCAGATATCCTACAACTGCAAGATATGAAAATAAATCAGGTATCCAAACAAACACAACAGCTGCTAATGGAAACACAGTTTTAAGATGTCAATTTTTTTTTTTAAGAGTAAAGGGCCCAGATACAGGAAATCAAACATAACCATCTTGTAGAATTAAGGAAACAATGTTGAAATAGAAAAGGAGTACTTAACATCTCTAAACTGAGTTGGGATGATAGAATGTAGCCTCGAGATTTCCCATTATGCAGAAGTGACATAAGGAAGAAGTAAAGTGACAAGGTGGGAAAGAGAATCACAGGATGTTACAGACAGCAAGGTTTACAGATAAAAGAAAATGAAGAGATCTTGGGAAAAATACTTTTAAATTTCTCTTATTTTGCGAAATGAAATGAAGAAGTTCTATTTACAAGCTAATTGGAACATCACTGACAAATAGCTAACAAAATCACTCAGGTCTAATCTCTCTGATGCCAAATTTACATAAATAGGTTGGATAAACTGTGCATACACACATACACATATACACATATTCATATTTAAATCCATGGCATGTATATTTAAGGGCATGAGGTATTTCTCTACCCCAGAAACTCAGAAACTCTGCATGCTTATGACAGTGAACTCCTTCTGAGCTTCTGCTGGGGATAGTTCTAATATGCACTATCCATATCTAACATTCTTGATTTCATATGGAGCAAAAAGTGTTGATTCTCTTGATGCTGACATTATATTTCATATTCAGGCCCTTGCAGAGCTGAATCTATTCACAATTAAAGTCAGTGTCAAAATAGGAAAAGTGATGAGAAAGGAAGAAATATAGTATAAGGAACTAAACGAGGAACAAAAGTGTATTTTAAAAACCTACAGAATAAGGGCAGCCAAGAAATAGATTAACAGAGCATTACATTTTATTGTTGAGCACAAATGTTCCATTCCTTTCTCTGAGCTCCTAATCAGCATTTTTCATTATTTTCCTTCCACTGTATCTGGCTCCTATGCATCAGTGCCCATAGCAACACCTCTAGTATTACTAAAAACTTCCTCTTATACTAGGGTTATCCACACAAGGAGCCTCACCAGGGCTGACCTTCCCTCCACTTAGACTGCCACACTACTGGGGGCTGTAAGTTTGGATGAGAATTCTCCCTTTGGATGCAAACCATTTTAGGAATGATTGTTCCTATGCATATGTAGTAAGGAACAATAACCAACCTTCCTTCCTTCCTTCCTTCCTTCCTTCCTTCCTTCCTTCCTTCCTTCCTTCTGAATTCATTTTTTAGGAAGGGGCTGCTCTCAATGCCTCCTTATCATATGGCTTCTCTGGAAGGCCTCCTGGACCCTTCCATTTGTTCCACAGACTTTACAACTCCAGGCTGGTAAAAGTGTAATGGCAACACCATATCACTGAAAGACAACTTCTATGACTACTTTTTTTCCTTAAATGTGTTAAGTATGAACTCCGTGATTTCAATGTCCTTATACAGAGCTTGCCCCAAAAGCACTGTATTTATCACTTCTAGGATCCCAAGGACAAAGGAGAAATAATAGGCAACTTAATTATTCAGGCCAGAACTGTGCTTAAACTTCACATAACCATACCACCTAGTGCAGAACCTCTGCTGACTAGATGTTCATTAATACATGTTGAATTTAAATAGATTGAATAAAATCTGGTCTTTATCCTCTGTGCTCACTCCTCGTCTCTTGTTCCAATTATTCCATAAATATGTTTTTCCCTTGCTTTTAGAAATTTGGCAGGTGGCACTTTAATTTAATCTGTTCTTAAATATTCTGACTCCAACAGAAAGGAAAGCCATATGTGTATTGTGGTAGGCTAAGACCTGCAGACATAAAGCAAATTTGGTTCTGCAAGTGTCTGTTGATCACCTACTATGTGTTTAGTGTCCTACACAGCATAGTTATGGTCAAATACTATCTATAAACAGAATAAATTATTTTAGACCCCTAGAACTCAGGAAATCAAGACTTTGATATTTAGAAAGTGACTTAAGCTCTAGAATTCGAGCTTTAAGAATGGTTACTTTTGTAACATCAGAGAAGGAATCTAAAAAATGAGTTGGTTCTAATTCAAGACCTGTCCCATACTCTAAACTTGAATGGCAACCTTCACAGATGGTATTTTGCCTGTTTGAACATACCCTGGTTAGGAATTTAACTGGCTTGTAGGAAACACAGGTCTTCTGATCAATATTTTCCCTCCCTAGTCTATATTGGCTGTCCCACCCATGGTCCCTACAGGTCTGTGTGTCATAGGAGAAGCAAGATTGGCCTTTTGCCTTCCCTTCCTTAGAAGCCAGGCCACAATAAGAACAGAAGACAGGGGATCCCTGGGTGGCGCAGCGGTTTGGCGCCTGCCTTTGGCTTAGGGCGCCATCCTGGAGACCCGGGATTGAATCCCACGTCGGGCTCCCGGTGCATGGAGCCTGCTTCTCCCTCTGCCTGTGTCTCTGCCTCTCTCTCTCTCTCTGCGACTATCGTAAATAAAAATAAAACAAAAACAAAAAACAAAACAAAACAAAAAAACAGAAGACAAACTACGATTTTAGAAATGTACTGCATGGGAAAGGCAACTATCCCTGCTATTCCTACTTGGCCAAGTATTTTACAGGTACCACTGCAAAGCTCAGATCGCAGTGAAGATTAGCCTTCTGCCACCCATTCAAAATAATTGTGCACTATTTATCAGGAAATTCTGCAGTTTACAGATTGAAAATCATCACAGGAAGAAGTGGGAACCTGGAGGTGAGATATTAAAAGGAATGAAAGGGAAGTCTCCAATGAGTGAGCATAGGCTAGTCTACATCACAGATGTGTCTGTCCTATTTGGTCTTCATGATGCATTGTTTTTGATTTGGGGAATTTATTTGAAAATATATTTTAAAAATAGGGAGATATTTCAGCTATTCTTGAAATGCAGAAGATCTGGCAGCATTGAATTAACATTTCCAGGGGCATAAATCAACTGTAGTTGAGGACACGTACTTCTTGAGATAGAGCATGGAATCTCTTATTCACCACAACCTTCCAAGATTATGCTTTCACTTTTACTGTCTGGCCCCCATAGGCACCCAGGTTCTGCTTCTCTGGCATAATAGGACTCAGAAGATATGGAAAGTAAAAGAGCAAATAGAGGGTTTAAGATGAAAATGCTTTTTACACCAATGGATGAATGGGATCAGGACGGCTAAATGGGATTCCTGAGGGTGCCATCCAATGCCTTCCCCCCAAAAAAAGTGAAACCAGAAGATGGCAAAATAAATAAGCAAAACCCTGCCCCAGTGACTCCAAAGTACAGCACTGTTTTACAAATGTTTTTTTGATTCTGATAGTCAGTGACTGGTTAGCAGTACGCCCCTGCCATAGCTGACTCTAATGGTGGGTTACACCAGAATGTTGTATGACAAAACTATGTTGTTGTTTTCTGTTCACTTGTATGTTGAATATTGTATATATCAAAACTATTGAAGACATGGTATTGTTCCAGGTACTGTGCTAATCTCTGGATATACTGTTGAATAAAATAGAGTTGGTTACTGCTCATCATGCTAGATAGCTCTGCCTCGCCTGGTGGAAGCAGTGGTGCCTGGCATATGTAAGTGATCCTGTGTATCACTGGCTCACAGAATTGGTAACCATACTGAGGAATGGCAGTGTAGAGTAAGAGATCCTTTAGTAAGAGGGCAGGTAGAGCCAATAAAACATGGATAATTACCATACATATCTGATGTATCAAAGCAAATCATGTGACAGGGGAATAGTTTCACTTAACCTTCATTGGTAATTCTATCTGACCCCGTTCCTTCCATTCAAACAGATGTTTTAAAAGGCCTTTCAGTGGTTCTTCAAAAATATTCACAGTCCTCAGCTAATTTAGGCTTTGGAATTTTTAGAACTAATTAAATATATTTTTGCCACATATTTGTATTCACATTTGAATTCAAATCTTTTAATAGATTGCTTTTAATTATCTGATCAGAGAGCTCCATGTACAATATGAGTACAATGGGATACAATAACTTTTGAAATAAAGTTTGGGTGTATATGCCATTAACTGGATTAAAAGTGCAGATGAAAAATATCAGCTATTCTTTCCATTTTATTCTATCTTGCTAAAACTAATTTACTTAGCCCTTATCATATTTTCATTTATGTAGACATGACATACATATGTTTGGATGTACATATATGTATATGGAAATAGCTAGGCTCCCATGAATAATTTAAACAATTTGTCCTGTATTTCCCTGAACTTTATACATTCACATGTCTACAAAAACTGACTTAATGGTGCTTTAATAACTTCATCTGCAGCAGGTGGATACGCTATATTAAAATGTATGATCTTAAATAAAAAGCCAGTTTCATTTGCTCCATTTTCCTTAAGCCAAATCTTGTGCACATGAAGCACAAGAAAGACGTAAAACTAGTGCGTATTGCCTAGTCTGAGTGTATATAACATGATACACATTTTTCCCCAAATTAAGACAATTTCAACAGAAAAATATTAATGAGAATGCTTCCTATTTGCATATATCATGTTTGATATCAAAGTATTTAGTAATCAGATACAATTCATGTTCATGATGACTCTAACTTCATACAAATTTAATGAAAAATATCTTAAGTTTTAGGGGAAGTGAGAAGGTGTTAGTCATGATCTTCAGAGAGATTTTAATCATAAGATATCTTTTGTGAAAAAGCAATTCTGAGAAAATTAAATATATAAATAATGTAATTAAAATAGAATGTTAGAATGGTCAAATCTCCTAGTCAAGAAGGATCTTGATCATGTAGACAAATCTTGCCACTTTCCTCTTCACCCACACCCACATTTCATCACACAAATGCTTCATGTATTCAACCTCTATTCAGATCCTTTTTTGAGTCTCACTTCTTTGATCTCTTTTATCATGAACCTTTCCTCCATTCCATTTTACTTACTCCCATTGCTACAGCCCAAACTTTATCAGCACCAACAACTACTAATGTAAAACCAGGAGCCCAACCTCCTACTCTTCTATAAATAAAATTCCTCTATTCTTGCCAATAACCATTTCAGAACTTTTGCCACTCCTTCCCCATCTCAGAAAATGCTATTACTCTTCAAAAGGCAAAGAACTCAGTCATTACCAGAAATTTTGTCTCTTATCAATACTAATGCCCATCCAAACCAAGTTCTATTAAGATCTATTCCTAAATACATCTCAAATCAGGCATTATTTTTCTACTGCTGCTCTTTTGTAATTTTTTTTCCAAATCCCAATCATTGTCATCTAGACCATTATAATAACAGAATAAGTGATTTTGGGATGTTCTGTCTCAGTAGCTCCAATCTATTCTCCATTACTGTACTTATTTTCTTATCATATAAACTCCTATTGCTCTTGTATATATGATAGAAAATTGAGACCATTTTTATTTATTTATTTATTTATTTATTTATTTATTTATTTATTTATTTATTTATGATAGAGATAGAGAGAGAGAGAGAGAGAGAGAGAGAGAGAGAGGCGGAGACACAGGAGGAGGGAGAAGCAGGTTCCATGCCAGGAGCCCGATGTGAGACTCAATCCCAGAACTCCAGGATCGCGCCCTGGGCCAAAAGCAGGTGCTAAACCGCTGAGCCACCCAGGGATCCCAATTGAGACCTTTTAGAGAATAAAATCTATGTTTGTCTAGTCTACAAAAAAAAAAAAGGTGTAATCTCAGTTTTCCCTGGCCCTCAACCTTATTATTTGCCTTTACCTAAAATTTCTAGAGTCACACTTGTCTCTTAAAACTTCTTCAACACACAAGAGACTATTTTCTTCTTTCTACCCCTGCACACCCAAAGCCCTGCACCTACAAGAGATGCATATTAATTAGCTATTCTACCTTGAATTTATCAAATGCTTACTCTTCTACAGCATTTCTAATTCAAATCCTGGAATTCTCCTATGAGAGAACTTGGATTGTATAGCATCAACTTATAAATATTATCCTTTCTGAACCTCGAAAGAAACACAGGAAATTATGAGAGTAATAGCTTTTAAAAAGAACAGAAAATGTACTTTAGAAAATGTTGAACTTGTAATCAACTATGGTATAATAAATCCATGAATTTTATTTATAGAAAGAGATAAAATGTTTGAGACATGGGTATGAGGTAAGAGACTATCAAGTGGCACCTGTGTTGGAGCCCAAACTCAGGTTGGAACAAGCCTATTAACCCAAGAGGACCTGAAGTGGCACATAAGCTTTTACAACCTCTTCACTGTAATATAGTCGTAGTAGTAGCATTAGCAGCAGCAGCAGCAGTAGTACTAGTAGTAGTAGCAGTGGTAGTAGTAGCAGCAGCAGCAGCAGTAGTATCTAGGTTTTTGGAATAGTACATAAAGTACAAATGCTAAGTAGCTTATAAAGTGACATACTAACAAAGCATATTCTTTTTTTTTTAACAAAGCATATTCTTAACATATCTAGTATTTCCCATATTGAACTCTTATCAATAAAAGCACTTCTAAAATTTGTGTACGTGTCCAGATAAAATGAAATTGGCCAGGTTTTGATTATTGAAACTGGGTGACAAATAAGTGTATAATGTATCAGGATCCCTACTTTGGTATAAATGTTTGAAGTTTTCCCTCAAAATACTTTTTATTTCTCAAGTTTCACAACAAACAGCTCCAATATCCAAAGTCACCCAAGTATACTTTTGGTCTTATTACAGTATCAACTCCTAGCTCCTCCTCTTACTGGTTCTAACTATGTTAGAACATAGTTAACCCTTTAACTTCCTAACGTTCACTTTCAAGAATTCTGGATTGTTTCTTTTCTCCTTTTCTGAACTTGCCTGTTTTCCTCACTCAGTGTTGAGATGAAATGCAATTCTTCCTCACTAGGTTATTAACAAATTGCATACAAGCTCTATATTCATTTTGTCTTACCCAACACTTAGTGCAGTATTCATCATATGAAAGATCAATAAATTTTCATTGAAAGACTAGGACTCACAGAACTTAGGATATTAACCAATTGTATTTATCTTAAAAGCAGGAAGCAGATACAACCAACAAACTTAACTTTGTTAAATTTGTCAAATTACTAAATTAAACCAAGATTCTAATCCAACTTCCTAGATGTGTAGTTGACCATCTTTACTACTAAACTTACTATATCTAACAATCATAATGCAGGAAAATGAATTGGCCATTGTTACCCATACTTTTCTCAATAATTTGGAAATTTTTCATTGTGATTGACAAATCAGTCAATATGAAGTCCGTATTTTTTCATAAAAGGGATGTTTTTTCAGTCAAATACCTTTCTTCCAGTATTTCCAGTTTTCATAAATCATCCTTCTCCCTCTTTATTGAAGTTGAATGTATTTCCTATAAACTAAATTCAATGTTATAGTGTTTTGATTCTAAATGGCCTGACTATCCTAAGTCCACAAACAAGTCTACTTTCCTAAGTCACTTTTTGAAATTCCAAATGATTTTATATTTAGAATAATGAAGAGATATGCTTCTACATGCATGCAGAAATATAAACTGAAACCTAAAGAGTAGATTTAGTCCTTTTCTTCTTATAGTTATTCCTCTAGGTAGTAAAGTGAGTGAACAGTTTTACTTCTTTATAATTTCCACCTTCCTTATTTCCAAATAATTACTTGTGACTCCTTGCCCTTTATGTTTTGTTTTGTTTTGTTTTAATTCTAGGCCATAATATAGTTACTCAGGAAGAAAAATCATACAAATACAGTTTCACCTTAAAAATCGAATTTGCAAAGACAGTACTTGAGAGTAATTTTATAAATTGTCACAGAAAAATGGAGTCTGTAACTTAACATTTAGTTTCTCCAAAATAGACGATTCAGTAGGCTAGCGAAAATGGTGTCTATTTTTATTCCTAGTGTATCTTCCCCCATGATTGGTATACAGTAATTCAATAAATATTTCTGTGAATATACAGATGGATAAGTTATTAATATGCCATTACCATAATCTTGAGACTAAAAACAGGTAATTCAGACTGAAACTTCACTTAGGGCTCTGCTGGCCCACATAAAACATAGCAACTGAATAGTAATTAAATAATTTCCATATATTCATTTTATTCAAGCATTTAAAACCACAGTTAATAATCTCAGGCATTCACCATTAATTTTCCATGTTTGTAGTCCTTGAACAATTTCTTAGATTCGTTAATCAAATAGACTCCAAGATGGCCACAAATCTCAAATGGCCATTCAATACAGTCAAGACAATTCTAATAAATTTCCCATGAACATGCATTTGCTCACATTACAAAGTGATTATTTCATACTAGTTCCTTTCTTTTCAAACCCTTGATCTTCTTTCCTCCTCTAGTTCATTTGCTGACCTCATCTCATATTTCATTCAGAATATAGATGGTAGTTGAGAAATAACTAATTTTCTCACTAGAAAATATGTCCCATATTTGAATCTAGATCTCCATAATCTGTCCTTCCGTAATGGAATATTTACCTCTCTTTGATCTAAGGACAACTCCTCCTGTGTACAATCCATCTCATATCTCTCACCTGTTCCAGAATATTTCTCTAAAATCAGCATTTTTCTCATTCCATTACATGATTATTCTCAGCATGCAAATATTTCTTAACCCTCATTTTATATATATAAAATCTTGCTTACTCTATCCTCTGATTTAAACCCCATTTATTACCCAACCACTTTAGTGGTAAAACTGTTCATAAGAGTTATTTATTCTCAGTGTCTAATTTCTCACCTTTACTTCCCTCAATTCTATCTAATCAGTTTAATCTCTACAGTTCCCTGAAAAGGCTTTTAATTTGGCAAATCCAAAGGTTAATTTTCCAACCTATTGGTATCATCTGACAGAGATGAACTCAATTTCTTTCATGAAATACATTCTTCTCTAGATTTTATGTCATTGCCCATTCAATTTATTCACCTCTCCACCTGTATTTCTTTTGCTGGATCCCCTCTTTTGTTTGAATCCAAATGTACTCTCTATCCTAAATATATTCTTCTTCCTCTTTCTTGTCCCTCTCTCCAATACATCTATATTAAAGAAATAGGTAATGGAAAAATGCAGAAAGACAAGTACATACACATGAATGATTAAGAAATCACTCCCCCAGGTCAAGAAACGGAACACTACCAGCACACCAGAAGCCACTCTAATAGCTTATATGATATAATACCATATCCTAATTCATCTTTTTTGAAAGACATTTAACTTCACTCTAATTACATGCCCTAATTCATCTTTTTTGTATGATATTCCCTATTTAAAAATATATATATATATATTTTAAACATTTATTTTAGAGAGAGAGAGCAAGCACAAGTGAGGGAAAGGGCAGAGGAAATGGGAGAGAGACAAGTGGACTTCCCATTGAGCAGGGAGCCAGATACGGGGCTCCACCGCAGGACTCCAAGATCATGACCTGAGCCAAAGTCAGATGCTTAACCAACTGAGCCACCCAAGTGCTCCTAAAAAATACATTTTAAAATTATATAATCATTAATAAATATATAATTTTGTATCCAGCTTCTTTTGGTCAATATGATATTCATGAGAGCCATCTGGCTTAGTATATGTACATGTACATATACAGTTATAGTCTGTTTATTCTCACTGCTCTATAGTATTTACTTTTATTACTAACAACATTTATTATCATTCTACTGCTAATAAAAATAAGCAATCTGAGTGTCTAAGGATATTATAAATATGGGCTATAAGCATTCTTGTACATGCCTATTTGCATACAGAGGTGTGGAAGTGCTGGATCATTAGATAATGCCAAACAGAAACCTGATTCTAAAATGTACTAGTTTACTTCTCCACCAGCAACCTAGGAGAGTTTGTTTTTGTTTTGTTTTTTAAGATTTTATTTATTTATTCATGAGACACAGGGGGTGGTGCAAGCAGAGGGAGAAGCAGGCTCCACGCAGGGAGCCTGATGTGGGACTCGATCCCAGGTATCCAGGATCAGGCCCTGGGCTGAAGGTGGTGCTAAACCACTGAGCTACCCAGGCTGCCCAGAGTTCCAATCACATCCTAACATGTTCTCCCTATCATCAGTAGTGGTTAATTTTAGCCTTTCTGATGGATGTAGAGTGGTGTTTCATTGTAGCTTTAATTTGCAGTAAGAAAGCTGTATAATTTTCACATGTTCTTGTTTGGGGGGGATATTTTCTTTTGTGAAGTGCTTGTTTAAGAGTTTTGCCCCTTTAGTCCTGTCTTTAGGTCATAAAGATATCTACCTATATTTACTTCCAGAAATTATATTGCTTTGCCTTTGATATTTAGGATTTTTATCTGAAATTGATTTTTGTTTGTATTATCAGACAAACTTGATAAGGATCAAGTTTTAATTGTTTTTCATTACGGATATCTGCTGGCACCCACCACTATAAATTGACAGGCAGTATTTTCCCACTATTTTACAAGGGCAATTTTGATGTAAATCAAGTAACCATATATGTACAAGTCAGTTTCTAGATGCAATTTTGTGCTATTGGTTTGCTTGTGTATCTTTGTTCCAGTAGGAAACGATCTTTTAGTTTCTGTAACTTTTGTAATAAGGTTTGATAACTGATAGTCATCCCTGCTACTTTTTCATCTTCAATTTGGCTTTGCTATCCTTGGCTTTTTTGCATTTCTATGTAAACTTTATAATCATTAACAATTACTAAAACGTGCTGAGCTTTGGTTGGGACTGCATTAAATATACAGATCAGTATTGACCCTAAACTGTTGGTCTTCCAGTCCATGAAAAGGAAACATTCTATTTATTTAGGACTTCTTAAATTTTTCTAAATGGAGTATAACTTCCCCTCTAGAAATCTTCATATCTTCAATTTTTCCCCTGTGTATTCTTATGACATTGTAAATATTTTTAAATTTCTCTTTGTTGCTGAAATATAGAAAGGCAGTTTTTTTTCAGATATTCAACCTATGCATTCGTATTCTATCACTATTGTAACAAATTTACAAACTGAGTGGCTCAAAAGACTACTCATTCATTATCTTACAATTTAGTCACAAATCTGGGCACAGCAAGGGTTAATTGGATCTCTTCCTAGAGACTTGGGAGATAAATTTATCTCCCAAACTCATTCAAGTGGTTGACAAAATTCAATTCTGAAAAGCTACCTATTGACATCTCCCACTTCCTTACTGGCTTTCATCCAGGGATTATTCTCCACTTGTACAGGACACCCACACTCCTTGCTCAAGGGCCCATTCCTCAATCTTGAAAGGCAACAATGGCAGGTCCAGTCCTTCTCATGCTTCAAATCTTTATGACCTCTCTTTTGTTCTGCTTCATTTCTGTCTCCCTCTCTGCTGTATCTCGTAGACTTACTTTCTCACCTTCCTATTCTTTTAAAGGCTCATGTGATTATGTTGGGCCTAACAGGATAACACAGGATAGTCACCTTATTTTAAAGTTAGCTAATTAATAAATTTAATGCCATCTACAGAATTCCTTCAGAATAGAACCCTGAATAGTCAGGAGACAAGAATCTTGGAAATACATCATTCAATTTTCACTTACCACAGCTTCTATCTGGCTACCTTGCTGAACTTGCATTAATTAGAAATATTTAGTATATTACAATTATATAGATTGTAATAATTACAATTATTAATCCTAATCATCTCTATATTTTTAAATGTGTTATAATTATATCATCTAACAATCTAAAAGCTTTATTTCTTTTAAGTTATATTTATTTAATTTTCTTCATTGTATTGTGTTAGTAGTTAGGATCACAAGCACAATATTGAGTTAATGTACTTTCTACTTTTAGATGTTTTCAATATCTCATCATGAGATATGTTGCTGTAGGATTATTAGATTTTTTTATTTTTAGGTCAGAGTAAAGAAGATCCCTTGCATTCCTAATTTGCTAAGAATCTTATCACTAAGTGATACTGAATTTTATCAGATGTATTTTCTGAATATTTTGAGGTCTATGAATCTTCCCCTTTATTCCGTTAATGTGAATTACATACAGTAATTTGGCTGTTAAATTTCAAATTAATATTATATTCTAAAATCAAACTCAATTTAGATATGCTGATTTAAACGTTATAAACAATGTGAATTCATAACGTTAAAATTTAAGATTTTTTAAAATGTTTAAGTCAAATTGCCCAGTAATTGGTTTTTTGGAAGAAAAATACCATTGTCAGATTTTGAAACCTAGGTTGTTAAAAACAACTAAGTTCGTGATCATCTTCTTTTTCAATTGTCTAGAACAGTTTGCATAGGAATGGTTATTTCTTCTGTCTGTATTCAGTAGAATTTACTGATGAAGCCCATCTAAATGTGGGGTTTTCGTCGTAAGACAGTTTTAATTATACATGTTATTTCTTCAATAGTTATACAAACCTCCACGTCCTTTTTTTTTCATTTTTTTCCAGTAAATATCATCTAAATTTTCAAATACACTGTTGTTCATAACATCTTATTAACTTTCTAATATCTGAAGTATCTGCAACCCGGTCTCATCCGTCTCATTTTTCATCTGTGTGCTACTGGTAATCTGTGTCATCTTCCTTTTTTGATCAGATGGTGAGGGATTTTTCATTTTATTGTTTTGAAAGATCAATATCTTACTAATTTTGTCTATTATATCTACAATTATTAGTATTGCTATATACTAAACTTTGACTCAGCCCATTAAAATGAGCCAGAATGTGAATTATGAACCTAAACAAGTTGAGGATCTGCTAAAACACAAGAGTTAATATGAACCAGAGTCTTATAATACTCAATATGTTGAGCAACTTTAACTGTGTAAAGTTACTGGACATACCAAGAATCAGGACAATCTCAACTACAATAGGAAAAAACAGAAACAATAGCATTCAGATGACACTAACAGCTTTCATAAACATAGTCTAACAAGTAATGATAAAGATTCTTAAATAGGAAGTCTCTGGAAAATAATGGAACACAAAAAGTACTAAATGAAAATTCTAGAACTAAAAAATACAAATACAAAAAAAATCTCTTTGTATAGGCTAAATTATAGAATGGAGATAACAGATTAAAGGATTCTAAAAAAATCAAACATGGATCAAGAGAGTTTATCCAATTTGAGCAACAGAAAGAATTATTTAATAAGTCTCAGATTTTTGCTGCAATTGAAAAAATATCTATTGTCGTGAACTGTACTGCTCCTAATTATTGTAGTGTAATAAAAATAGTTATGTGACAAAAAAAAAAAAGAAGAAGAAAAGAAAAAGAAAAAATATCTAACATTCTTGTCATTGGAGTCCCAGAAAGGAAGGGGGGAAATGTAGTATGAAAAAGCATTTGAGGAGGAGGGGCAAGATGGCAGAAGAGTAGGGTCCCCAGTCACCTGTCCCCACCAAATTACCTAGATAACCTTCAAATCATCCGGAAAATCTACGAATTCGGCCTGAGATTTAAAGAGAGACCAGCTGGAACGCTACAGTGAGAAGAGTTCGCGCTTCTATCAAGGTAGGAAGACGGGGAAAAAGAAATAAAGACACAAAAGGCCTCCAAGGGGGAGGGGCCCCGCGAGGAGCCGGGCTGAGGCCCGGGCGAGTGTCCCCAGGACAGGAGAGCCCCGTCCCGGAGGAGCAGGAGCTGCACCAACCTTCCCCGTGGAAAGGGGCTCGCAGAGAGTTAGAGCAGGACCCAGGAGGGCGGGGATGCCCTCGGGCTCCCTGGGACACTAACAGGCACCTGCGCCCCGGAGAGTGCCCCGAGCTCCCTAAGGGCTGCAGCGCCCACGGCGGGACCCGGAGCAGCTCGGAGGGGCTCAGGCGGCGGCTCTGCGGAGGGGGCTGCGGGGCGGGAGGGCGAATCCAACAGCACAGGCTCCGGAGCACAGGGCGCCGGGACACAGCCCAGGATCCGGCCTCCCCCGGGACAGGCAGAGGCCGGAAGGGCCCAGGACAGCAAGGATGCTCCTGCCCGGAGCTGAGCAGATCAGTGGCCCCGCCCCGGAGCCCCCAGGCCCTGCAGACGGAGAGCTCCGTGGTTACTGCGGGAGCTGACTCCAGGGCTCCAGAGCTGCCGCCACCACTGCGGTTGTACCTCCTGGGGCCTCACGGGGTAAACAACCCCCACTGAGCCCTGCACCAGGCAGGGAGCAGAGCAGCTCCCCCAAGTGCTAACACCTGAAAGTCAGCACAGCAGACCCCTCCCCCAGAAGACCAGCTAGACGGACCAGTTCCAGGGGAAGTCAAGGGACTTAATGTATACAGAATCAGAAGATACTCCCCCATGGTTTTTTTTTTTTTTCTTTTTGATTTCTGTTTGCTTCCCCCACCCCTTGTTTTTCCTTTCTTTTTTTCTCTTTTTCTTCTCTCTCTTTTTCTTTTTTTTCTTTTTTCTTTTTCTCTTTTCTTTCCTTCTTTCTCTCCTCTCTTTTTCTCCTTCTCCCAATACAACTTGTTTTGGCCACTCTTCACTGAGCAAAATAACTAGAAGGAAAACCTCACCTCAAAAGAATCAGAAACAGTTCTCTCTCCCACAGAGTTTCAAAATCTGGATTACAATTCAATGTCAGAAAGCCAATTCAGAAGCACTATTATACAGCTACTCGTGGCTCTAGAAAAAACCATAAAGGACTCAAGAGACTTCATGACTGCAGAATTTAGATCTAATCAGGCAGAAATTAAAAATCAATTGAATGAGATGCAATCCAAACTAGAAGTCCTAATGACGAGGGTTAACGAGGTGGAAGAACGAGTGAGTGACATAGAACACAAGTTGATGGCAAAGAGGGAAACTGAGGAAAAAAGAGATAAACAATTAAAAGACCATGAGGATAGATTAAGGGAATCAAATGACAGCCTGAGGAAGAAAAACCTACGTTTAATTGAGGTTCCTGAGGGCGCCGAAAGGGACAGAGGGCCAGAATATGTATTTGAACAAATCATAGCTGAAAACTTTCCTAATCTGGGAAGGGAAACAGGCATTCAGATCCAGGAAATAGAGAGATCCCCCCTAAAATCAATAAAAACCATTCAACGCCTCGACATTTAATAGTGAAGCTTGCAAATTCCAAAGACAAAGAGAAGATCCTTAAAGCAGCAAGAGACAAGAAATCCCTGACTTTTATGGGGAGGAGTATTAGGATAACAGCGGACCTCTCCACAGAGACCTGGCAGGCCAGAAAGGGCTGGCAGGGTATACTCAGGGTCCTAAATGAGAAGAACATGCAACCAAGAATATTTTATCCAGCAAGGCTCTCATTCAAAATGGAAGGAGAGGGCAGTCCCGGTGGCGCAGCGGTTTGGCACTGCCTGCAGCCTGGGGTGTGATCCTGGAGACGAGGGATCGAGTCCCACATCGAGCTCCCTGCATGGAACCTGCTTCTCCCTCTGCCTGTGTCTCTGCCTTTTTCTCTCTGTGTCTATGAATAAATAAATAAAATCTTTAAAAAACAAAATGGAAGGAGAGATAAAGAGCTTCCAAGACAGACAGGAACTGAAAGAATGTGACCTCCAAACCAGCTCTGCACAAAATTTTAGGGGGGACTCTTAAAATTCCCCTTTAAGAAGAAGTTCAGTGGAACAATCCACAAAAACAAGGACTGAATAGATATCATGATGACACTAAACTCAAATCTTTCAATAGAAACTCTGAACGTGAACGGGCTTAATGACCCCATCAAAAGGCACAGAGTTTGAGACTGGATAAAAAAGCAGGACCCATCTATTTGCTGTCTACAAGAGACTCATTTTAGACAGAAGGACACCTACAGCCTGAAAATAAAAGGTTGGAGAATCATTTACCATTCAAATGGTCCTCAAAAGAAAGCAGGGGTAGCCATCCTTATATCAGAT
This sequence comes from Vulpes lagopus, assembly GCF_018345385.1. Classification (NCBI taxonomy): domain Eukaryota; kingdom Metazoa; phylum Chordata; class Mammalia; order Carnivora; family Canidae; genus Vulpes; species Vulpes lagopus. The sequence continues at coordinate 136,295,341 of NC_054824.1, forward strand.
AAACTAAAATTTATCCCGAAGACTGTAGTGAGAGATGAAGAGGGACACTATATCATACTTAAAGGATCTATCCAACAAAAGGACTTAACAATCCTCAATATATATGCCCCGAATGTGGGAGCTGCCAAATATTTAAATCAATTAATACTTAGATGATAATACACTTATACTTGGTGACTTCAATCTAGCTCTTTCTATACTCGATAGGTCTTCTAAGCACAACATCTCCAAAGAAACGAGAGCTTTCAATGATACACTGGACCAGATGGATTTCACAGATATCTACGAACTTTACATCCAAACTCAACTGAATACACATTCTTCTCAAGTGCACATGGAACTTTCTCCAGAATAGAACAGATACTGGGTCACAAATCGGGTCTGAACCAATACCAAAAGATTGGGATTGTCCTCTGCATATTCTCAGACCATAATACCTTGAAATTAGAACTAAATCACCACAAGAAGTTTGGAAGGACCTCAAACACGTGGAGGTTAAGGACCATCCTGCTAAAAGATGAAAGGGTCAACCAGGAAATTAAGGAAGAATTAAAAAGATTCATGGAAACTAATGAGAACGAAGATGCAACCATTCAAAATCTTTGGGATGCAGCAAAAGCAGTCCTAAGGGGGAAATACATCGCAACACAAGCATCCATTCAAAAACTGGAAAGAACTCAAATACAAAAGCTAACCTTACACATAAAGGAGCTAGAGAAAAAACAGCAAATAGACCCTACACCCAGCAGAAGAAGAGAGTTCATAAAGATTCGAGCAGAACTCAACGAAATTGAGACCAGAAGAACTGTGAAACAGATCAACAAAACCAGGTGTTGGTTCTTTGAAAGAATTAATAAGAGAGATAAACCATTAGCCATCCTTATTAAAAAGAAGAGAGAGAAGACTCAAATTAATAAAATCATGAATGAGAAAGGAGAGATCACTACCAACATCAAGGAAATACAAACAATTTTGAAAACATATTATGAACAGCTATACGCCAATAAATTAGGCAATCTAGAAGAAATGGACGCATTTCTGGAAAGCCACAAACTATCAAAACTGGAACAGGAAGAAATAGAAAACTTGAACAGGCCAATAACTAAGGAGGAAATTGAAGCAGTCATCAAAAACCTCCCAAGACACAAGAGTCCAGGGCCAGATGGCTTCGCAGGGGAATTCTATCAAACGTTTAAAGAAGAAACATACCTATTCTACTAAAGCTGTTTGGAAAAGTAGAAAGAGATGGAGTACTTCCAAATTCGTTCTATGAGGCCGGCATCACCTTAATTCCAAAACCAGATAAAGACCCCACCAAAAAGGAGAGTTATAGACCAATATCCCTGATGAACATGGGTGCAAAAATTCTCAACAAGATACTAGCCAATAGGATCCAACAGTACATTAAGAAAATTATTCACCATGACCAAGTAGGATTTACCCCCGGGACACAAGGCTGGTTCAACACTCGTAAAACAATCAATGTGATTCATCATATCAGCAAGAGAAAAACCAAGAACCATATGATCCTCTCATGAGATGCAGAGAAAACATTTGACGAAATACAGCATCCAATCCTGATCAAAACTCTTCAGAGTGTAGGGATAGAGGGAACATTCATTAACATCTTAAAAACCATCTACGAAAAGCCCACAGCAAATATCATTCTCAATGGGGAAGCACTGGGAGCCTTTCCCCTAAGATCAGGAACAAGACAGGGATGTCCACTCTCACCACTGCTATTCAACATAGTACTGGAAGTCCTCGCCTCAGCAGACAACAAAAAGACATTAAAGGCATTCAAATTGGCAAAGAAGAAGTCAAACTCTCCCTCTTCACTGATGACATGATACTCTACATAGAAAACCCAAAAGCCTCCACCCCATGGCTGCTAGAACTCATATAGCAATTTGGTAGCACGGCAGGATACAAAATCAATGCCCACAAATCAATGGCATTTCTATACACTAATAACGAGACTGAAGAAAGAGAAATTAAGGAGTCAATCCCATTTACAATTGCACCCAAAAGTATAAGATACCTAGGAATAAACCTAACCAAAGAGGTAAAGGATCTATACCCTAAAAACTATAGAACACTTCTGAAAGAAATTGAGGAAGACACAAAGAGATGGAAAAATATTCCATGCTCATGGATTGGCAGAATTAATATTGTGAAAATGTCAGTGTTACCCAGGGCAATATACATGTTTAATGCAATCCCTATCAAAATACCATGGACTTTCTTCAGAGAGTTAGAACAAATTATTTTAAGATTTGTGTGGAATCAGAAAAGACCCCGGATAGCCAGGGGAATTTTCAAAAAGAAAACTATATATGGGGGCATCACAATGCCAGATTTCAGGTTGTACTACAAAGCTGTGGTCATCAAGACAGTGTGGTACTGGCACAAAAACAGACACATAGATCAATGGAACAGAATAGAGAACCCAGAAGTGGACCCTGAACTTTATGGTCAACTAATATTCGATAAAGGAGGAAAGATTATCCATTGGAAGAAAGACAGTCTCTTCAATAAATGGTGCTGGGAAAATTGGACATCCACATGCAGAAGAATGAAACTAGGCCACTCTCTTGCACCAGACACAAAGATAAACTCAAAATGGATGAAAGATCTAAATGTGAGACAAGATTCCATCAAAATCCTGGAGGAGAACACAGGCAACACCCTTTTTGAACTCGGCCACAGTAACTTCTTGGAAGATACATACACGAAGGCAAAAGAGACAAAAGCAAAAATGAACTATTGGGACTTCATCATGATAAGAAGCTTTTGCACAGCAAAGGATACAGTCAACAAAACTAAAAGACAACCTACAGAATGGGAGAAGATATTTGCAAATGATGTATCAGATAAAGGGCTAGTTTCCAAGATCTATAAAGAACTTATTAAACTCAACACCAAAGAAACAAACAATCCAATCATGAAATGGGCAAAAGACGTGAACAGAAATCTCACAGAGGAAGACATAGACATGGCCAACAAGCACATGAGAAAATGCTCTGCATCACTTGCCATCAGGGAAATACAAATCAAAACCACAATGAGATACCACCTCACACCAGTGAGAATGGGGAAAATTAACAAGGCAGGAAACCACAAATGTTGGAGAGGATGCGGAGAAAAGGGAACCCTCTTACACTGTTGGTGGGAATGTGAACTGGTGCAGCCACTCTGGAAAACTGTGTGGAGGTTCCTCAAAGAGTTAAAAATAGACCTGCCCTACGACCCAGCAATTGCACTGTTGGGGATTTACCCCAAAGATTCAGATGCAACAAAACGCTGAGACATCTGCACCCCGACATTTATAGCAGCAATGTCCACAATAGCCAAACTGTGGAAGAAGCCTCGGTGTCCATCGAAAGATGAATGGATAAAGAAGATTTGGTTTATGTATACAATGGAATATTACTCAGCAATTAGAAACAACAAATACCCACCATTTGCTTCAGCGTTGATGGAACTGGAGGGTATTATGCTGAGTGAAGTCAGTCAATCAGAGAAGGACAAACAGTGTATGTTCTCATTCATTTGGGGAATATAAATAATAGTGAAAGGGAATATAAGGGAAGGGAGAAGAATGTGTGGGAAATATCAGAAAGAGAGACAGAACATAAAGACCCCTAACTCTGGGAAACGAACTAGGGGTGGTGGAAGGGGAGGAAGGAAGGGGTGGGGTGGGGTGGGGTGAATGGGTGACGGGCACTGAGGGGGGCACTTGACGGGATGAGTACTGGGTGTTATTCTGTATGTTGGTGAATTGAACACCAATACAAAATAAATTTATTATAAAAAAAGAAAAAGTATTTGAACTAATAATGAGTAAAGCTTTCTAAATTTGGTGAAATATATAACCATATAAATTTAAGAAGCTGAGTGAATACTAGAAAAGATAAATTTAAAGAAATCCATGTTTAGACAAAGTAGAATCAAACTCCTGAAAACTAGAGACAAGAAAAAGGCATCTTGAAACAAGCCTGAGAGAAATGACATTATGTATAGGGCAAAGTTTCTGAAAGTCAGTACTGTTGACATATTAGGCCAGATTACTATTTTTGTGAGGGGCTGTTAATGCATATTTTAAGATGTTTATCAGTGTACTTGCCTTCTATTTATTAGATCACCAGATAGATACCAGTAGCACTTACCCCTCATTGTGACAATGAAAAATGGTTGCAAACATTGTCAAATGTATCCTTGAGGGCAAAACTGTCCCCAGCTGAGAATCATTGCATTTGATTTTAAATTCACCATCTTACTATTTGATTTTTATGTATCCTACACCTTGTGATGATTTTCCCTAGTACATTATTACTGGAAGCAGAAGTTTCCCCCCCTTTTTGACTCTATTCTTAGATTATGTTCATTCAGATTTATCATTTTGAAGAATATATCATTCATTCTAGATTCTAATATTCAGCTTTAGTATTTTTTCTTCAACTTCAAATTGTTATTCCCCAAGTCCACTTGGATGTCAGATAATTATTATAGTTTAATAAGTCTAAAATAAAACCCATAAACTGACACTCTACCACCACATGATCTAAATATGGTCCTTCAGTTCTCCCTCTTAGTTAAACTAGAATATCTTCCACCCAGTAATTCATATCCAGGACCTGAGAGTAAAAATAATTTCTTCTTTTCACTCAGAAACTCAGGAAATAAATACACCTGCAAATCCTGTATCTCTAATACATTTCTTCTCACTATTGACTCTTCCAAAGCCTAGTTCTAGATCCTGTCTTTTATTACTGGACTCCTGTTTTCTGTTTGTTCTTTTCTGACAACCATATAACAGTCAAACGTGTCCCTCAAAATGTAAATCAGATCTCAACATTTCCAGATGTAGATTGTGCCAATACAATAAAAACAAAATATATTTGCCTTACAAAGCCTTCTGTCGGCTCATTCATAATTTGGGATTTCTTCCTCAACATTTCCCATACCTAAAGTGCTATTTTGGTAGAATTTTTGCACAGCTGACTCTTAATCATTTAGTTATCAGGTCTCTCTTCAACACTACATAGAGTTCTCAACTACAATAATAGAGTCATTCCCATTCCCCATTATTCTATTGCATATTTTCCTAATTATTTTTTCTTTATGTCCATTTACCACTATCTGTTGTTATATGTATTTTTTTTGCAGTGAAATAACCAATAAATATGGGAGCACTTCTTTTGGCATCTCAGCACTGATTGGTAGACTCAGGGTTTACAGTTCTAGTTCTTTTTTCTTTTGCACTATGTATTATTGCACTCCCCCCCGCCCCCAAAACACATGTACCACCACTACCATCAAGCTTTAAGTTAGGCATGGCCATCTGACTAAAATTGACTCGCCACTTTTAGAAAAAAAAAAAAAAAGACATTAAGAGACTGTGTGCACTCTGCCATGTTTCCCTTTCCCTGCCACAGAAACCAAAGTCCTTCCAAGACTGTACAGTCTAGGTCAGTGTTATTTCCTAAATGACGGTCACTTGAACAGAACACTTGGGACCTAGAATGGGCACGTGGCTTGGGGAAACATGTGGTGTTTTAAGGCAGTGTGGTTTTATGGCTAGTTGTTCTGTAGTACAACCTAGCCTGTCCTGACTTAAATGATATAACATTTAAAAATATTATAGAATGAATAAATTCAGCTTCACTATCATACCTACAAGACTATAGTACAGCTCAGTCAAGAATCAATTGTAATGTACCAGATAATTGGCATTTATTGTGGAATACGGAAGCAGTGATCTCTCTAAAATATTTGATATGCTAAACATCCTTTGTCATAGCTTGTCTCTTTACTACCACTGTGCTTAACATTCCTAGGTAGAAAATAATCAAAGTCAATGACCAGCAAAATTCTGTGCATCTATCTTAGGAAGTAATTTAAAGTTTCTTATTTTTCTTTTTACACTTATTGCAGGTTTTAATGTTCAAAATAAAAATAGATTCCCATTCCCGCCTCCTCCCCCCACCCCCTCTCTTGTTTATCTTTCTCATTCTTCTAGGTAAGGGAGAGCAATCAGAAGTTTAAAGACGACTGGTCACACAATTAAAAAAATACTTCAGCATATTAATCTGTTGTCTAATCTTACATAAACAACTTATATCTATAATATACCTCAAAGGAGATTTTAATTCCTCTGTCAATTATTTTAAACTTTTCTTGAAATACCTAAAATACACATGCTTCAAATCGTAAACACTACACATTTCTTACTAGTCTTCTCTTCCTTAAACAACAGAATGTAGAATTCAAAACTACATCTTTCCATACCTAAAAGCCTGTTCTTATTCACTATTTGATGCAGTCTTTTTTTTTTATTTTGCTGCTGTGAATTCTCTGCTCTGTTCTCTCCTCTGGAATGGCCTTCCCCTGTGTCTCCATATTCCAATGGCCATCCATTTTACAAGAAACACTTCATGTTTCCTACTTTATGGTGGATCCCATGGTAATTCTAGTTCCCACTGATCTTTTCCCGTGAGATGTAGTAGCACTCAAAATTCACAGACTACTCTCTGCACTTTGGCAGATTTATGTTCTGTCTGGTAATGGTCTGTAATTGCTTCATATATGCTAACCTTGCCTCCAAAACTAGTTTTTGAAGATTAATGAGACAAGAGCTTGACTTTTCCTTTCTGTGTAATTCCCCTAGCAGCAAGAAAAATACTAGACACACAGTAGGCATTCAAAGAAAATGTGTTCTTTTGAATTAAACTGATTTGAGTTTAACAAGATTTAAATGAAATTGTCTATCTTGTGAAAAGTGGCAACTTATACCTACACAAAACATTAAAGGAGCTCATGCTTTCTTGCTTAAGTTTTATGTCCAATTTGTTCCAGTCCCAAACCCCTCGACAAAAACAAAATCTTTTAATCTGTTTGCAAAATATTCCTTCCTTCCTCCCATCTTGCCACTGCAACTCTGTGATATACTGCCCTTGCCTATTACCCCTTTATAGCTGTTTTGTTAAAGTTCATACCGCAAAGACCTGTAAAAGAAATTTATGGCTCTAGGGATTTCAGCAAATTCTAAATAACCATAACAGGAACATGAAGCATTAATTAAAGACACTAGAGTCTAAGTTATAACAGGAATCCTGACATTTAAGGCCCTGATACCATGTAAATTTAAAACAGTATGACAAACAGAGAGTAATTTGATGGTCAGGAGGTTATAATGGATACCTTAATACCTTTATCAAGAAAAAGTGCCTGTCCTTGCTCTAACCCCTATCAGGGGCTTCAGGGGCTTCCTTCTTAAAACACGGTGATGCCTAAATATTTTTGCCATAACTCACATATAATCCAGTCTTTTCTTTAAGTACACCAGAGACAGTAACCCCCAACATTCACACACCAATTTTCAAGTAAAACAATTTAATATTTAACTTATGTTTGCTGCAAATTGTCCATTTTTTAGTTTACTGCAGGGCTATACTTAAGGCCAGGGCACAAGGAACACATCATGATACATAAGAGCAATCTCTCTCCAGGGAATATGAGGATTCTTGTCTAAAGGCAGGAGCTGATATTCCTGACTCACTCTTTCAAATCAAGCAATGGAATATGCTTTGCCTAACTTGAAATAAAAATGAAATAGTAGGCACTCAAGCTGTTTTAGGTGTTTAATACCTAATACCTTCTTAAAATGTTGGATGTACATATTATGTATACTTGTTGAATGTATGTTCACACAAGGGACACAAATTGGTCCTCAAAGCTCAAAAGTGCTGCAAATACTTGTGTCCCACCTTCTTTTGTACCTACTTTAATTCCTCCTAGAAGGGTAAACAGTCTCCTCTCTGTAAAATTCTCTGGCATATATTTTACCGTTTGTGATGTATCATTTTATCTTATATTGCTAGATTTCGTGTATACAGTCTTATTCGAGTAAATGACAAATACTATAATTTATACTTGTATACTCTGCAACAGTCGGCATGGACTAAATATATTAGACACTTAATAAATATCTCTTGGTTGATTCATCAATTTACCACATGTGCTAATTGCAAAGTGACATCATTTGTCATTAACAAACACATAAATAAATTACCAAAAATCATATAAATTTGCATACAATCAGATTAAGCAAAATTAGCATCGGAGAAGCTAACCACCCTCTCCTTCAGGCCCTCCTCACACTTTATATCTACTTATTCCTCACTTACAATTCAGCTACTCGCTTGCCTTCTTTCTCTTTTCAGCTTTGTGCTGTTATTTAATATCTCACCAGTTGTGTAATTTCAGCTCCCAAATTGAATAAGACGTTCCCTCCAGTGGAACCCTCACCTTGACAAATAGCCAAATAGTAATTATTATTCCTTTCAGGGCTTGAGCTATGGAATCATGCCTGCAATATCCCAAGCTTGAGTGCCTAGAAATTTATGCTATACTTCCCTGTGTCGGAGTTTCCATCTGAGATCGTATTTCAAGCCCTCTCATTTTTTTTCCAATGTGATTAAGATAATTCCTTTATGAAGTTGGAGGCTCAGAGAGACGTTCGGAAAGAAACTTGATGTTTCCTATTTTTGCAAACTTGCTCTCCCCATTTCCTTTCCTATCATTTTAGCCACATTGAGAGAGAGGATTAATTTTGCAATGGTCTCTAATTTTTTTCTAAATGTGTGACCTCCATATTAATAGGAGCCAGAGGACTCATTCATCATATCTGGTCACTGTGAAACTGACATTTACAGGGTGGAATGTTTCTCGCTCAGGATAAATGGGTATCATTTGTAAAACATGCCGCACCCAATCGTAGGCTCCCATGGCTCTCAAACTACATTTTTAAGCAACAATATAAACCATTCCCCAAACTGAAAGGTCTTTTCAAATATTTACTGCCTACCTATGGAATTTTTATTCTGCTGGCTGCTGCCATCAATAATCCTGGGAGCTCCAAGCTAAGTGTTGTGTGTGACCTCCAAGGAAAGTCTTAGTGCTGCAGAATGGGGGAGGTGGGTTCTGTATCCTGCATTCCTCCTTCTGTCACTTTCTAGGGCCTATTACAGAGAAAATAAGGATTATAGAAGGCTTCTTTCAGCTTTATGATGAAAGCCCTCAACCTTTGCATTGCAAGTAAGCTCAATGTTTTTAAGCGTTTTCCACTTAAAGTGGAATAGTCTTGCCCACTTTCTCCATGAGGACTTTGGATTACCCTGGCACACTGTAATTTTATAACTAGCCCTTTGTGTCTATCTTTTCTAAAGCCCAGTTTTGAGTTCAGACTCCTCTGTCACTTGGACTTGACAATCTTATTTCAGGCTCCTAATTCCACCATGAGGACCAGACCACCACCACCTCCCATCCCACCCCCGAAAGACAGCTGTGAATTTTGAAACTTTTGCTTTCTTTAGGATGCGCTCCATCTCACACTTCGACCTTCACATGCTGTTTTGTGTCCTGTCAGTGAGTGCACAACACAGTTCTTCAAATGGTTTCCACAAAAACTGACAGTCTCCACCCTAAGAATTCTGTAAGCTTCAGTAAGTATTGCAAGGTGGCAGATTCTCTTTTCTTTTCCCTTTCTCTCCTCTTCTCTCCCTCCCACCTCTCCTCTTTCTTCTCTCAATCTTCCCAAAAGCAAAATATTTTTCTTGCCTCCTATAGAATATTTTTAATCCCTTTCTCCAGACCCAGACACAAGTTCAACTTCCAAGTTTTACAAGAACTCACTTATTCTAATTAGGGTTTCATTCCAACAACAACAAAAATCTATGTTCCTCCTTAAAGGAATTTATGAGGTAAGGCTAAAAAAAAATACATTCATCTTATGCCATTCCTAGAGAATCTTTCTTGCTTCAATTAAAGTATAATTGCTCTGTCTTGAACAAACAAATGGTAAGACTGGGCAGATAGTTTATGGTGACCCATGTCTGTCACTGGTTATAAGCTTACTGTCAGAATTTAAACATGTCCTTCTAGGTACTGCACTTAATAGGAAACAAGATAGATGGTTCTCAGCCCTTACAGAATTTATACTATGAATGAATGGTCAAAATTACATGGAAATTCTGTAAGAACCTATCTAAAAGGCTAAATATGAGGATTAAAAAAGTAAAGACGTTTAAAGTATTTAGACAGTCTGGCAATCACAGTCAATAAATGTTAGCTACACAATCCCTCAGTAGCTATGTATCTTGAATCCTCATAACAATGCAAATAGATGTTGTTACCATTTTATAGAATAGGATACCTAAGTATTAGGAGTGATTAATTAATTGTCTAAGGACATATAGGCAAAAGGTAGAGGACCCGCAATTACAATATAGTTGTTTCTGAAATTTAAGCATCCTGCATTTTGGTTTTGTGTACAAACTTCATAATTCATGGAATGAATATATACACATATTCAAGAAAATTTCATGAAACATTAATACAGAAATTGAGGTTTTTAAAAAGTTAACCACATTTAACCATCATCCTGGACAAAAGGACATTTCTCTCTACCAAAAAGCCTCCTTAATGCCCCTCTCCATTCATAAACACTTTCCATTCTTGGAAAGTAGCCATTATAAAACATCAAATCACTTGCTTTCATTTATAGTTTTACCAAATAATTATACATTTCCAAATAATACATGTTACCTTTGCTTGTTTGGGGATATTATGTAACTAAAATCATAGCCCAGACTCCTTACTATTATTACCTTTGTCATAAATCATTGTTAAGTGTCTACTATATATATATTGGTCCAGGCTTTTTTTTCTTGCCGTCTATTTAATTACCTCTCAGCAATTATCATGCTGTCTCAACTACTACAGGTTTAAAAGATTTACTTTCTGGTAGTATAAGTTCAAAAACCTCGTAAGAATGCTTTGGCAGAAGACATGAATAGACACTTTCCAAATGTGGACAACAGAAACATGAAAAGATTCTCAATATCCCCAATCAAGGAAAAGTATATCAAAATCATAATGAAATATCACCTGATACCTGTCAGAATGTCTAAAATCAACAACACAAGACATAGGTGTTGGTGAGGATATAGAAAAAGGGAATCCCTCTAGTACTACTGGTAGTCATGCAAAGTGGTATAGCTATTCCATGGTGGTATTTCCATTCCAGAAAACAGTATGGGGGTTACTCAATAAGTTAAAAATAGAACTACCCTATAGTCCAGCAATCATACATTTTGGTATTTACCCCAAAAATACAAAAATACTAATTCAAAGGGATACATGCACCCCAATGTTTATAGAAACATTATCTACAATAGATAGCCAAGTGTCCATAGATTGATGAATGGATAAAGAAGATGTGATATACGTGTGTGTGTGTGTGTGTGTGTGTGTGTGTACACCCAATGGTATATTACTCAGCCATAAAAAAGAATGAAATCTTGCCAGTTGCAACAACATAGATGGAACTGGAGTATTATGCCAAGTGAAATCAGAAAAAGACAAATACCATGTGATTTCATGCATATGTGGAATTTAAGATGTAAAGCAAATGAGGAGTGAGAGAGAGACCAAGAAACAGACTCTCAACTATGGAGAATAAACTGATGGTTACCAGAGAGCGGTGGGGAGGTGAGTAGGAGGATGGGTTAAATAGGTGATAGGCATGACAGTACACATGACATGGGATACCTGGGTTGCTCAGTCAGTTAAGCATCTGACTCTTGATCTCAGCTCAGGTCTTGATCTCAGAGTCATGAGCTCAGATCCCACACTGGAAATTAAAGAGTATACTTGTGAGATGCACAGTGTAATGTATACAAGTGTTGAAAGTACAATATGGTTTACTTGACACTAGTAAGTATGCTGTATGTTAACTGGAATTTAAATAAAAACTTAAAAAATACTTTGGCTTGTCCATATATATTTTGATTTTCTTGTGTTGATTTTAGCCATTCTGGCTTGTCATTCACATTTTGCCTTGTCATATATATTTTAAGTTCACTCTATTAAATGACATCTCATGATATAGTAAAAGATAGTTTTTTTGTTTTGTTTTGTTTTTTTGCTGCTTCATAGTGTCTATAGATGAAGGATAAATGACATCTGTAAAATACTGAATTTCCTAACCCATACAAATGGAACACTTCTGTTACTCTTAGATCATCTTGATTCTCTCTCTCTCTCTTTTTCTAGCACAGGATTTGTTATATATCTAGAAATTAAATATTTATGCTATTTTATATAGTATCATTTTAAGTTTTGTTCTGTGTTTATGCTAGTATGTAAAACATAATAATAATCTTTGAATAATAAACTTGTTGAATTCTTAACTATAATGGTTTTCTATAGATTCCTTTGGACTTTCTACATATAGAAATGTATAATTTGCAAACTATGAATATTTCCTTTTTACTTTCCCATACATATTTTCTATGTAGTTATACACTTGTACATATCTATGTGTCTTGTTTATAATTTTTATTTTCTGTGTATTATATTTTGATATCTTAGTTGTTCTGCCTAGGGTGAGATTGTCCCTTCCAGGGCTATTGAGTTCTTAGAGAGGGGAAAATTCTCAGCCAGGAGCATGCCTTTGATTGCAAACTAGCCAATCCAGAGCAATACCTTCTCTATATGGCTCATACTGCACTGGAAGCAATATGGCTCTGCCTTAAACAATCCAAGACCAGTTGCTAAACTATCAGGGACCACCCTTATGGCTTAGAGCCTGTCAAAAGTATTCAAAGTAGCCAATCCAAAAGTGTTGACCCTACCGTGCATGGTTTCCATAGAAAATCCAAATAAAGGTTTTAGCCTAGAAACTCTCTTTGCTCCAGCTCCACTATCCCCTGACTGAAGCTGGTGCTTTCCCAGGTGACCTTGTCTGAAAGGTCTTGACTCCTGTTTCTAGGATCTGTGAGTATAAAAAACTTTGTTTTCTTGAGTCTCTTCTGTGTCCCTTCTTGTGATCATACCTGACTGCCCATCACATAAATGAACACAAAACAGTATGCATATGATTTTGGTTTAGGAACTCAGACTGTCCACACAATATTGAACAGAAACAATGATAGCAACTACTATCTTTTATCTAATTCTCACTTTAACATAGAATGTTTTCTTTTTCCAGTAATTATAGTTTCTATTGGTGTTGGTTAGTTTTGATAGAGATTCTTTATCAGATAAGACCATTTAAATCAGATTAGCTCTCCTCTAATCTTAATTTGCTTTAATGAGTTGCTTAATTTGCTAAAATGATGTTGACTTTGTCAATTTTCCTACATCTTTGCATGACCATCCGGTATTTCTCTTCAATTCTGTAAATCACAAGTTTTATTGATTTTTAAAATGTAAGCTGACCTTACATTCTTGAGATTAACCCAATTTGGTAATACATAAAATGAGCAAAGGATTATTGGTAGATACAGTTTAACATTTGATTTTTTTCATTTGTATTCATAATATTGGTCTAATTTTCCTTTATCAATTCCCATAGATTTTTGGTATCAAGTGAGAATGGTTTTCTAAAATATGTTGTGGAACATACTCTCCCTCCATTGTCTGGAAGAATTAGCATAATAGAATTTCTTGTGCCTTAAATGTTTAATAGAACTTAATGATACAACCATTGAACCCAGAGGCTCTTTCTTTATGGAATTTTTAAATATTAATTCAATTTCTTTAATAATTATAAGACTATTTAGGCATTCTATTTCTGCCTAAGTAAGCTTTGGTAAATACTTCTTTATGCAACATTTTCAAATTAACATCAATTTGTTAATTTCTTCTTATATCTATTAAATATCCAAAGGGTCTCTAGTGATATTTCCTTTACATTCCTGAGATAAGTTAATTAAGGTTTTGTTCCTGTTAATCACATTTGCCTGAAGTTTATGGATTGTATTAGTCTATTTAAAGAACATTTTTGAGCTTTAAGACTACTGTAATAATATTTTCTATATGCTTTGTTTTTATTATTTCCTTCATTATCTTTCATTTTGTTGTTCTTGCATAAATTTGAGAAGGATGTTTACTTAACTAATTCAATTTCTCTTCATTTCATATATATATATATATATATATATACACCAAAAATCATAAATTATATTTTAAGTTTCTTATGAAGACCTACCAAATGACCTAAAAATATCGTCTTGGGGGAAAAAAAAAGACAAATTGGAATCCATCATCCTTACACAGTTTTGTTATTCAAAAGATACTTAATGTAAAGCTAAACCACAAACTCAGAAGATATTGGCAAATATATCAAGATATGATTAAGAACTTATATTCTGAGTATATGATGTAACTCTTACAATTCAACAAGACAGATTTAAATATGAGTGAAATATTTGAATGGGTACTGCTATAAAGATATACCAAAAGTAAATATGCATTGAATATACTTATCATTAGCCATTCAGGGAGTACAAATTAAACTGCAGTGAGACCAGCATCCAACACCTACCAGAATAGCCAAAGGAAAAAAAAGACAAAATACCAGCGTTTTTAAGGTTGTAGAACAACTGGAATTCCAATATGTTAGATGGTAGGAATTCAAAATTATAAGTCACTTTAGGAAACTGCTTGGCAAATTTTCATAAAATTAAGCATATTTTATAGGATCCAACAGTACTACTCCCAGGTATTTTTGAAAAGAAACAAAAATATATGTCCAAATAAAACCATACTGAGTGTGTCATAATAGCTTTACTCATAGTAGTCAAAAACTGGAAACAATTCAATGTCCATCACCTGTTGAATAGGTCATCAAAATGTGGCATAGTTGTTAATTGAAATACTATTTAGCAATTAAAAAGAATGAACTGTTGACATGTGGCTGAATCTCTTGAGCACTATGCTAATTGAAAGAAGTCAAACACCAAAGATGGAACACTTCCTTCCATTTATGTGAAATTCACAGAAGATGAAACTAATGACTGAGCACTGTCCAGTGGTCACCAGAAGCTAAATGGGAGGTAATGAAGGGCTTTGCTACAAAGGAGTACCAGGAGCTTGAGAGAGTTCTAGAAAAATTAGATATCTAATTACAATGGTCATTATATAATAGTGTAGAATAAAGCCATTTGTAAAACAAATTTAAATCTTTGTGTTTTAGAAATTAGGTAAATGTAGATTTAGAAAATGAATATATAGGAAATAATGTCAGAGAACTTTAATTTACAGAACAAGACTTAGTGTTTTGTATGTGTTTAATAAAAAAGTAAACTAGAAAGTTAGAGCTGATGTCTGATTAAGGCAAATTCCTCTTACTTAATTCCTTCCTTAGCTACTTTGATAATACAGGCAAAGAAGTTTCTTATTCAGTAGATCTACTTGTATCTTTAATATCTGCTCTTCTTGGCTCATGTAGAGTACCAGGGTAAAACTGAGGTCTGTGTCTCTCATGGTCAAGTCCTTTTAACCATTATCCAAGTAGGAGTTTAAATGAACAAAATTCAGGAACAGTACATAACTGGACTACTATTATGTCAACTAACTGGACATAATGTTCAACTCAATATGTATCAATTGTGGTAGCTGAACCACATCCAATTGGTTTGGCTCAAACTACATCTCCCAGAATCACCATCCCCTCCGCTTGCAGGGCCAGATTAGAGCTGGACAAAACAGCAAAAGAGGAAGTTGCGTGAGATTTGGATGGTGGAAGTGAAGCAGTAGTCCTTACTCTCTCAAGGTTGTTATGGCTGGATTTGGTGAAAGCAGTTGCAGAGATCGTGGCAGATTCTAGCTATTTCTATCTTTACTTTGTATTTAGCTCTTAAACCTGTTGACCAACAGCAGTCCCAGTCCCATCTCCAAATGCTTGGGGGGCAGATCCACAGAGGTATGAGCATAGCATCCTGTAAACCTACCCATTAGCCTCATGTCCATAGTCCCTCCAGTGGCTTTGCTTCTCAGAATAGTTACTTGGTGATTCTTGTGATGCTCTATCTTCCCTCTCTTGTCCAGCTATTCCTACAATATTAATTCTTATAATAAATCACTTATTCTATTAATTCAGAGGAAAATATGGTGACTGTAAGTATCTAAGAATATTACTACACATGTGCACGCACACATACACACATACACAAACACACACAGTTGTTTAGGCATCCCGGATTTTTTATCACTTGCAGCATCATCTGAAGGGATAGGTTATCAAATTGCATGAACAAACTCCATGATAAGGCATAATTTTGAATTTAGCAGAGAGCACTTCAAATCTCTTATATTAACTACTCTCTTCAAATCCTCCAGATTTAACCAATTTCCAAGTTGAAGGGAACTAGTTGGTCTAGAGAAGACAGTTACTGAAGGCTCTTAAATCTGTTCCCCATAGGCTCTCACCTTCCATTACATTGGCCCAGAATAGTCACTGTGGTAGTGGGGCTCCAAAATAAATAAAGAATATAAATCTTCTTGAAATTGAGGGTCAAAATCACACATTTCTTCTGTTGTATTCCATTGGCTAAAGCAATTCAGAAAGCCTGTTTACATTCAAGAGTGGAAAAATGGATTCTTGTTTAACAGAAGAAGCTTAAAGGATATGGCTTCCCTCCCCCAAATTACCATTGTAATTTTCATAATGAATTCTCTTTTTTTTTAATAAATTTATTTTGTATTGGTGTTCAATTTACCAACATACAGAATAACACCCAGTGCTCATCCCGTCAAGTGCCCCCCTCAGTGCCCGTCACCCATTCACCCCCACCCCCCGCCTTCCTCCCCTTCCACCACCCCTAGTTCGTTTCCCAGAGCTAGGAGTCTTTATGTTCTGTCTCCCTTTCTGATATTTCCCACACATTTCTTCTCCCTTTCCTTATATTCCCTTTCACTATTATTTATATTCCCCAAATGAATGAGAACATACACTGTTTGTCCTTCTCCAATTGACTTACTTCACTCAGCATAATACCCTCCAGTTCCATCCATGTTGAAGCAAATGGTGGGTATTTTCATAATGAATTCTCTTTTTTTTATGATTTTATTTATTTATTCATGAGAGATGTGGCGGGGTGGGGAGAGAGAAAGAGAGAGAGACAGACAGAGACTAGAGAGAGAGAGAGAGAGAGAGAGAGAGAGAGGCGCAGAGATATAGGCAGGCTTCCCGCAAGGAGCCGGATGCAGGATTCGATCCCAGATCTGGGATCATGTCCTGAGCCAAAGGCAGACGCTCAACAACTGAGCCACCCAGGCGTCCCTGAATTCTCTTTTTAAGCGAGATTCAGAAAGTATTGTGAAGAAATAGCTTTTTAGCAGATGAATCGTTCCCTGACATTAATCTTTCCTCTCCCTGGGAGAAAGAAAAGAAGTCCACCTCTTCCTCTCTCACAGTGTTATACACCACCCACCTTCAGCCTCCCATCAACATGCACTGCTCTGAAATCTCAGATAGGTGTTGAAAATCTATTGGGAGAAATAAAACCAGAGGTCTTCTACATACTTCCTTACCTATTATTCAACTTGAACTTTAGATCTAATCAAAGATTAAAAAAACAAAGTCTGAGTCCATTTGATGCCATTAATATCTTCTTTTCAGTGTCTATAGTTGTGACTCTAAAACCAAAGGTTTCCAATCTTGCTGATTATCAAATGCATCTGGGGAATTTTATAATATATAAGTTCTTGAGCCATAATCCCATATGCACTGAATTGCATATTACAGCTGTAATTGAATTACAGCTTTGTGAATATGGTCAAGACACCCATATTTTTATTGCCACTGACAAATGAAGAAGTGAGGTTGCAAATAGTTTAAGTCACCTCTCAAAAAACAAAAAGAAAACCCAACAACCACCATTAGAGGAGTTGGTAATAGAAACCAAAGATCTGGATTCCTTGTTCAATACACACAAGGAATTCCTTTTATTCACATTAGGACCTTTTAATGCAATTTCAAATAATTCTGACACCCTATCTTTGATTATACATCATTAATTTGACATGCTCCAGGAGAATTCCAGAATAGGTTATCTAGAAGTAATCTGATTTCCATGTACATTGATTTTGCAATTTTCAATCTTTACTATGGTTCTATATCTAAATCTATTTTCAAGAAATTTACCATCATCTGCAAAATTTAATAGACTTATGATATGACATGCTATATTTATCACTTATATGACATCTTTTACATAGAAAAGACAAAATATTATAATTTAAGTTACTTTGGCCTATTGTCAATATTGTCAGTGTCTGACAGAGAATTTCTCTCTTTTTTACTTTTTCCCTGTCCTTCAAGTAAAATTGCCCTTTTTATTCATTTTTGCCCTACCCAAGACTGGCAGCTGATTTTGAAGTGTCAGACCATTATTTGTTTTTTGGGGTGTTACCATTTATTGCAAGGAGGATAAAATCAATGTGACATTTCCAGAACAATGATAGATGACAATTGTGAGTGGTCTTTAAATGCAGAAGACTAATTTTTAAAAATGTCACAAGTATACTATTTCAGACTTTGTCAAAGATAAAGCAGTAAAACTTATAGACGTAAAAACTAATATTTCACTATGTTACTTGCAGATAAACCTATAACAATGTAAGTATAGCATCTTTATCTAAATATTGCCTTACTACTAGCTAGGATAACTATAGTATAATATAGAAGTCCATTGATTTGGGCCCTTTAGAAACAAAATTAGAGGCTTTGAGTGTGTGTGTGTGTGTGTGTGTGTGTGTGTGTGTGCATCCACATGTAGTTTCAGACTGTGGATAGAAGGACTTTAAGCTTGTATGCTCTATGTATCATATTTATCTATTCCTGTCTATATGACCCTGAGAAAGTTACATACCCTCTCTATGTTTCACTATCCCCATCTTTCATAAAAAAAACACCACTGGATGTTAACCCAAGGCTTAAAAGGAAAATATAGACAAAAAAATCTTAGAATAGTGGCCTGACACACAGTAAGCACTCAAATGTTAGAAACAGTACAATAGCTTTTGTTTTAAAATGATACAATGTCAACAGCCGATTGTTCATATGAGCAGAAATTTTTACATTATCATTTTGTTATTGCTCATGCTTTCTAATTGATCTTTAAATTCATTTTATGCAGGACCTTGTTTGCATTTTACCTTGTTTCAGTGAATCCAAAATAAAATTGTGTGCATTCTTTAAAAACAAAGAGATGTATTTATTTATTTACTTTACACACACACACACACACACACACACACACACACACACACATAGAGGGCATGAGTGGGAGGGGGAGAGAGAGAATCTCAAGCAAACTCCACATTGAGTGCAGTATCTGGGGGCTCAATCCCACGACACTGAGATCAAAACTGCCTCTTTAGGCACTTGACCAACTGCCTCACACAGGGGCCCCAAATTTTGTGCATTTTGTTAACTCTGGGACTGATGGTTAAGAAGCAACTGAACAGGAAACTAGGAAGCAATTGCACAGTTCCCACCGATGATCCTTTTCAGAAATGAGATTTGTGGTTTGAAGGGACTAAATGTAAGTCACAATCTGGAATTTTCCCTCTAAAGACTCTTTGACTTTTGGAAGGGGCAAAAGATTTAGCAGGAATTTAGAACAAACATATCAGAGAGTCACTTTCTTGCTCTGCCCAATTGAACTCCTAGTAGGAAAAAGAAGAGAAAAGCAGAAAAGCAAGGGGAAAAATGCCCCATTGCTTTCCATACTGATAGTTACTGGATACCCTATTGATACCTAGTTACCCCTTCGAGATTATTCAGTCTGCATGAATCCGGGGGCTTCCCTGAAGATGAAGGTTTCTCTTCTCTTAATTATATGTGTATAAAAGCCATCTTGCTTTCTGGAATATTAGTTTCTTTGAAAGAGTTCTTAAATAGTAAACCATAAATTCTAAATAACATCAGTATGCCTGCTAACATTCATAATGTGTTTAACTCATGAAATCTATGTTTGTGAAAGACCTGCATTCAAATTTCAACTGTAAAACTTATGAATTTTGTGATATTGAACAAATTATTTAATATCTCTGCATCTCCATATCCCTCACCTAGTCAGTGGAGATAACAATGCTTAACAGCAGCAAGTGTCTTGAGATAGCTTGAGGATTATACTGTTAGCTTGAGAATTACACTGTTACACACACACACACACACACACACACACACACACACACACACAAGGCTTGAGAGAGGATTCCCAGAGCCCAAAGATTCTCAAATTATGTTTTTACTGCCCATTCCTTTGCTGTCCTGCCCAACCCTTAGTACTTTTTGCATAGTACTTACATAGTTACAAATTGCTTAGTTTACAAATTGGTCTTAGTGGTTGTCAGTGTTAATAGTATTCAAGATAATGAGATCATGAGTCAGTAGAGAAGTGGTACCTAGATCCCAATAGGCTTTTGTGCTACTGCCATCACTTCATAACCATCCTTGCCCTAACCACCACAATTATGAAGCTTCAGAGGAAGAAAGAACTTCAGGATAAGGCCAAGGGTGAGCAGGGTGGGAATACATATATAATATATTCTTGGCCAGTTTCTGCCTCAAACCCAATGAAAGCTCCTCAGCTGGACCTTACAAAATAATTCTTAGGTCACAGCAAATCACCACCACCAAGAACAGAAAGAACAGAAAAACCAGCACAGACTTCTTTCCTTTTTTCTGCTTGTCCCATCAATGAATCTCTGTCCACTGTTTACTAGTCTATTGACCAGACAAAACCTATCAGTCTAAAGAAAAGTGTGTCAAAGGTGTGCAAGACAAACAACACAGCTTGCTGAAACCCCTACAGCAACAACTTGGATGCTTCCAGGTAGGAGAAAGCCTGGACATTATTTTACCCACTGAAGTCCCATAAAGAAGAGCCATAAAACCCCCTTGGGGCCCCATCCCTTTAATATTTTCATTCAAGTTTCACCTCTAATATTACTATAAAATAAAACACATAATGCTTAACCCTGACTCGTTGTGATTGGAGAAAAAATAAGCAGAGGGCAGGGTTGGGTAGGGATAAATCCAGAAAGCAGAGAAGATTTTGCAGCACTTACTGGAGACCAAAGACATTTTAATCACATTCCAGAAATGGCACCTCCAAATCAGGACTTACCATCACAGTCTTTGATGTCCTCTGTTCTAGGTTCCAGTAAGAATCGAGCGCAAAGAAAAAAGTCAGGCATATGAATGCCCTCTACTTCCTTGCCAGTTAAAGTGTGGCCTTCAAACGAATAGCACTGGTATCATCTGGAAGTTTATTAGAAAAGTAGAACCACAGGCTGTTGGTCATGACCTCTAAAATTCCTCAGGTGAAATCTGCAACCAGTCTCCATACACTGCAGGCAAGGAAGAAAGAGGCAGGCCCCTCCAGGTTGGAAGCTGGTATTTTAATGAGCACAGGAACTTAAGGAGGCTTGTCCCTGGGGGCCAGGCAGAGCAAAGAGATCTCCAAACTACCTGCCACAATCTTAAGAATTTATATAAAGGCCTTAATTGGGCTCAGCGATATATCTCATCCCGATAGTCTCCATAACACACATTGCTTCTCAAGGATGCATCTTAAAATGGCTTCAGCTATAGGAACAGGGGGTGGAAAGTACATTCCAAGAACAATGGAGGGGTGAGGTTCCTCTCATTGCCTGGGGCGGCTCTTGGGTCAACTGGCGGTCACATCTTCTCCATGACCTTCGCCAACACAGGCCCACCTCAGACTCAGCAAACCAGGAACTCAGGGCACACAGGAAGGATTCTGGGTTGTAACAAGATTTTCAGGTGATTGATTTACTCATTAAATTTTTAAAAGCACTGCTCTAGTCTTAAGAGATATATGCTGTAAAGTTTAAACCAGTCACCAGTGAGGACAGTTGTATGAACCCAACCAGGATTCCTTGCAGAAGCCAAAAATAGGCCTAAAGCCTAGATCAGTGGTTCTCAAAGTGTGGGCCCTCTAGGGGGCCCAGCAGAAGCAGCATCACCTGGAAATTTGTTAAAAATTCAGATCCTTTCCTTTGTCCCTCTCTAGAAGTACTGAGTCAGAAACTGGGGTGGAGTCTAGCAATATGGGGTTTAGCAAGCCCTGCAGGTGAATCTGATACATGCTAAAGTCTGAGAATCACCCACCTCCAGCTAAAATGCAGTTGTTAGACCACTTCTTGGCCTAAGAAAATAATTCCCTTCAGAGGGAAGGGTAGCCCTGCAATATCTTAATTGTGGACTTTTGGCTTCCAGAGATGTGAAAAATACATTTATATTGTTTCAAGCCTTCCAACTTGTGGTAATTTGTTAGAGAAGCCCTAGAAAACTAATACTGTCCTACTCCTCTAATTGAGAAGATCAATATGGCTACTGACAGTCAAGTGGAAGGCTTTTAAGTATGAAAACATCCTAAAGTGATTTTATGATAATGCTATAAGAGCCAGATCAAAGAACAACTAATAAAGGGGGACTGTTTATGTATTCTCCACCTTTGAATCAGAAAACTACCTCTAATGTCAACCTTGTGCTCAGCATCTTCAACCCTGTGTAGCACTGGGTCCCTACTACATCCTCCCAGGCAGAGGTCTGTCCTCAACATCCAAATGTTGACAAAAAACACATCATAATTTATCACCTCTCCTGTCAATACTTAGTAAATCATAAAGAGTTATCATTTTGTGGTATTTTGTTGTCTCCTTCCCTATATTTTATTATGACATAAGTGATGCAAACTTACAGGACTAAAACCACCAGTAGCTCAGCGATTGCTGAGTCTAAATGGCTCAGATTTTAAGTGTTTGATTTAGAAGAACTGATTCTTGAATGTGCTAAGCCTCATGCCCCATATTTATAACCCAGTGGTCTTCAAGTATTTGGCTTGCTTCCCATTAAAATAATTTTGAATATAAACATAAATCCTCATACATTTTTGCACTGACATCTAAAATCTTTTGCCATAAGTTACAATGGGTAGTTTTCAATCTCTTGTCAATTTTGACACTTTAAGATAACATTAACTTTCTCTTAAATGTATCCAGTGGAATCTGAATATCATTACTATATCCACTTTCATATATTTAAAACTACATTTTTCACAGTGAAAAAAACTATCGACAAAATAACAAGGCAACCTACTGAGCAAGAGAGATATTTACAAATGATATACCAGTTTAGGGGTTAACATCTAAGATATATAAAGACCTTACACAGGTCAATACCCAAAAACAAACAATCCAATTAAAATGACATTTTAATTAATGACTGAATAGATATTTTTCCAAAGAAAACATAGAAATGGCCAATTGATGCATTAAAAGACATTTAACATCACCAAGCATTAGGGAAGTGTAAATCAAAACCACAATAAATCACCGTACACCAGTCAAAATGGATAGAATAAAAAAGACAAAATATAACAAGTGCTGGTAAGGATATGGAAAAAAAGAAACTGTCTTGCACTAGTGGTGGGAATACAAATTGGGCATCTGCTTTTGGATATGGTATAGAGGTTCCTCAAAGAAATAAAAATTGGTTTACCATAAGATCTCACAATTCCACTACTGGGTATTTACCCAAAGAAAACAAAAAGACTAATTCAAAAAGATACATTCAACCCTATTTATCAGAGCATTATTTATAATAACCAGGATATGGAAGCAACCCAAGTGTCTACCAATAGATTGGTACACATGTGTGCGTGCACATACACACACACACACACACACACACATTCACACACTCAGGAATATTAGCCATAAAAAAATAATGAGACCTTGCCATTTGCAACAACATGGATGGATCTAAAAAGTATATAATGCTAAATGAAACAAGTCAGAGAAGGATAAATACCATATGATTTCACTCATGTGGAATGTAAGAAACAAAACAAAAGAAAAAAAAAGAAGAAAAAAAGAAACAAAACAAAGAAAAAAAAAGACAAATACAAAAAAAACCCACACAGACTTTAAATATAGAGAAGAAAGTACTGTTTGCCAGAGGCGATTTAGGTGGAGAGATGGATGAAATAGATAAAGGAGATTAAAAGTATACTTATTATAGTTATTACTGTTGAGTCATTATATTGTACATCTGAAACTAACATAATAACACTATGTTAATTATACTTCAATAAAAAAGATTAAAAGTATATATCAAAAACTTCAAGAGGGGCATCTGGGTGGCTCAGTAGGTTAAGTGTCTACTTGGTTTTGGCTCAGGTCATGATCTCAAAGTCCTGGGACTGAGCCCCACGTAGGGCTACCAACTTCTTGAGATTCTCCTTCCCCCTCCCTTTGCCCCTCCCCCCACTCTGTGTCTGTCTAAATAAATAAATAATAAACGAACAAATAAATAAATATTTTAAAAATCTTTAAGAGTTAGAAATTTTACATCCTCTTTTTCCTATTTCCATGATGCTATATTCACTTTATATATATAAATATATTTCCTATTTTGTGCCAATCATATGTAACTTATGCTGAAAAGCCTATTATTGATCACCTTGCCATTTCATCAGATTCCTGTACAAACTACAAACAATATGTAAGTTGAAATTTAATTTCAAACTTTCTGTGACTATAAGTTTCTAAATACTGTAAAATTTATCTTAAATAAGTTATCACAATTATTAATATAAATTGTTCACACTAAAAATTTCAGTAATTATACTTTAGAAGATTCTTTAAATCTCCTGATAAAATAAAGCTGCTTCCCATGAATGTTACTGATTCATCATCAATTCTATACTTTCCTTATGTCTGTTGAATTTTCTACAGGTAACATGCAGAAACACAGTATCAGTCAGAAAGGACCAGGTTATGAAAAAGTAATTAGCAACCTCCAAGTTAAAGCAAGCAAGTAAACAAACAAAATTGCCTATTTTTCTCACACTCTATGCATTTAATGCAAGTCAGCTGTGGTTTTGCTCCATGTCTGCTGATTCCAAAATTCAGCCTGTCAGACCAGCTGCCATGTTAAAAGTTGCTAGTGGCCATGGCAGACAGAATATTACCAGGAATTAAATCCTTCATCCCATCCCAGAAATATGCCATTTTGACTTCCAAATCATTGGTAAGACATGAAATCCTAATATGTGCTGGAAGGGTAGGACTCCAAAAATTCTTGACTTGCTGTACTGATTACCACAGTTCCTTCTTGCGGCCACTAAATATTTAGATCACCACCCCCTCTCTTATAGGTAAATTGGAAAAGATGTGATTATGAAAGAGAAAGTAAAAAAGGCAAAATGGAGTAAGTCTTCAATTGGAGCAGGTTAGTTGTAAGAAAGGACAAGTTTGGAATTCGAGGATCAGACAGTTGATTCCCTTAAAATTCCCCATGCCCAGGCACCTTTCAGGTGGTCTTCATTGAGTCCTAGGGTAGATATAACAAGTTTGATGACCACTGGTTCTAGCCCAAGAGGGAGGAAACAATGGTATGTACTTTAGGCAGAACAGAGGATATCATTTGCTTTTAAAATTGAAGAAATGAAATTTTAGAAGAATTAAGGAGTTTTCCCAAAGAGTCACAATTAGTGACCTACAAAATTGATATAACAGAAAAAAATAACATATTTTTTATTGTGTATGTGTAAGAGGCAAAGAAACAAAAAGAACAGCAGAGACTGAGGGAAAAAAAATGTATAATTTTGGTGTTGAGCCTGGATTCCAGATCTTTTCCTGGATACAAGAACCTACTGCAGCATGTAAGGCTGAACATTAAAAAATAATAATAATAAAAACAAACAAAAAACAAAACAAAAACAAAACATCAGTGGTCATAAGTTGAATAATTTTATAAGATGCTATAATGATATTCTCATGATACAAGCCAAACTTCTGCCTAGACCTATTTTGGTATAGTTAGGAAAGTGAAGAAAGGTGGCATTTAAAAACTTCTCTTGAAAAAAATAAATAAATAAAAAATAAAAACTTCTCTTGAATTATTTGTGTTCTTATTAGTATGGATTATGGGTAAGCATGTACACAGCTTGTCAGTTCCTCCATTTTCTCCTTGCATTATTGGGAAAACAACACGTGCCTACAAACCAAGCTTTAGGGCAATGACTTACTGCCATGATATAAAGCATTCATAATTGTTTCCTTGAAAGTTTCAAGACCCTAGCTCCCAAGGTCATCTATTATCTGCACTTTGCCATCTGACCATTTATCTAGTGCATTGGGATTGTCACTTCAAAGAACTGACCTTGCATTTTGATGATACAACTGCATATGAAAAAGTGGAGTAATTTTTTTGAGGACTACTAAGAAATCTCAGTAGGAATATAATAAAACCATAATAATTGTTTCAAAAAAAACAACTGTTTACTTATCTGCAAATTTCTATAATTCAAGTTTAGAATAAACTGAAAACAGTTTGACAGATGCAAAACTGCTGGAAATTTTTATTACTAGGTAGAAATGAGTCATTTTTCTTTTTGTTCCAGGAAAATACTCTCCCCATAGAGGAGAAAAATGAGCTCATTTCAACCTAAAAAAATCAATGGGTCCAAAAAAAAAAAAAAAAAGAAGAAGAAGAAAAGAAGAAGAAGAAGAAGAAGAAGAAGAAGAAGAAGAAGAAGAAGAAGAAGAAGAAAGGAAAATTCTAAATTAAAGGGGCCATATTTCATATAGGTACGATACTACTGATATATTGTCAATAAGACATGCTCTTTGAACTTCCTTCTATGGGAGAAAACGTTTTCACTAAATTACCCACAGTTACTCCTTTAGTCTGTGTCTTTCTTTCCCTCTCTCTTTTTCTTTTCCTTTCTTTTCTTTCTTCTTGAATAGAGACGCTTTTGAGCTGACAACTATCTTTTCTCTATGCAAACTATTCATTTAGCTTCATTAACTCTACTCTCTAACCCACTGATCCTCCAAGACTCGTTAAATGCACCACCTTCTTTATGTTACCTTGCGTGTATATAAAGTTCACTAAACTCCTTTAGGGTGATACTCTGTCATCTAAAATAGACTGCTTGCTGTTAGTTATCTTTTGTTTACTAATTGATAGAAAGTTCTCTGAAAAGAGTTATGGGAAGGATATCAATTTTCTTCATTTTCCATGGATACTCAGAGCACCAAAGAACTCAAGATGAGCTGAGCCCAAATATATGAAAGAAAACATCATGCTTTAATTTCTAGCTGTATTCCAAACCCTTACATTGTCTCCCATCAAGTCAGTTTCAAGTGATATGGGCTGAGATGGCTCTTTTCTCCTTAGAGACTAATGGCTTAGAAGGAAGCAGGCAGAATGATTAACTAACTGGTTGTTTTCTCCTGAGCCCCACCCTGAGTCCTACTTGACCTAATTAGGATGTATAATCAAAGTAGGTAGAGTTGAATTTGGTTGCTACATTGGTTTCAAGGACGCAGGGAAACTTTCACAAAGAAAACCTTCCTTATGAAGAAGTGTTTCAGTGTCTGGCTCTATCTTCACCCCTTGTATCATTCTGAAATCAGGAACACACTGCCTGTGCTTCTTAATCATCTTTTCCTATAGCTTAATGTATTATTTCAGATTTTGATGAATGCTTCAAGATGATGTAAATAAGCTATTTGCTTATTCTTTCATTGACTAAGATCCTAAGGAATGAGGACCAGTATTGTTTTATTTGCAATTATCTACTTATATATCATTTAACATCTGTTGCATCACAGGATCACAATGAAAATTTGATGGAAAAATGAATGTCATAATGGGATT
Organism: Vulpes lagopus; assembly: GCF_018345385.1. Classification (NCBI taxonomy): domain Eukaryota; kingdom Metazoa; phylum Chordata; class Mammalia; order Carnivora; family Canidae; genus Vulpes; species Vulpes lagopus. The sequence goes on from NC_054824.1 coordinate 136,322,897, forward strand.
CTCACCAGCTATATTGGAACTGCTCTGAATTGGTGAGGGCTTTTTAGAATTTTTGGTGAATCTGTAATACACTATCATAATATATCCTTTCACTTACCTCCAGTGAACCGACTAGTTAGGCCTGTGGTTTACTAAGATTCTTTTTGTTCCTCTCAAAGAAAGAGATCAAGATGGGTATCAGATAAAGCCTCATGAAGATCTAAACAAGAATTGACTACATTATTGCTTCTATTTGCCTAACTGGAAGTGATAAGAATAACAACTCAAATTCATAAGTCAATGTTGTTTTGTTTCATTGTTGTTGACAGGACCCTCTGAAATGTTTTGGGATTTTTGTATCATTGCTGGTATTCCTGGTCCCTATGATATAGAGTGGTATGCACCACAATATCTTGGGAAGATACCTGTGAGATATATATATATATATATATATATATATATATATATATCTGCCTCCAAACCCTGCTCCAAGATTCAGTTTTCCAGGAAAGAAATTTTATCCTATGTGTTGTGAAAGAGCATTCAAAGTGATTTTGATAAGCACCACCAGGTAGGCAATACTACAATGAAATGATGAATTACCATATAGTTCACTTCATATTTCAAATTACACCCTCCTATGTTGTTCAATGTAGTCTTTTATTAATCTTTAAAAATAACCAAGGCCGGGGCACCTGGGTGGCTCAGTGGTTGAGCATCTGCCTTAAGTTCAGTTTGTGATCCTGGGGTCCTGGGATCAAGTCCTCACATCAGGTCCCCCACAGGGAGCCTGCTTCTCCCTCTGCCTGTGTCTTTGCCTCTCTGCGTCTTTCATTTATAAATAAATAAATAAAATCTTTAAAAAAAGAAAAATAACCAAGGCCTTTTTAATTTTAATTGGATGCTTATTGTTGGGGGGAGCTTTGTTGTTCACTTATCGACCACTACTTGGGGATTTGTTTCTTTTATTCCTATAATTTATGCTTTTAACTTTAGTGATTTTCCCTTTTCCATTTTTGAGTTTATTTTGGTTTTTTTTGAGTTAATTTAATAAGTGGACCTATTTTCAATTTTTCTTCTCTCTTGCACATGTTTTTTTTTAATAAATGCACTTGAAACTGTAACTGTCTCTTCAAATATCACTTTGTTGAATAAAACAGGCATTTCATGTTTATTTTGATTATTTTCCAAATAATGGTATTTTCATCGTTTAATTTTTATTCCCAGATATTTGATTTTTTTTTAATGTCTAACTGTTATCCTGAACAAAACATGCTGATATCAAATGTTTGGTATTTGTTCAGATCCCCTTTATGCCCTTGAACTCAGTTCATTTTTATGTAAGTTCTATGTTTGTTCTAAGTTCTATTTGTTTAAATTTCTACAATATCTTTACTCATTTCAGATCACTTTAACTGTGAAATTCTTATTTTCTATTTTAGTTTTTTAAAAAATATTTATTTATTTGAGAGAAAGAAAAAGCAAGCATGCTTGCAGTGGTGGGGAGGGGCAGAGGAGGAGAGAATCTCAAGCAGACTTCCCACTGAGCTCAGGGTTCAATCTCACAACCCTAAGATCATGACCTGAGCCAAAATCAGAAGGTAGCTTCTCAAATGACTGAGCCACCCAGGCACCCCATATTTTACTTTCAATTTTTATCCATTTCTCTTAGAAGTTCAAGGTTTTTCTTTTTATCCTCATATTTTGAAACTATTTTGTTAGATACCTAATGACTTTGATTTTAATGTTACTTGTGAGTTGCAGTTTAATAAACATCAGCTATTTAATTCTACTCTTTTTAATACTTCACATAAAAATAGTATTTTGTATATAATTACTCCTGTTTTTTTTCATTAATAGACTTTATATAAGTTTATTTGTCTCTGCCCTTATCTTTAGTCCTGCCCACCATTCATTCTAATTTCATCTAGAAATGAATTCTATGTAGCTACTGATGTGCCTTTGAATGAGTTTTCTATTGCATTATAACAAATTACCACAAACTTGGAGGCAATGCAAATCTATTATCTCACAGTTGTAAAAGTCAGAAGTCTGGGGTACTGAGCTGGGTACTCTGCTTAGAGTCTCACAAGGCTGATACCAAGGTTTTGGGGGAGCCTATGCTACTTCCTGGATGTTCTGAGGAAGAATCCACATCCAGGTTCCTTCACATTGTTAGCATTTATTTCTGTGGTGGTAGGACTGAGGTTCTCATTTCACTGGCAGCTAACAGCCAGTGGTCATTCTCATCTTCTAGAGGCTACCATCCCCTTTCCCTTCTCCTGCTTTACCTGGTTTACCTGAAGATCTCTTTCATCTTCAAAGCCACCAATATTGGTAGAATACTCTTCACACTTTGAATCTTTCTGAACTCCACTTCTGCCTTACATCTTCCTGCTTTTAGCTGGAGAAAGCTCTTTGCTTTCAAGGATTCACGTGATTAGTTTATAGCATCATAATACATCTGCAAAGCAACCTTTGCTCTGTGACTAAACATATATACAGGTTCCAATGATTTAAGGTAAACATCTAAGAGAGGTCATTCTGCCTACCAAAGCCCTTTAACATGGAAACCACATACCACACCGAAATACTTGTATCACTATGACAGCAATTCCTTCAGGGGTCCTATAATTCTAATGTTTCAGTAAGTTAATCAACTACAAATACCCACAAAATCTAGAAGCCAAGGACCAACTGTGACTGCTCCAAGAAGCTATGTGCAAATTTCCTTAAATAATATTATTTTTGGGATGCCTGGGTGGCTCAGTGGTTGAGCACCTGCCTTTGGCTCAGGGCGTGATCCTGGAGTCCTGGGATCTAGTTCCACTTTGGGCTCCCCGTGGAGTAATTATACAAATTATAATCTTCCCTTCCATTCCATGATGCTATATTATTACACAGTGAATTGGGAGAGAACGCTATAACTTCGATGGCTTTGGGTGAGTTATTTAATCTCCTTAAGTCTCATGCTTCTCAAGTAAATTTTATAATAATTCTTAAAGAAATGCATAAAATAATGTATGTGAAGCATGCAACATATTTTGTGATGCATAGGAATTGCTCAATAAATGATAGCAATTGTTATTTCTTGGTCTTAGTAGACATGGATGGCAGTCACCTTTGTTTCTGGCTCTACTCCAATATTCTCATTTATTTCAAGTTTTTTTGATCATTTGAATGGGTATTTAGGAGGGAGGAAGTTAAAATTTATGGTTTAATCAGCCACTTAGAAATAGAAACCTTGACTATACATTTTAAGCACATAAATCCGTAGCTTATTAATTATTATTTTAATCATATGCCTTCTGTTCTTCTAAACTGCATCTAAGCAGTTAAAATCAGGTACCATGTATTCTTTACTTGCTATTCTCCACCGTACTTGGCACAGAGGTAGGGATATAGCAGGGTCTCAATGAATGTATGTTGAATTAAACCACAACCAAAGCAGTTAAAACATGCTAATTTTCCTCCCAGCATTCATACTCGGGTTCAGTCTCAAACTAGATGAATAGTGTAGTAGAATCATTATCTTCCCAGGACTGTTTCTCGGAGGCATGTGAAACATATCAGAGTTTCAACTCTGTTCCCAAAAGACAAGTGTACAGATCACAAAACACATTCACTTGCCCTTCTAGTTGTCAGCCTATGCAGAGGATCTAAGGATGGAATAGGCCCCAAAGGCAAAACTATCTTCTCATTTTCAGTGGCAACTAGGGCCAAGGTTGAAGCAGATTAACGGAGGTGGTACAGGGCTACTGCAATTGTCCTCTGGAGAAAAAGAAATTCATTTCTAAGACTTGTCAATCACACTCATGAAAGCTGTATCTGCTCCTGTTAAAAAGAGAAAATCAACCTATATAATTTTCTGATATTTGGTTTCAGATTGACCAATTTTCTGTAAGTTTTAATGTATGTACTTCAACCCAATAAAGTAGCAATAGCCTTAGGATAAGGCTTTATTGTGTGTGTAACATTTTATTTTTATACTATTTCATACTTCAAGAAAACTTTCAAGAATAATACAGGGAATTTGATTACACTGGTTTTATTTCTCCAGAATAACCAGTTGTTTTCCTTTTGCCTCATCTGTTTTATTATTCTCCTTCTGTCTGCATGCGTGTGTATGTGCCCATGTATACATGTACATGAATTTCAAAACATTGGTATCATAATCCTTTACAACTAAATATTTACATTTAGTTTGTTTAAAAAGTATATTCTCTTACCTTACCAATGTACAGTTATCAAAATCAGAAAACTTAACATTAATCACTTTATCTAATCAATTATCTAATCCAGTCTATGTTCATTATTTTTAAATATAATATAATATTATTTCTTTTGGTGATCAAATTGCCCTAGATTTGACCAACACAAGACCCTTCATTCAATCCTACTTCTGTTTTCTTCTCACATCTTTAATCTTCTTGAGCTTTTTCTTAACACAGAATTCATTATCTTCCCATTTTATGATGTCAATCCTTTCTCCAAGAGTGACAAATATGATTCCCACTAACCTTACTATTTTCATTTATTTTCTTAAGACCAGATAAACCTAAAGTAGTTTCTGAATTGCTGAACCATACCATCATTCCACTGAAAAAATAAACATACAAAATAGAGTTCAGTAAGTAAAATATGAATATCAAAAAATGCTAATATATTTTGTAAAATTGACATAAAGTGAAATGCATCAGTCTTGAATGGACAATTCAGTTTCAAAAATTCATATACCCGTGTAACCTACACCCTTATCTAGATAAAGCACATTCCCATTACCTCATTAAACTGTCCTGGAATTCCTTGATCAACCTTACTTGTACATAGTGTTCTATCCTTTTCATATATTGCTATACATAATTGCTAATATTTTTTTAGTTTGCATCTACATTTATAAGATATATTAATCAGTAATTTCCTTTTCACTTATTTTGATATCAGGCTTATATGCTAGTTTTACAAAATGAGAAAGTGCTACTACCTTCTACATTTTCTGAAAAAAAAAGTGTCATTAAATTGCTATTATTTCTTAAATATTTAAACATTAAAGCCATCGTGGCCCGGGGGATTCTTTGGGATATTTTTAATGATTAATTTACTTTATTTAATAGATACAGAGCTATTGATATTTTCTATTTCATCTCATGCCAAAGTGTAAGTGGTGTTTTCTTAAGAATTTGCTCATTTCGTCTAATATTTCAAATGTATTGGCAGAATATTAATAATACTTGTACTATATTATCTTTTTAATGTCTGTAAAATCTATAGAAATATCTAATTTTTCTCTCTTGTTATTCCAATTGATCAGTCTCGTTAGCTATTAATCTTCAAATAGACATCTTTTGATTCAACTTCTCTAAATTGTCTTCCACTTTATTATCTTCTGTTCTTACATTTATTGTATCTCTCTACTTTGGTTTTAGTTTACTCATAAGGTGTAAGCATTGATAATTGATTTATCATAATTCTTCTTTTAATCAGAATATTTAAAATATAATTTTTCCTCTAAGCACTATTTAGCTACATCCTGCAAATTCTTTATATGTTCTATTTTATCATTTGTTTGGAACATCTAATTTCTCTGTAATTTCTTATTTTCATGTAGGTCATTTAAAAGTGTGCCATTTAGTTCAAATATATTTGGGAATTCTGTTTCCTAGGTTTCTATGACTAGTTTCTGATTTTTTTCATTACAGTCAGAAAATATGCTTAGAGAATTTCAAATGTTTCAAGTATATCAGGCCTTCTCCTGTGGCTGGCACATGATATATCTTGGTGAAAATAACATTTGCACCTGAAAACAATGTATATTTTACAGTTACTTTCTGATGCTTTCAAAAACTGTCAAATAGGTTGTAGTGTCTAATTGTGTTATTCACATCTTCCATCCTTACTGATTTTTGTGTGTCTAAATTTTCTATATCCATCACTGAGAGAGGTATGGTAAATACTTAATTCCTGATAAAGTAAACTTCTATTATTGTTAAATGTTTCTCTTTATCTCTCAACGATAATTTTTATCTAGTAGTTTATTTTGTCTGATATTAACATAGTGTATCCAGCTATTGGTGGGCATAGTAGTGGCTCAACAAAGATGTCCATTTAGTAATCCCCACAGACTGTGAGCATCCAAAGGGGAATTAAGATTGTGGATAGAATTAAGGTTATTAATTAGCTGACCTTTGACGATCAGATTATACTGAGTTACCTGAGTGGGCCCAATGTAATTATAAGAACTCATAAATGAAAGAGGGAATTGAGAGGGTCGGAGTCAGAGAAGGAAAAGTCAGAAGGATTTAATTGCCTGCTTTAAAGATAGCAGTAGGCCATGAGAAAAGAAATGAGGACATTTTCTAGAAACTGAAAAAGGCAAGGAAATGAAGTCTCCCCTAGTACCTCTAGAAGCAATGCAGCCCTGCCTATACCTTAAATTTAGCCCAGTAAGACTCACTTTGGACTTCTAACCTCTAGAACTGTAAGATAATACATTTGTATTATGATAAGGAACTAAATTCGTGATAATCTGTTATAGCAGTGGTAAGAAAGTAATAGACCAATCTTCTTATGCTTACTATTTTTATGGCATGTTCCTTTTTATCCTTTTATTTCTAGCCTATCTGTATCATATCTGAATGCACATAGATGAACTGGTTTACATCTAATTTGGCAATATCTGCCTTATAACTAGAGTTTTTTAGCTTAATTACATACAATGCAATTACTGATATTGTTGGATTTAGTTCTTCAATTTTCTTATTTTTTTTCTAAATCTTTTCTTCTATTTATCCTTTATGTTTTCTTTTGGGTTAAACACATACTGTTTTCATGTTCTATTTTAATTTGCCCATTGGATTTGAGCTATAGCTCACTGTATTCTCTAGTAGTTGCTCTGAACATTTTTAAATGTATCCTTAAAAAATAACACCAAATTTAGAGTAAATATTGTAGAACTTTATGTATTTAAAAAACTTGTAACAGTATTGTTGCAATGATCACTCCTTTCACTATTTTTGCTGTTATATGCATTGCATCTACATATGTTGGAAAAATCATCACTCACAAGAGAGTGACATATTTTTTTCCTTAGAAAGTCTTATGTCTAAAGAATTCTTTAGGCTGAAAAGAAACATTATCAGATGAAAACCTGAACCTACAGAAATGTATAAGCAGCACTAACAATGACAAATATGCACATAAAAATGAAAAAAATATATATATTTGTTAATCTTTTAATTTCTATTCTTCTACTGGATCTTTTTTACTGACTTCTCTACACAAATTTGCTTGGTATTTTATTCTGCTTTCACAAGTATGCAAAGTCTATCTGGGACTTTCCCCCAGACATTGTAGTTTCTCCAGTTCTAGGAATTTCCATTTGGTTCTCCTTTTTTATAGTTCCCATTTCTCTTTGAAATTCTCCATTTAATCATTCATTAAAGTATATTTTCATTTAGTTCCTTGAGCATATTTATAATAGCAGTGTTAATTTTCTGGCTCAATAATTTTAATATCTAGGTCATCTCAACATAAGGCTCTAACAATTGCCTTTTCTCTTGACAATTGGTCACATTTTACTGTTTCTTTATATGCTTAAAGATTTGGATTCTATATTGGGAATTTTGGAAGATATGTTGTAGAATTCTGGATTCTGGTATCTTCTAGAAAAAATCTAATTTTTATCCAGCAGATGGTTAACTTGCCTGTACCTAAACTCCAAACTCTTTAATTCCTTTGGTGGGCAGTAACTTAAGTCCCTATTCATTTATTCGAGATGTTATTTTCTGCTAGGCCCCTGGATTCTTCTCTGTGGGTCTGTCAATGAAAACTTGCTTATTGAATTAGGCAGAGTTTCTACAAATTTTGAGGCACCTCTCTCTGTAGCTTCCATTCTGGGACTTTCCCCGTCAATTTTCAGACACTCTGGCAGTCTCAGATTTTATCTTCTAACTCCTTATTCCAGAAAGAGTGTAGCTTTCTGCTTGAGCCTCAATTATTCAATATAGCATAGAAATGTATTCTCAACTACTTTGATACAGTCTAAATTAATGACTACAGAATCCTGATCAAGAAAACACAGAGCCTACACAATCAGATAAATCATTCTTTTAGAGATGTTGGATAGTAACATGGCCATTTCAGCAGGATTAAGCATCTTACAGAACTGGCTCCAGTCTTCTTATATGACTTCACTTTAATATGTGCAATAATTCATAATGAAATGAATTTTAATACCTATCAGGAAACAAAAATGAGCTGATACATTTTTATAAAATTGAGTTTGTTAATTTGGGGAAGAGGATAGAAGGCTAGAAAAGACTGCAATTAAGAAATTGAACGGTTAGGGAACAATGTCAGATAAGAAATCATGTTACTTGCTCTTAAAACCTGCAATGTAGTGTCGTCATTGAGAGCAAATTGCTAGATTACTTTATTCCACAGGATGCCAATAACTAGGTAATTTACTCTGTGGATATACTGTAATTGCCATGTAATTAGAATAATTGCATTTTGGGGGCAGGATATGCACTTAAGCTAGGTTATGATTTCACTCAATAGTCAGCCTGTGCAATTTAGTTTTCAGATGTTGAAAACTTAGGATTAGGTCAAAATTTCTTTTTATCTTTAGCTTCAGACATTTTTCTCATTGCTAAACTGATACCATTTTGCAAATCTTATTGTCCTATTTCTGGAGTGTCCTCCCCTCACTGGAGCAACATCAGCCTTTCATGGTTAATGCAACTAAGTTTCTACCTATTTTCAGCTATTCTTCTAGGTTCCATTTATGTTTCTTATCCCAAAACATATCTTTTTACCTCAATCTCTTTCCTGAGTTCCAAATTTAAATATTCTAATATCTTCTCAATATCCTCCCCCCAAAAATCTAATATACATTTCAAAATTAACATGCCTAAATTCTGGATTCCTCCTTAGGAAACTCAACCTGTCCTTCACAGGTTTTTTCCATCACAGTAAATATATCATTAACCCAGATGCTTGGACAAAAAAATCTGCAGGTTATTGTTGATTCCTCCACTTGCTATTCCTTCATATCTGACAAAAAATACACATGTTCTGAACCTGGGAAATTTTTGCCTCCTTCACTACTGCTTCTTTAGCTCAAGCCACTATATTCTCCTTTCTTGATTGCTGCAATAAGTCTTTTAATCTTCTTCTTGTCTTTGACATATCCCCTCTACAATAAACCAATGATGTAAATAATATATAAATTATATCATAGCACTACCTATTAAAACTCCACCATTTATTTCCCAAAATGTTAGAATTAATTTGTAATTTTTAACAAGACCTAGAAGTCCCTCATAATCTTGTTTCTACCTATTTCTATAACATCAAATCCTTATTATTTACCTTTTGACTCTGTAAAACCATAGTCCTCTGAGTTTTTTGTTTTTGTTTTTAAATGCTAAACCAACTTCTACCTTAGAGCCTTTCACTTCTTTTTCTGCTGCTTAAAATGCTCTTACGCTTCATATTCTTTACTCCCTTGCTTCATTCAGTTTTATCTCAAATGTTAACACATTAGAGATGTCTTCATTCCAGCCTACCTGGTTCCATCCTCATCCTACTGTGCTCCATCACCTGTCTCTTTTATTTTTCTTCACATCATTTATCACTTGAAATGATAGATAAATGAATAAACAGTATGTATTTGTGTAAATATATAGATACATAAATAAATACAGATATAGTTTAGAGATTTTTTTTACTTGTTTCTTCTCATACTCCTCACCTAGAATACGAATTCTACTACAAACCTGGAATCCTGTATCCATTACAACTGTATCCTCAGTTCCAATACGTGTATCTAACACATAGGAGATGATACATACATTTTTTTTAAATCGGAATTAATTATATGTTTTGAGCCAAGAGATCTAATAAAGATAATAGGCAAAATTATAATGCCATTCCTCACATAAAAACCCAGCATCACTACCCAAATGGAAATGAAAAATTACCTCAGGCTCATCTTACCAAAAGTGAAGGTATGATTTGCATGAACCATTCATAGGAAACACACTTTCTCATAAGACTTTTGTAGTAGTCAATTATATATTATATTTTAAGTAGTTTTTATAATTACAAGTATAAAAAATACAAATATAATATATACTGTATTTGTGGAAAAGGATTTTGGAAAGTGTAAAACTTAGGAGAATCAAAAGGAAGAATTTTACTTATAATTTCACGATCTACAATGAGAATTACTTGTAAACAATGCTACAAAATCCTGAGTTTTCATTTTCATGCAGTTTTTATGTATTAAAAATTGTACCTCTCCACACACAGATATTTGCTATGCTTTTTGCATGGAATTTTATATCATGAGCAGTGTCTCATGTATTTTTTAAAGTTTGAGTTTTGATTAAACATGTTATCTCATCTTATGGATCTCATATACCCCTGTGTTTCTGCTTCTTCACTGGGGGGTATTTAAGTTTTTTACCAATTTTCATTTTAAGCAATAATAGAAAGAATATTCTTTGAGAAATCTTTGTAAGAATATATATTTGCTAAAACACTAAGGTGTGAATATATTCTGAGCGTCTGATACGAAGTACAAACATACACCTGTACACACACACACACACCACAATTTTGCAATAAATTTCACATTTCTAATATGGGAAAAAGAGGGACAGATCTCATGACTTGGGTTTGTTTGATTTTTAAGTGACTTATGATTTTTGTGTTCCTGTTAGTGGGCTGATGCATTTAATTCATCTTAGTCCAACTCTTCTGGTGTCTATAATTTACATGGAAATTTGCCAGTCTGAGTATTGGAACAATGGACACATTTCCTTATGGTCCCTATTTATCTTCAATATGGATGCCTATACCTTATTTGTTACAAACAGAAATGGAAATCTTCGGTCATAAGACAGTTTTCAACACTATTTCTATCTTCATTCCCTCTATGAAGCTCTAATTCATTTACACATAGGAAAATGGAAATGGAAAATAATTGGTCTGTTTTCCATCTATAATCTCAAAAAAACAATGACTTTCTTATATTTCTTACATGTGCTGAATGTGATCCCAAAGTTTTTAGACATCATTTCCCAAACTTTATGATGTAACTCTACCTCTAGAACTCACAACTGAAAGGATTCAGACAATATATTTTGTGTATGATGGCCCAGAATTATTTTCTAAAAACTCTATCAAGTTAATGAGAGGATACACCAGTTTTATGCTTTTCATAATGTTTCATCAGTAATAGCATTGGTTTATTAATATATCAATATTAGCTTAATTATACATGACTCAACATAATTTGGAAGTAAATGAAGAACTTAAATTTCAAGAAAATAATATAAAGAAAGCCTATTTAGGTAAAATTTATGTTTTATACTGTGGATTCCTCTAAAGAAATAGACATTCAAAGGGAATCTGTACCCAATATCTGAAGAAGCCAAGAGATTATTTTGAAGCAGAAACAAAAAATCATCTTTCTAGACATTTGAGAATCTGTTAGGTCTTTAAGTTTTACTTCTTCAGGGAAGGTTTTAACAGATTGCGTTTATAACACATTGCTGATGCTAGCAGTTGTCTCTGTATATGATGTCCATTTGTCTCTTCTCCAAGGCAAGCTGTAGGCTTTGCTTCATCAGGGATAAGTTACGCAAGTTTGGGGGCTCCCTTATGTTATGTTCTGGTTAAGCTTCTTTCTCATAAATATCGCAAATAGATAGTTTCTCCAGAGTGTCCCAATTACACACAATGGCTATCGAATTAGGCTGGGTATTATCCAGGATTATGGAGAATTGTGCTTTTCTTTTCCCATTCTAGGGCAAAGCCTAACCAGGGCACCTTAAACCAACTCTTTCCATGGGTCTTGTCTTTTCTAATTGATTGTTTTGAGTATCTGAGTAAGGCTCTAAATTGGCCAAATACTGTTCTAGTGATTAGATTTTTATATCATACACACAGAAATAGAAAACTGGACATTTCCACCATATTTCAATTAAATATCACATGAATCCAGTGAGTGGCAGTGGTCAAAACGATTGAGTTGATTTTTGCTTGACAGACTGACTTGATTATTTTTTTGAAATTGAAATTAATCCAATTAAAAGCAGATTCCATTGCCTCTGGCACATTAAATTAAATTGCTATATAGGACCTGTGAGCTTGAGCTCTACAGGGGAATGGAATAGTATTAGCAATTTATGAGAAAACATGGTTGTTTGTTCAATACAATCCTAACCTCTTACTAGTAATATAGTTTAGAATCCTGGAGAGTCTTTTAATTTACCAATCTACCAAATGTTTTTACATATGTTACTTAATTTCCAATAATCATCACCACCACCACCACCAGCACCATGTTCATGTGTAGATAACTAAATAAAATACTAATCTAAAAAAGAAAAAAAAACTACTAAACAGTTGGTAAGATGTGAAGAAACAACAAGCTAGTTTATAGTACTACAAGTATCAGCGTAATTGGCTTTTAATTTTAAATAAGTTCATTATTTTGTTTAGTTTTCTAATTTATTAAGATAAATTAAAACTATAGTAATTAATAATCTTGAAAAGTTAAAATAACTGCAGAATTGGAGGCAGCCTGGGTGGCTCAGCGGTTTAGTGCTGCCTTTAGCCCAGGGCCTGATCCTGGGCCCAGGATTGAATCCCACATCGGGCTGCCTGCATGGAGCCTGCTTCTCCCTCTGCCTGTGTCTCTGCCTCTCTCTCTCTCTCTCTCTCTCTCTCTCTCTCTCTGTCTCTCATGAATAAATAAATAAAATCTTAAAAAAATAACTGCAGAATTAGAGATACATAGATAAAGTATGTATCTAGGGAAAATCATCAGCTTGAAAAGCAGCAACTGAGTCATAGATGTGTCCCCTTGCCTGCCACGTAACAGCAATTTGTTAAGTCAAATTCATCAAATATAGAAAATGGATACATTCATTAGGTTTTATTCATTTTTTTCATAAAAATATTCTTTTAAAATGTTCATGTCAGTGATAGAAAATTAACTCTGAATCGAAAACATAGGTGTTAAGTTTGAAAGGCAGAGTTATAAGAAATTATATTCAGCCTTACTATTTTTATTCTGCTTTCTTCTAACACCTCTTTTGCCCATGACTAGCTCATAGCTCTACAAAAATCATCATTACAGCAGCAGACAACTCTGAGCTAGAAGCATATGGTTAGCCTAACTCCTGGTGCAGACACAATATCAACAAACAACCCCTGGAAAATTGGCCTAACTATGCACTGTTTCTCCTGATATAGCACAGGGTCCCAGACAACATCTAAGATATAGCACAGGGTCCCAGACAACATCCCTCCTGGTGACATCCCCAGAGCTCTATGGAATAGGATAAGCGTATCACGTATGCCAATCAAATTAATGTGTGAATACATAGAAATATTACTCATAGTTTCTAATTGGCTCTTGATAATGCTTAGCTATGAACTCTCAAATGTGCAGAGTGATTGAAAAGTGCTAAAATTAAATATTTTCATCTGGCTACATGTCTCCAATTCATTCATAGCAGCACGTGAACTGTACTTCAGATACATCATCATCCTCTATGATGAAAATCAGTAGGAAAGATGCCACAACAATCTAGTATGGATAAGGTGAGAATGGTCACTCAATGACCTAGAAAAATAGTTACTACACTTGAGAGAGGTCCTATCCACGGGATAAGGAGAACCAGGAGACTAATGCTAAGGAATTGACCTGAGATACAAATGTCTCTTTGTAGTTTAAGAGACTCCATCTAAACATTGCTATCCTATCTAATAGTATGCTATTTATTCTTTGTATGTTGGGTTATTATTTTAAATCAAGGATGGTATAATCCCTCTGACCAGCCTCAGTGTATGGCAGCCTGAAGCCAAAATGTTTTATTCATGAATGCTGTCTTTTTTTAATAAACGATAAAAATGTGAAACAATAAAAGTGATATATACCTAATAATGAGTGAACCAATAAACCCACCAGGCAACTTTGCTCTGCAAGTGGAAAAATTGACTTTGTATAACAAATTGCAGAATTATTAAACCTGTTTGAAACCCTTTTTATATCACACCATTTACTTTAATTCTTACTAGTTTGACCATTATCATACATTATGCATTTTTCTTTGTACTTTTTGGGAGGGGGAGTGGTTACTAAAGTATACTCCTGAACTTTCAAGGCCTCCAAGCAAGTTGAGGGGAAGGCCCTCACCAGCTGGCAAAGGGAGAGGAGAGGGAGGCACCAGGCTGTGGAAGGCTCTTCTGACATCTTGACTGACAGAAACCTCCAGTTTTCCTCTGGAAGGATGCTCTTCTCCAGGCAGGGTGGCAGAGAAGCAAACATTAGAAATAAGCAGGTGCTTGCCTCCAGTGGCTTCCAGAAGGTTTATTGCCACACGTGCCAATGGAGATTCTTCTATAATTAAATAAATAATTAGGGATAATACGAAATCCCTGAGATTTTAAAGAAATTCTGAGAAACTATGTAGGTTTAAAATCTATACTAAAAAGTTAGCTACCTTGCAAAATTTTGCAATGGGGAAAAAGAGAAACACTGAAAACTTACAGTGTCAACATACTCTGAGGGAGGCCTATTAGCAATGCAAATATGAAACTACCTAAACCTGCATTGATGAATTAGAGTGAGAGAAGTATCACAGAAGTGTTGGCTTTCTATTAAAAATTTTACATGTTTTGAGAGATGTAGATCCTATCCACCTATTTTCAGCAGCATTCTCAGCTTGAACCTCAGTTATATACACCCTAGGTTTTAGATTTTTGTCAGATGCATGGCACAGTGAGCACCTCTGGACTCACCCACCAATATAGAGGGAATCAAGGGCAAAATATAGGGTAAAGTGGGGAACACATAAGATATGTCTGTTTCTCAGATTCCCAGAATTGTGGGATAAATGGGCTATCATAGGAGAGTAGAAATAATTACAAATATATATTTCATTCAGTTCCCTCTGGGCATTGTCAGCATACAGTGCAGTGACATCAGTGCCTATAGCCCTGAAGGACTTAGTCCTCTCACTTCAGGCCTGGAAGAATGATACCTGCTTTTGTGGGTGTTCCTGTATTGCAGTCATCCTGTGCAACAGGAGAGATGCACTGTACACCCAGAGTGGGAAAAGTAAAATTGGCAAGATGACAACAGGCTGGTTTTGCAAGGGCTTTCTATAACAGTCTTGAGATTATCATTGGAATCTATACTTATTCCCATAATATTGTAGCCCAAGAAACCTGTGCTGCATACTCATGTGGAATGGAGCCCTGGAAGGATGAAGTAACTTCTAAAATGATCACCTATCTGAGATAGTGTCAGGTCTGAACTACAACTCTGCTCTTCTGATTTTATAAGACTTTCAATATATTCTTCAGGCTCAAGTTTGAGTATAGGTATATTATAATGTATTGACTCATTCAATCATTAAGTATATATTATCTACTATGTATTAGACTCTTCTGAACCCTGGGAAATCAGTATTGACATCATGTGATTTATGTTCTAGTCTGACTGACAACAAAATGACACCACCACATGATGATATAATACGTTAGGCAGTGAAATTTTATGTGCAACAATAGGTAAAGCAAGATAAGGAGTTTGAGTATGCCAGAAGGATTATTTGTGATAAACTAATCAGAGAACCTTTGTTCAGGAGGAGAAAATTCAGCAGAGACATGAAAACAGTGAGAGAATAAATCTTGCAATAATTTGGGTGAAAAGACTAACTAGTAAGAGGGAAGAGCAAAGATAGTGGAGGAGGACAGGGCTCAATTTACCTGAGCATCAATCAATAAGAAAGCTGGTGTGGCCTGAGCAAGAGAGAGCATAGCAGGAAGAAGGAAGACATGAAATTGGGTGGACAAGGCCAGATCATGCTGGGCACCCTAGGCAATTGTGCAGGGTTTGGATTTTATATTAAGTGTTATAAGAAACCATGGCAACTTGAGGGCAGGTCATTGAAATGATCTGCTGTGCAATTTAAAGGGATTACTCTAGCTACTGGTGGAGAACAGAGACTCAGGGGCAAGGAAGGGAAGTGAAAGGACCAGTTAGAAATCTAATACAAAAAAAAAAAAAAAAAGAAATCTAATACAGTTGCTTAGTAGACAGAGGACAATGGTGACTTGCATTAGACAAGTAGCTATGTAATGGGTGAGAAGCAAATAGATTTGGGATGTGTAATGGGGAAAATGAATCTACATTGTTCACTGTTTTATGTGCAAGATGGTAGGGGTAGAAAGAATCAACTATGCAACTAGGTGAACTGTAATGCCATTTATTGAGAGAAAGATAAGTGTTGGGGGGTTAGAGTATGTAAGGTTTATAAGATTTATCTTAGATATGCTGTGTTTCTGTTACTTATTTGGACATCTAAGTTACTCATGTACAAAAGGGTTGGTTTTCACACATAAATGGTAAAAGGTATCCCTATAATATTTTATATTATTGGCAGAATCATAAACTCAAATAAAGCCAACCTTAGAACATAATATTTCTTACCAAATACTCTAGGTATTTCAGGAAATAGAATCCTCCATTTCTTTAGTAACATAAGGAATGTTTCCTTCCTTCCGTCCTTTCTTCTTTCTTTCTTTGCTTTCTTTCCTTCTCCTTCCTTCCTTCCTTCCGTCCTTCCTTTCTTCCTTTCTTTGATTGATTGATTGATTGAAGATGGAGGCAAGACAGATGGGAAAGAAAATATTCAATAATGTGCTGCTGCTTCTGGACACAATTCCCAGTAGACTGTCATTATAAAAATATGGAGAACACAAGCCTGTTCATAAACCATAGATACCAGTAAAAATTAAAGAAAAAAGTTTCATGTACTTTTGGTTTGCAGGTTTAGACATACTATGGCTGAATAGCCTTACCATGTGAGTATCCAGATGTTGTGACTTCACTGGCATTTTGGTGATACTTAATTACCATCTCTTCTTTTCTACACACAGTTACAAACCCCATCCCAAAATGTTTGATGGCACCGAGGATACTAAAACCAAGGCCCAAAGAGCCCTGGTAAATACACAACTCTCTGTATATAATATTGTTTATTGTATGTAATATATTTAACTATAATTATTTGTTTACTAGTTCATGAATTTCATTAGAGAAGAGAATTTATGCTTTCATCCAGGTGTCCCTAGAGTTCATCATAGTGACTAACATATAGCATGTGTTCAATGCACAGTTTTTTGTGTACACAAATAAAGAGACTTTAATGAAAGAAACCAAACTTCAATGAAAGAATTAGTGAAAAGGAATGTAACATTATAATTCCACTCCAAGTAAAATATGAACTTATTTTATATTTTAACATTTTTTAAGATTGTATTTATTTGTAATTTATTTATTTTTAGAGAGAGTGAGGGTGGGGGAAGAGCAGAAAGGGAAGGAGCAAGAGATAAGGGGAAAGAATCTCAAGCAGGATCTGTGGTAAGTGCGGAGCCCCACACTCTATTCAACAATCCTGAGATCATGACCTGAGCCCAAACCAGGGGTCAGATCCAGGTGCCCCATATTTTAAGATTTTTAAAATAAAAATGGAACAATTCAAGTAGCTATGATGGTGACACAGAATTTGTTCACTGACATTAATGAGGATTTGCATTTCAGCAAGACCTAATGTTGAGGGCTCCTAGAGAAAAAAAAAAAAAAAAAGATTTAGTATCCATAGATAATAGGAAGAATTTTGAAGTACAATGTGAATCCATATTTGGTAATAAGAATTTAGACTGCATACATCTAATAAACATATGTTGAAAATGTAAGTGGGTACAGAAATCATTTAGATAAGTTCATGGTTTCTACCAATATTGTACATAAAATTTCAAAAACATGTACCATGTGTCTGAGATATGTCTTTAATAAATGAGAATAATTTCAGAGAAAATACAATACCAGGCCTTCCCAGATATATAATCCTTCTCTGAAGGGACTTTAGATCTGAACCATTGTGTCATTTTTCCTTTTCTTATGTAACACAGAGTAGCACTTCATTCCTGCCTTATTTTTACCAAAAATCAGTATATTTCCATGTCTCTTGCTTTCTGAAAGATCCATTTCTTAGACCCCAGTTACTTCTTCCTCAACCAGCAGCATCTTTGAGTGAAAGAAAATGAGATATTTTCCAACTTCAGTTCTTTTTATATCCTTTGCAATCTAATATTTCTTATGGTGCAGGATAGGTCTGGGTTTTCAGAGGAAGGTTTGTAAAAAAAGATAGTAGCAGATATAACCACATTGTACACCAGCCTAGGAGGGAAAATTTACTCATTTCACTTTAAGACATTCATTTTCAAACAGCTGCGGGGAGAGAAACACAAACACCTTCATATTAATAACTGCCTTTCAAAAGTATTTATTTAACTTTTCTAGAGAGACAAGTTGAGGATGATGTTCATTTTCATGAACTACTGAAGATTTAAGGGTCTGAATCTATCCTTTGGTAAGTTTTATTCTTGCTTCTCACAATCTTATCTATTTCACTATGGCCACAATAGGGATATCCTGTGGCAGAGACAGAGCTGAACAATTTAAGGCAAGGACCTTGCCCCTAGACAGACATGGTTCAGCACCTTGGACCAGCAGCTGAAGTGATTTGCATGTATTTTCCTCTGGCTGTAGCGGGCAGCTGGCCAAATCTTATGCATATTAATCTGTTAATCTTGCATGGTACATACATCTTATCATGTGCAACAAATAGACTTAAAAATTTTCATTCAGCAAGCAAAGAAATCATCCTACTATACTCTTTAAGGACTAATAAAAAATACTAAGTGATAGATTTGATTTCTGAAGTTGTCAGGAGTGGGAAGGTGTTGGGGAACTTGCCCTTCTGGAAGAAGGAGGATATAATGCTATTCTGTTAGAGCAAAACAAAATACTTTATGGTTCTCAAAGTTCCCAGGGGGATCACCATTAAAGCCTGGAAATTATGTTTTATCTACATCATGAGAGGGGAGTAAGGGCAGAATGGTATTTAATGCTTTCCCTTTCAGGAAAGTTTGTAGCATTTCGAAGCCTTTGGTGTCTCCAGCTTAAACTAAATCAGTACAGCCATAAAAGTGTACCTCCTCCCCCACAAACCTTCACACTGCCTGTTTTAAACCTACTGCAGTGTGTAACATGGAGAATTTAAGACATTTTATGTATTTGGACTATGAGTTTTAATGCGGAGCTTTATAAGACTAGAAAGGTACATGAATTAATAACCTTATAATTTTATTGACTAGGTAAAAAAGTGGAGGTATGGACCATGGCAAGAAAATTCATGACTGAACTTTAAACCACTAATCAAGGGCTGTCCCTCTCACGTGAAAGCAAAGCACAGGCATAGCCTATGGAGAAAAGAATACGTTGTTATTTGTGGTTTGATTTCAGCACAAACTTCTTAAAACACTTTTATCTGTTTACACCACATTTCCCTGAGCTACTTCACACCAGTGACACAAGAGGGAAGTTTGAGGGAATCGTGAAATGTAGTTTTTCCTTTTAATTAGGAAATACTTCTAACATCTCTGAAAAAGGGGTTCCATTTAAGAGAAGCTAGGTGTCTTTCTGTTCTCCCTCCCAAAAATCTGCCTTCCTGTTCCATTTAGATGTGCCTAACCTTCTCTTTCCCTGCCCTGCCATGTGACACTCAATGACACATCCCACGTCTGAGTTTTCTTTCACCTTATCTTCGCACACTTTTCCTTATGTTGGTACCCCTCCATGGAGTTCTCTTCTTCCTTAAATTCAACTGACCTTTCACGTCTCTTTGAGGTTTTCTTAATCATAAACAAAGGTGCATATACCCAGATACCCAGTGTCTGTTGACTACCCTCTAAATGTAGGCCACAAGTGCTTATTTGCAACATACTTAATTGTAAAACATGATTCTGAATTATATATGTACTAAGTGTAGACATTATACATACATACATTATACATAATATAGTATAGAAATACATACAGAGAGAGGGAGACAGTTAGAAAGACAGTTCTTCCTTTGTATTCTTCATAGCACCAAGCTCAAGAAATAGCATGCAATCATACCAATTAAGCCTCTGTTACCAAGCCAAGGGTTTCTCCTAACTAAGCATCAGGGGCATTGGTATGTTTATATGACCCAGAAAATGAAACGAAAATCTAACAAACTCATACATGCAGAACATATTTTTCTGTGATATGTTATTATTTGAAAATTGAAATAGGAAAAGTATTTAAGGTTAAATAACATTGAAATTATGTAATTAATGTATTGTCTCAAATAGTACGAGGTCAGAATGTTAAATATACTAGTCATCACCACCAAATCACAATAGCAAGAAGTTACTGGGAAGAGGGAAACATTAGGATTACGGGTGTGAGCTTTTCTTTACATATAGCCCAGCAGAAGCTATAAAATGTTAGAAAAGGGATATATGTTGACATTTATAAATCATTTACGTTTTTCTCTCACACTGTATCAAATGGGATTATAGTGCTTCTTGTGTTGCGACATCCATACCCAAGGAAGCATATAGCTAACAAATGTGCTTATCCGCATATTTACAAAGCACTAGACAGTGTGCATGTATTTGTGTACATGCACACATGCATATGCGTGTGTGTTTGTGACGGGGAGTGAATTTGATTTCTAAATCTTTATTTACACAAACTTGAATTTTCCCCAAAACAAAGCAAAGCCTCATTGTGCAGCATCTTCGGCTGCTAATCTTACTGGCAAGAAGAGGAACCATGCAGAATTGGAACAATCTTGGGGAAAATATGGAGCTTGAAAATTATCAAGCTGGTCTGCAATGCGAAACAGAGGACAATGTAAGCAGGGCTTCTGTCAGATAATATCTTCCACTCCACAGAACATGTTATTTAGTTCAATTTTTTGAAGCAAATTATGGAGAAATTGTCAAATATGCCATTTGCCTTCATTTCGTAACAGTAGAAAACCATTGTGAGATTAGATGGCTTCTATTCATATGCTTTAGTCACCATCACAAATGTCCTAAGACAGAAACATCCATTTCCTTTTGAAAAAGATGTTTTACTGGAAGGATATATTGGAGGTGGAATTCTACTGGAACAGTCTTAGGAAAGTGTTTATTTTTATTGATTTCTCTGCAGCCAGGAAATCCAGATACCTGTAAACACTGAAGAACTATTTGGGCATTTCTGTTCAAAAGACCTTAACGATGTTCTTTGACAAGACTCAGCCTCATTTTGCAAAGCAAGATATGAGAACTTTTTCTTCATTTGCTAAGAATAACCTTACTTTTGTAAATCTTGGCTTTATCCAAATTAGTTCATCAAAATTTGTTGTCATCAAAGTAAAGTTAGTAAGGATTGTTTAAAGTGATATGTCAATTTGTATGTCAAAGATCATATGAAAATTTTAACGTTTTTACTTTGGTAAATTTGAAATTCACTTTTGTGTAATTGCATCTGAAATTTTACCTTACTTGCATAATTTTGTTATATGCTTTTTTTTCAAAAAATGTCCATTTTTTAACAAAGACAAGAGTTAGAAAGAATATACGCACAAAACTAAAGAAAGATAACATTTAGGACATAAAATAAAATAGAGTTCATAGTCTCACATGTCATAAATGCTAATCATATTCATAATTTTTAAATAAATAAGTGAGAAAGAAAAGGCAGTTCTTCAGTAAAGTCAAGTTCCATATATAAATGTAAAAGGAAAGAGGGAAACAGAAAATCACCATAAGATAAACACCACAATAAAAATTGTCAGGCGAGTTCCACTAAAAGATCTAAAATTAGTGGATTGTTTAAGGTAAAGGATAGACACATTCTTAGAATATTTCTCCCCATTTATTCATTGAGTACAGTGAAAAAAATAGTAATATTACAGTAGAGAAACCCAAAACACACCACTTTAATCAAGTGAACACAGTTAATATTACCAGTAATAAGACATATCAACATCACGAATTTCTTGATAACGGTGTATTGAGAAGGACACAACTTAATTTTGGGGGTATCACAGCTAAAAATACATGACTTCATCCCAATTATGATAAAATATCAGATACACTCAGTTTTAGGAACATTCTACAAACAACAGTTTGGTACTTTTTAAAAGTGTTAAGATAATGTACGTCTAAGGAGCCATTAGAAGCTGGTAGAAACTAAGGAGAAATATTGGTAAATGCACTGTGGGGTCCTAGAGAGACTCTTGAAGCAGAATAAGGACAGTAAAGGAAAAACTGGTAAAATTCAATTAGGTTTATAGGTTTAGTTAATAGCATTATACCAATCCTTATTTCCAGATTTTGATAATTGTGCAATGGTTATATAAGATATTCCCATTGGGGGAAGCTGGGGAAGAGTATAGGAACTCTGTGATTTTTTGCAAGTTTTCTTAAATTTAAAGTACAGCTGGCCCTTGAACAATGTGGGTTTAGGGGCACAAACCAGTGCACAGTAAAAAAAAAAACAACATATATAACTTTTGACTCCCTAAAACTTAACCACAGATAGTCTGCTTTGACCAGAAGCCTTACCAGAAACATACACAATTAATTGATGTTTTTATGTTATTTGTATCATATTCTGTGTTCTTACAATAAATCAAAGTGTATAAAAGAAAAGAAGAAAACGTTATTAAGGAAATCATAAGGGAGGGAAAATACCTTTACAGTACTGTGCCATATTTATGAAAAATATCCACATATAAGTGGACCTGTGGAGTTGAAACTCATGCTCTTCAAGGGCCAACTGTAGCTCAAAAACTTAAATTTATTTGAATTAAACTGTCAGTGAAAAAAGTTTACCATTGTGTATGTCTGTATGTGTGTATGCCATAAACCATTTACCAATAGATAATATTTATTGGTTTTCATCTTACTTGGGAGAAGTTCTTATCTTTCTTTCATCAGATTTTGAAAGTTGATCCCATGTTTTAAAAATCACTTCTCTGAAGACTTAAGATAATTGTGTTCAACGTTTGACTTTATAGAACAACTTTTCACATTCCCCAACACCTTCTCATCTTTCCCACAGCTCTTACCATTCTTTAGGTGATTTACTATGTCTGACCTTATGAATTATTGAATGAATCCCAAGGAATAAACTATTGGTTAATTTGTATTTTATATCTTCAATTTCCCAGAATAAGGGTCTAAAAAAATATGTGTTCTGAGAGAAGATCATGTGGATCCAGAAGAAATGGTCTTAGCATTGCAAAGCAAGTAAATGTAACTACAGATGAGAACTCCTCACTTACAATACTGGCCCTACTTTCAATTTGCTATTTAACCAGCCAATCTCTTGGGCCTTTCTGTTTTACTATGTAACTGCCAACATCTTGTAACTCTGCAAAGCTGCAGTTTCCTGTCTATTAAACAGGAATAACACCTAATCTGCACATTATTGTGCATATCAAATGCAAGATATGGAAAAAAGCACAGTCCAGGGAAATGGCAAGTGATAAGTAAAGCTCTTTATAGTTCCATTTGGTATCCTTAAGGAAAAAGTCAGAGACAAAATTAATTAAGGATGGCAAGACTTTCTAACCACTCTTCGGGTACATTTGACAGTAATTGGTTGACAAGCAAGCAGTATGGGTATATGTCAAAAGAGGAAAGATGTTTAAGCTCAGGGTAAGAGTTTTCTGAGGCCAACCTGCTCCTGGAACAGGTAGGGGTGAACTAGGTGCTCTGCAGTAGTCAAACTGTCAAAATGACCCTTACTGAAGTGGCTGCCATGGCAGGCAGTATTAGACTTCTCCCTTTTGGTCTTTTCTCTATCAGAATCAAGAAATTGACCTAGACTCAGGCTACCGTGTCACCATCATTAGATCATCATCATTGAATCTGTTGGGTGTCATCACTGGCTTTCTCCTTGATGATAATTATCCTCATAGTCTATTCTGTTGTCTGGTCAAGTAGTACCTGACCAACTGTTGTACAGTCCATTAAGACTTCCCTAAAGCATTTAACACCCTGAAAATACAAACTTGATGACAGATATGTACTCTTCCACAGAGGTTTAGGAGCAGCCTTTCTATGATACTTTTCCACTAAACAAAATCTCCTGTTTAAAGATCATGAAACGGCTGTTTAGGAGATGTGGAAGGGTAGATTTAAGCTGTCACTGACAATACTAGTATAATATGTGATTATTGGGGATCCCTGGGTGGCTCAGCGGTTTAGTGCCTGCCTTTGGCCCAGGGCGCGATCCTGGAGTCCTAGCATCGAGTCCCGTGTCGGGCTCCTGACATGAAGCCTGCTTCTCCCTCTGCCTGTGTCTCTGCCTCTCTCTCTCTCTCTCTATCATGAATACATAAATAAAATCTTTAAAAAAAATACATGATTCTTTTATTTTGCCATGTCTGCATGTCAAAAGGTAGAATCCATGATATAGGTCATGAAATACCTACATGCATCTGTCTTCTAGTCCCAAATTCCTAGGGAGATAACTCCCATGCCCAGAAAGGTGTGGACTGGATGGCCACAACAGCTAGGGCCATGCTTTTGGCTAGGGTAGTTCAAGAGTTTCTGAGTTTTGCCAGTCTCAACTCAAGAATACCATTGGTTTGGGGCACCTGGGTGGCTTAGTGGTTGAGAGTCTGCCTTTGGCTCTCAGGTCCTGATCCCAGGGTCCTGGGATTGAGTCCTGCATCAGACTCCCTTCAGGGAGACTCCCTCTGCCTATGTCTCTGCCTTGTTCTCTGTGTCTCTCATGAATAAATAAATAAAACCTTAAAAAAAAAAAAGCCATTGGTTCTCTTAACCTTTCTAGAAGATTGTGGGTGGGTTGGGTAGTTTAGTTTTTGAGTAACAGGAAAAGCTACAAATTTATTCTGTAGTAGTTCCTAAATAATATGTGCCTCCATTAGCTAAATAATAGTTTGTCTGCCTCAAGTTGAAATTATAAAATAAAGCAGCATTTTTAAACAGTGAGGGCTATAGCTTTTCAGCAAGGAAATATTTCAATTTAGCCATAGCTTAACATTTGAAGTACTTACTAATATGTGGATTAATTGATAAAAGTCAGGTAAACCAAAGTCATAAACCCTGTGCAGCTTTTCACTGACTAGTCTGTCTTTCTGAGGCTTAGGAAAATCCCCCCAAAATGGCTTTTAATTATTCCTACGACCAAGGTTTAAATTCAATTGTGAGGACATTCTAGGCTCATGACCTGAGTGGATTCATAAAAGGAATTGGAAGATAGAAGTAGTAGAAAGCTTGTGATGAAAATTCTCAGGAAACAGAGAGGGAATAGGCAGTCCTGAAAAAGTATAGTGAGAACAAGTACAGGTTATGAGAAAGAGTGAGGTATACAAGGGGGAGGGGGGTGTGGTTTTAATGGGGAAAAGCTGTCCCTTGTTTAGGATCATCAAAATCTTGTCTAACATCAGCCAAAGAGTCTTGTAGAGAAGCTTATTTGGACTTGGAATGTTACTTAGAAAATTAAAAATTGTGCTCATTGGGCCACCTGTGCAATTTTATTCCCCCTTTTTTCTAAGATATCTCTTAAATGAATAATATTTGCTAAATGAAACTCTCTACAAAGTGACATTGGAGACCCACTTCACTGGCATTCTCTACATGGCACTGGTGACATTCTGCCATTTAGAGAAATAAGCACAAGACTTAGCATTGTAATATTACATCTAGAAAGCAGTTTTCTCAGAGGTGGAGGAGGTTTACATTAAGAATAAACTATGAGAGCTGCCCATACTCAGTGGAAAGTAGTTAGTTGCTTGGTGTGTTTTGTGTCTCAAGCTCATGAAATAAGAGTTGCCTCTAAACAAAGATTTAACAATCTATTTCCCACTCCTCCCCACTAGTGGAAAATCAAAGGGAACACTCTCTGTGGAATGAGATTAAGCTCTTGGGATGAATAGTTAGAATGGAAGGAGAATCTCACCCAGTTTTATTGGTGTTCAATAGCAAAGGTTTTTTTGTTTTGTTTTGTTTTGTTTTGTTTTGTTTTGTTTTTTAATCCTCAGAGGACACAAGTCTGGGGAAAATCACAAAATCCTCAGTCTGAGAGTTGGTTGGACAACAGATTCATACCTTGAGACTCTCTTCTCCTTATAACTGTACAATATTTAAAGGTACAGCAAGCAGAGGCAGATTACCAATGATGTAAACCACACAGGAAACTTCCAACACATGCAAATACCCAGGAATGAACAAACAAAACAGCAGAGGAACTCTTATTCAAGGAGAGTGGACCTCGAGGAAAAGACTGACTGTTTTGGGCAATTGAAGGAGCAATTGCAGCTCAAGGGGCCTGGGTGAGTACCACTCCTGTTCAAGAGCCCAAGTGTGCATCACAGGTAGATATAACAGGATCCAAGTATGGCACTAAGACAACTGTCAAAGACAAAAGTAAGACCTCAACAAAGTTAACAAAGGCTATATATTTATAAACATACTGCCAGGGTACCTGTCTTCCATCACTTTCATTTCAACAGGGGTCCAAAAGTGTTACAAGGGATAGTAAGCCTTACAGGATAAAAAGAAGAAATATTGAGACCATCTCTAATTGGCAAGTGTTCTTGGCAATGGGATTTTCAGAAGTGGGGAGATTTTCTTATTGGTGTTCTGGAACATGTGGTTGCCCATGGCTGACTGTAAGAGAGCAAGTGAGCAGTTTGGGGACATTTCAAAAGAGGAAAGATTGTTTAATGTTAGGGCAGAGGGTTTTCTGTACCCAACCATTTTTTGAAAAAATTAGGGGTTGATGGGATGCTTCTTTTTGCACTGTCATAATTGTCTTCATGGGGTAAGGGGTGGCTGTGATGTCTGGTAGTTTCTCAATATCCTATTACTGTAATATTATATAGAGTTACAGAGAAATAAACATTCAGAATCTCAACTCCTTCACTGAGGATAATTAGAAAATGCATATTTCTCCTTCTTCTGGCCATTTTCTTCTTTTTATCTGATGAACTTTTATATCCTCTCTAAATTAAAGTTGTCCTTTGGATTAGATTTTATATGAAAAGAAAATGCTGATCTGATTTTCAAGACATCTGATTAGATCTTGCCCATATCTAGGAGTTTGTACAGACTTTTCAAAGAGCAATATTACTGAGTTCTAAGAAATCCAATGGCCACAGCTACTTGCCTGGATGCCTTCCAGCCCACTTCCAATTAAAACCAACCTGATCATAAATAAGAGACTAAGCTTTGCTAATGTGCTCACTAAATACTCCATCTTAAAATGATATACTCTGGAGGCTATATTTCTTGGACAGCATATGCCTTTCCTGAATGATGAAGCCCCCAAGTATAATGTCACAAAATGATTTATTCATAATACTATTTTACATTTATTATCATTTTACAAATTTACTTTTTTTTTGCTGTTTTCCTAAATAAACTGAGACTTGCATAAACCCTTTCCTTTCACAATGTTTAACATAATACCACCTATTCCTGGCAACAATATATGGGGAGAAAAATAGTGTTTTTTAAATTTTTTTTTGTTTTTTCTCCTGTATTGATTTGATGTGATAATTGGCTTTTTTTTTCCCCTTACTCAACCTGATAAAATAGATGACTATCTTTAGGATTATTTGTTTTCTTCCTCTTTTCTCTCTTTCTTATTTTGGGGAGATTACTTGTTTTCTTTAAAATATATTCTGCTACATCATGCTTTTAACATCTTAACAGTTTAATTCTGTTGCTCTATTCTGTGTCTGGGAACTAAGTTTCTACAACCAAGATTGGAACAGAAACTTCCTCAGTGACAGGATTTTATTGAAAATGGGCAAGTGCTTATAGCTATTATATTTTTCCTCACAGAGAACCACAAATTCTTATTTACTAGCATTTCATTTTTATGGTTTAAGGTTTGGTTACCTTTTAAAAATACAAATACTACTTGGAGAAGTAATAGTTTAAGAGGAGTCTGGGAACATACCTCATCCTTTCTTTGTAGTACTAGAATATTCTCAATATGTCTCTAAGTTTCCTCACCTGCAAAGAGGGTGCACCCAATTTGTCCCTATGTAATAGAATGGTTGGGCTAACTAATGCATGTAAATATACATGATTCATACAAAATTTTTTAGGACAGTGGCTGACATGTAATAAGTGTTTATGGTGGATATGAACACTATTTACTGGTATTTCTAGTTCTCCTTCTTCCCACATAAACAGAAGACTGCTTATCCCTCCCTGAATTTAGGTGTGGTTGCATAACTTTCCCTGGATAATAAAATATAAACTCAAGTGAAGTGTGTCTTTTACAAGCAGATATATCTTAGAATACATGCAAGAGTCTCTCTTCATAGTAATCACTAGAAAATATATATATATATATATATATATTGGCATGCTCTGTGCTATAGAACCAAAGTGATGTGGAAAGCTGAGGCAAGATCTGAAGGTTGGCTACCCTAAAGAGGTACACAGCCCCAGAGCATACTGGGAGCGAACAATTTTTTTACTTAGGTAACTAACATTTAGGATTGTTTGTTCTCACAGCATAACCCAGCCTACAGTAACTAATATTATAATAAATATAAGCTATTATTTTTATTTACACAATAGGTTTTGGAAGGGGAGAACAAATAGAAAGGGAAGGATTTGTGGATAGGAAAAAAATATAAGGAGAACTTAAAGTCTGAGGCCTTCAAATGTGAATTTCCTTCAAGTTAGAATAGCTTCAAATGTTCCTGTCACTTCATTTCTTTTTGAATTAAGTCACTTAATTATTAATCAATCAATCAACAGAAATTACTGGTTATGTTATGTGCAGCAAACATTTTCCTCTGTCCTTACTAGATTTTTTTTCTCTACTTATGTTCAATAAAATTTCCTTCTTCTATCAGGTTACTTCATTGCTTCCTCTCTGTCTTTTCTTCACCTTATACATATTTGTAGGGGAAATCTACATTTAATTTTATTTATAGATGAAGAAAATAATTTCCTACTCACAAAACAGCATAGCCTTACTAGTAACAATGACACAAATTTCAAACACCTTAATCTGTTACATAAGTTCTTTCAAAATCAGACTCCCCACTTGCCTTTCAAACTTATTTTCAACTACATCCATTCCAAGTCTTCACTTGAACTCGCAACACTTGACACATGTTATCAATGATAGCCAACTTCTATTCCACTTCATGTCGCTTATTTTAACATCTTATATGGTCTCACATCTAATTTTACTATCTAAGTAAACTATATTAGTATAATATTACATTGCATGCCTTATTTTGCCTAACACACTATCTTAAATTTAACAATTTTTTAAATTTAAAAATGTATTCCATATACTTACTAATTGAATGAACAAACGAATGTTAATTTATAAATAAGAGAATGAATGGATTTAAGGTCTCTCAGAAAGTCCTCTAACCACCATAAAAACACTGTATTTTGTTACCAAGTTATTTCCCTGATTTGAAATTTATTTTTTTTTCAATTTTTTATAAATTAATTTTTATTGGTGTTCAATTTACCAATATACAGAAAAACACCCAGTGCTCATCCCGTCAAGTGTCCGCCTCAGTGCCCGTCACCCATTCCCTCCCACCCCCCCCTTCCCCCCCTCCACCACCCCCAGTTCGCTTCCCAGAGCTAGGAGTCTTTATGTTCTGTCTCCCTGACACTTCCCACACATTTCTTTTCCCTTCCTTTATATTCCCTTTGACTGTTATTTATACTCCCCAAATGAATGAGAACATACACTGTTTGTCCTTCTCTGATTGACTTACTTCACTCAGCATAATACCCTCCAGTTCCATCCAGGTTGAAGCAAATGGTGGGTATTTGTCGTTTCTAATGGCTGAGTAATATTCCATTGTATACATAAACCACTTTCCTTTCTTTAAATTACAAATGATTGTGGGGCAATATTTAAATAAAAGACACTGCTGAAATGGCCAAAGGTAGGTAAATTAGTAAGTAAAAAATCACTGAGATCACAGAACTCACTGAGAAATAAGGTAAGATACAGTTCTTTAAATTTCAAATCCTAAAGTCACAGTGATTCAAACTGAGGTATGTTCATTGGTCTATTAGTCAAATACCTGTGTGTTTAGCAGCATGGCACATAGAACCTAAGGGTTTTTACTCCAAACTTGTGTCCTTTCAGTGACACAATAACTTCTGTAATTGTCTTTCCTTAAATTTATAATATGGATTATATTTGACAAAGCCAATAATTCATTTGATTTAAAAGAGCCCTGAGATGTTAACAGGGAGAGCTGTATTCCCATTTTACAGA
Organism: Vulpes lagopus; assembly: GCF_018345385.1. Classification (NCBI taxonomy): domain Eukaryota; kingdom Metazoa; phylum Chordata; class Mammalia; order Carnivora; family Canidae; genus Vulpes; species Vulpes lagopus. Next base: position 136,353,090 of record NC_054824.1, read on the forward strand.
TCAGGAAATAGACACAATGAGATCAAAGCTATCTACCTGAATCCCCACAGGCAATTTCCACCAAAGATCTTGATAATTGCAACCATTCTTCTACAACAAGCTTGTTATGTGTTCTAAACTGTCATTCTGCTTGACTTTCCATGAGGAATTATAACAAACTCAGGGCCAAAAGGAAAGAGTCAGCTAACAGAAAAGCAAAACTAAGGATGAAGGCTGCCCATCACGACCATTATTCTATTAGTTCAGAAACTAACTAGAGGAAGGGTCAAATCTAAAGTATTATATTGTATGTTTAATAGTACTTTAGGTATATCTGTGAGAAATGTTTGACTTTTAGCTGGATTCTGTATCCAACAGAATCACTGTGACTGCCTCTCTACCTCATGATGAACCAATGTAAACTCATTGAATAGCTGGAGCAAGACAGAATGAGTAAGGCAGTTCTGCTGCAGCAAAAGTGATCAAATACAATCTGAACACAATTGTGAATAATCTCTTTTTCTTCTCATCAATCATGCAACTGTTCCTCTCTATTAGCTCATGTAATTGAGAGTCAAATGTATATGCAAAGAATGACTATTTCAACACTGAAATTCAGATTTTCTCAAGTTACACTGTTTTGGATAGAATAAAACAACCACCTAGAGTCACCAACACATGCATAATAAAGAACAGCCAATATCAATTTGACTTCATGACTCAACTTGGCCTTCCAGAAACCTTTCAATCTGAAGTATTTAAATAGTCACTGCTTCTAAAATCACATGAAGGACCTGGAAGTATCCAGTCCATAGTTGTAATATAGACTAAAGAAGAAAATATTTTACTCTGAACATGTTCTAAAAGTATGAACTTCAGACCATAGGCATTTAAAAATATGTATGACTTTTGTTTTCAACTTTTCTATCACTATCTGTCCTCTTACCTTCAGGCTATGAGATTTCAATTTCTTGTGTTTTATTTATTAAAACCACATTAACACTCTTTCAGTCAAGCACATTATGAGTAAAAAACAATAAAACCCTCATAATACATGAAAATTATTAATTATAATTTAGTCAAGAGAACTATACTTCAACAAAGATTCTTCTGTTTCAAATTCAGAGAGATTTATTTATGTTTTCTTGATTTAATTGGCAAGTTCCACAGTGCTTCAAAAGTTTAAAAATGAAAGGAGGAAAAAAAAGAAAAAGCAACAGCTCAAGGATGATTTTGCATAACTTCACACAACAAGCAGGTGTTTGTAAGATCAATTTACAACAGGGACCACAGTACCCACCTAGCTTGGATGACTTCCAACCCATTTCCAATTAAAACTTACCTGATCATAAATAAGAGATAAAAGCTTGCTAACCAGTACAGTAAATAATAGATCTTAAAATAATTTATTTGGGGCTATGTTTAGAGACAGTAAATTAATTCCCTTTAGGTCAGAAAGTGTTAGAAGGGGATTTGAGGTCAAGATTCCCAGGAAGCCAATAGAATGTTGTCTTTTTCAGCATTGACTCTGATATTTTACAATATGAACTGCTGAATCACTAAGAAGTTTACAGTGTGGGCTGTACCTGCCAGACACTGCAATGAGGTGGTTATTTTTCAGCCCCTATGAAAGGTTCAATAAATGTAGTTGCCTGGCAGTAAACAGGTTTGTAGTGGGCAGCATGATATACTATGGTCAAGCTGGGCAGGAGGCCTATACATATTGACTGCTATAGCCAGGGTTCCTCATATTTTTGATTTCCTATTCAAAAGAGCAGTTCGTATCATTTTCATGGGAATGCTATTAATGACAAAGACTGGGAGAAGAAATATAAGTGGAAAACCTGCCTTCCTCCATACATTGGGAAACAGTCTTGGAAGCTGGAGGAACAATGAGTATCATGAGTATCACAAGGAAGGAACACAAGGAAAGGGAAAGTCTACAACATTCACATCCTTCCTATTATGGGTGGAATTGTATCCTCCCAAAAGATATGTTGAAATCTTAACCCTAATACTTGCGAATGTAACCTTCCTTATTTGGAAATAATTAATATAAGGATATTAAGGTAGGCCTTAATCCAATATGATTGGTGTACTTATAAGAAGAAGAAAATTTGGACACAGACACCAAAGGAAAACAACTGCATGAAGATGGGACAGATCGGAGTTATGCTGCCACAAGCAGAACCAAGCCTGGGTCCACTAGAAGGTGAAAATATAAAGCAAGGATCCTCCCTTACAGCCTTTAAAGAGAGTAGGGCCCTATTAATGCTTTTGTTTCTGACTTCTAGCATCCAGTTCTGTGAGATGCTAAATTTATGTTACTTTAAGCCATCTATTTTGTGCTACGTTGCTATGGCACGCTTAGGAAACGAATGCAACTCCCTTTAATATTCTATAGACTCTAGAAAGACTGGCGTCAAGACCCACCCAATTTGGCTGGAGCATTTCAAATCATATTTCAAACCAGAAGACTTTGGCTCACATGGTGACACTGCTTTAGAAACACTGTAACAACAGGTCAGCAACTGATATCCCTGCACTGATATCTTTATTGAAAGACTTATTGCTCTTTCATCTTTTTCCAAAAGGACTTGACAATTGAAGGCAAAGAATCCAATATTCTCATATTAGCCAGAGTATTATCTTGGAAACATAAACTTGTACATGTTTCAAGTCAAAGGAATTCAAGAAACACATTACACAGAGAAACATGTTGCAAGAGCTAAAATGCAAATCAGAGGACAGTGAGGCAATCCAGTAACTGGCAACAGTGGAAAATTGCTCAGTACTCTAGGCCTGATAGAACGAGCTGGTGTTATTGAAGCCGAGGCTACCCAGTTGAAGCCAGAACCACAGAGATCCTGCCTGGTAGGAGATGGAGCCATGGAAAAAGTGAAAAAGGAGACAGACACAATGACTGCTTATTTCCTGTGATTCTTGCTTCCTGTGGGCCAAACCTACTCATTAGACAGCCGAGTTTGGAAAATGCAGTTTGTAGGCAGATCCTATGATAAGAATGAAACAGGGAAAAGGCAGAGATTGAATCTGAAAGCAAGTGAGCAATGAAGGCACATTCCCTCTTCTGTAATAGTCTTGCTGGCTACTTAATTTCCACATAATTTATTCAACAAATATTTATTGAGTGCATATTATATACCAGGTATTGACAATTTACAGTCATCTGGGGAAAAAAGAGAGAGAGAAAGAGAGATAATATATGTTTTCATGGATTTTAATGTCTATTATAGAAAGTAGACATTTAAAAAAATGTCTAATTATATGGTGAACAAAGTTTATGACAATTAAAAAGAAAGGATACTCTGGGAATGGATAATTTGGAGAACCTTATGGACCTTGGTGAATCAAGAATGTCCTCACTGAGGAAGTGATTCTGAAATATGAATCTAAGGTGTCCCATCAATGGTTCAGCAATTTTATGTGTCAATATTATGTGTCATCTTGATAGGGCCATGGGGCACCAAGATAACTAGTATTTTTCCAGGTATTTCTGTGAAAGCTTTTTTATATTAGATTAACATTTAAATCAAGAGACTAAGTAAAGCAGATTACCGTCTTTAATGTAGGTGGTCCTTATCCCTCCCATTGAAAATCTGAAGAGAACAAAAGGCTGCCTCCTCCCCTGAATAAATTCCTCCTGGTTGACTACCTTGGAGCTGGGACAGCAGTTTTTTTCCTGCTTAATAGACACAACCGGAAACACTGGCTCCTCCCAGGTCCCAGCCTGTTGTCCTTCAGATAGGAGCTTATACCATCAGCTTTCCTAGATTCCAACTTTGCTAACTTGGAATCTTGGGAATTCTCAGCCTCCACAATCATGTGAGCCAACTCCTTACTTGATGTATGTGTGTGTGTGTGTGTGTGTGTGTGTGTGTGTGTGCACGAGTGCATGTAATGGAGGATAATCAGAAGAAAGGCAAGCAGGGGCAAGCCACACTCCTTGCCCCTCATCCTAAAAGGAAACTACACTTAAAAGCAAAAAGACTCCATCCTGTTACTCTCCACCCTTCCCCGTGTAAATAACTACCTGATAGATAGATAAGCACATGGACAAAAACCTGACTGGGTGACAGGTGCCATAGAGGGTTCATCAGATTAAAACAGCCCAACAACAATCTCATAAAACCCCTAGATTTCAAACCTCCAGTTGCAACCGTCTCAGGTCACCTTCCTCTTGGAGAGCTTTGTACTATTGCTCAATAAACTTTGCTTTGCTGCCCACTACTCTTCATCTGGTCTCCCTCTTCATTCTTTGAAGCAGCATGACTCAGATGCACAAGATGATACTGATGAAGTACAAAGGGCCAAATCATGCAAGATCTGTTGGTGGTAGTTAGCAATCTGGATTTTATTCTACTCATAACAGGGAAACAATTTAATAGTTTAAGCAACAGAGTGAGGTGAAATCAATTTTTAAGAAATAATTCTGAACAACAACAAAAAATAATTCTGAATGCATTAAGGAAAAAGAATTGTACAGGAACGATGTAGGAGTTGAAGCAAAGAAATAAAAAAAACAGGTACTGCACTTGCCCAGGTAGAGAATGATGGTGGGTAAAACTAGGGTGTAAAATATGGACAGAGTAAATAGAGCTGCAACATATTTTCAAGTAAAATTAATAGGATTTGATGAATCCAAATGAATCTCATACAAATTCATATAGTCATAGAGTTAATATAAAGTAAACATTTTCACAATGCTGCAAAAATTCTAAGGTTTCTAGTTCCTCACAAACTCCGATGTGATCACCTGTGAGAAAGATAGATGTTTTTTTTGTTTCACAGGATATAGTTCTCCAGTTGATTCAGTCTATTGAATCAAATCATTAGTTTTATCAGTTGCTTTTCTTGAATCAACCAACCAGTTGACTGCATTTTGTTTGCAAATTAGATTTTTAAATAAATATTTGCTAGATCTCAGTTTTTCATATAAATTATTTTAAGCAATATATTTACATGTATTGAAATTCTCTTCAATTCGCTGCTCTTTATTTCTTGTATGTGTCATTCTCTTTTATCATGTTTCTTCTTCTTGAAGGACTTCCTTTAACATTTCTTTTTTTTTTTTTTAATTTTTTTTCCTTTAACATTTCTTATATAGTAAGACCATTGGCACTGAATTCTATTTTTGTTTCTCTGAGCAAATTTTCATTTCTCCTTTACTTTTGATAGATATTTTTGCTGGGTTGAGAATTCTCAGTTGACAGCATTTTTGTTGTGTTTTCTTTTTCATTTCAGCATTTTAATTGTCTTATTTATTTATTTTATTAAGTAGGCTCCATGCCCAGCATAGAGCCCAACACAGAGTTTGAACTCATGACCCTGAGATCAAGACCTGAGCTAAGATCAAGAGTTAGATGCTTTTAATTATAATATGTTGCTTCATCATCCTCATATTTGCCTGGATTCTGATGAATTTCTGACAATGCTTTGTGTTGTTCCTCTGCAATGCGACCTTTTTCTTGTGTTTACTTTTAATATTTTCTTTCCATGTTCGAGTTTTTGCATTTTGAACAAAACATGCCTAGTTATATGTGGGGGAGAGAGAGACCATTTATTCTACTTGTAGGTCTCTGAATTGTTGGATCTATGGTTTGGTACAGTCATTAGTTTTAGAAAGTTCTTGGCCATTGTTTCTTCAAATATTTCTTCTGTTTTCTACCTCTTTTTCCTATAGAATCCATATATATATATATATATATATATCCATTTGATATTGCCCCACAATTACAGGATGATTTCTTCTCTTTGTTTTTACTCTCCCTTCTCACCTCTTCTGTGTTCCAGTATGGATAAGTTATATGGACTTACCTTCAAATTCATTTAATGATTTCATCAGTTGTGTTCGCCTACTGATGAAGCCACCAAATACATTCTTTGTTTTTGTTAATATGTTTTTCATTTGGGGAACTTTGATTCTTTTTTAAAGAGTCTATTTCTCTGCTGCAGTCACCCACCTGATGTTGTATCTACCTTTTGCATTAGAACTTTTTAATATTTTTATAACATTTACTTTAAATGTGTCTGTCTGATTATTTTAACATGTGAAACATATCTGATTCTGGTTCTGGTGATTATTTTATTCCTTGAGATTGTTTATTTTCTGCTTCATTGCATGGCTGATTTTTTTTTTTTTAAATTGAAAGTCAAACATCTTATATAAGACAGTAGATACTCATGTAAATCCTTTATCTAATGCTTGGAGATGAGCATGACTTTCCTAGGGCTACATCTTCTGTGTGTACATATGTGCCTATTTTAATATAGTCACAAGTTAGGTTGTGTTTGAGTTTTTCTGGCCCTATTACTACCCTCAGGGACCATGGAGTTTATATTTCTCTAGCAATTACTTATGTTTAGGGCACTGGCTGCATTCATAAATTATTTTCTCAATGTCTGAACCTCACTCTTAGCTTTGTGTATTCTCCTTTGTGCTCTGACCCCGAGACCCTCTTGTATCTCTCCCAACTGTATTCTACATCTATCTTTATTCTACGCTTGTTAGTCTGGTGGAGAAGTGTGGGAGAGGGGGAAGTTCTCTAACGCTTTGATTAAGCAGCAGTCTTAGACAAACACTATGTCAAAGTGAGGCTCTCACAATTTTTATTGCCCTGTGGAACTAGGTTAACACATATTCTACTTCATTCTGTAGGGAAGAGTTTTTTCCCTTATTCTTCTGCTATAGCTCTTGTGGGTTTCCATCAGTGTCTTAAGACTTTTGCCCTTGAGGAGAGATACGAAGTGTTTCTTTAGTGGCTGCTGTTCCCCTTCCCCGGTCAACCCCACATACCCCAAGGGGAGCTGTTCCAATATTCTTGCTGAACTTCCTGACTTTCTGATGAGATGCGTGGAATAAAAAGTCTTCAAGAGGAAACAAAACACCCCTGTATTTGTGATCCATGGGGACTTCATACTCTCACTCTCTCTCATGGCAATTCATTAAAATTGTTAGCTAAATTGGCCTATTTGGTTCCCAGTAAGCAAATATTCAAGATCCGTTTCTCCTGAAGCACCTGTCTTTCTCAGGTGGGTTAGTGAGGTGCCCTGGCACCTGAGTTCTCCAATGGATTCAGAAAAACTGTTATCTTGCAGTTTTTTGCTCAGCTTTTTTCTTGTGTAAGGGTGGAAATGAGGCCCTTTCTAACTCTATACCTCCGGGATAAAACCAGAACACCAGATACCTTTTTAAATATTAATTTATGGGCAGCCCGGGTGGCCCAGCAGTTTAGCGCCACCCTTAGCCAGGGTTGTGATTCTGGAGACCCGGGATCGAGTCCCACATCAGGCTCTCTGCATGGAGCCTGCTTCTCCCTCTGCCTGTCTCTCTCTCTATCTCTCTGTCATGAATAAATAAATAAAATCTTTTTTAAAAAATTAAAAAAATAAATATTAATTTACCTCTCTGTGTGTCTCATAAATAAGTAAATAATGAAATTAAAAAAAAAATAAGTAAATAATGAATGAATGAATGAATGAATAAATAAAAATAAATAAATAAATAAATAAATAAATAAATAAATAAATATTAATTTGGAGGACAGCTGAAAGGGTTTGTAGGATCTACTTTCGAATAGTTGGTACCCAAAAGATTCAGGTTTCTAGCCTTTTTCCCATACCCCTACCTGTGTTCATATTTGAGAAAGCCAGAAATCACACAACCAGGTACTAAAATCTTCCCCCAAACACTTGCTTTTCCCTGTTCCCTGGTTGCTTATCTCTCTCCTCTCCGAGATGATGCAATGCTTGTCAGTCATGGTAATGGGGAAGAGAAGAATGGAGAGAGACTGTTTATCTAATGAGAGCAGAACTGCTTTTGCTTTGGTATCTTTCTTCTCTAAGATACTGTTTTGTTTTCTGTCATTGCCTGATGACCTTGCAGTTCCTCTGATATTCATTCATGTGCCACACACACAATTTTGAAGTGAAGGCCAGAAAGGGTGTAGAGGTCAAAAGCGTTTTAGTAACAAAAAATTTATTTTTACTAGGAGTTTTCTCAGTTAGTCACAGACAGGAACACAAGGAATACTGCAGATTTGGTCAGATAAGTACAAAAAAATTGAGGGCCTTATTTCATATTCTTCCCTATGAATAGGAAATGGAAAATGATTGGACTAGTATGGGTAAGGGACCAGTATTTGTCCAGTAATGACTGGACTGACTCTGTGTCTTCTATGTTTTCTCAACTTATCTGCTATGGGATTCCTGTCACTTGAAAATTCAGTTGTTTAGGTATAGTATGGTTTATATTTGTGAAAGGGAACTGGATTACTTCATTAGACTTATTGTAAGCCTCTTTAAAAATTATTATTGACATAGAAACTTTTTATTTAATGTGAAGTGGGAATCTGGCCAGAGTTGAAGGCAATTTACCCAGACCCTGATTTTACATTTGGTTTAACCAGCTGTATGACCTCAGAAATTGAATTAATCACTCATTAACTCTGCTTCAAAACTGATCAAATGAGAAGAAAGTATCTATCCTCTCTTTTTTGTCTCAACATCTTATTTCCATGATGCTAGCAGTCTGGTTGAAGAGTAAAGTTTGAAAAACAAACACACTTCAACATGGACACTCACTGATTTATCAATCCAAATTCCTATTCAGTGAATCTTTAAGTTATGGGTTTTTTTGTGGTATTAAGGCAAAATTTGCATTGGTTATCAGACTAGATTCCAGTTTATTTTTTAAAAATTTCAATCAGGGAAATACAAATCAAAATCACAATGAGATACCACTTCAAACCAGTGAGAATGGTAAAAATTAACAAGACAGGAAACAAATGTTGGAGAAAATGTGAAGAAAGGGGAACCCTCTTGCACTGTTGGTGGGAATGAATGTGAACTGGTACAGCCACTCTGGAAAACTATGTGGAGGTTCCTCCAAGAGTTAAAAATAGACCTGCCCTACGACCCAGCAATTGCACTGCTGGGGATTCACCCCAAAGATACAGATGCAGTGAAACGCTGAGACACCTGCACCCCGATGTTTCTAGCAGCAATGTCCACAATAGCCAAACTGTGAGAGGAGCCTCAGTGTTCATCGAAAGATGAATGGATAAAGGTGTGGTATATGTATACAATGGAATATTACTCAGCCATTAGAAATGACAAATACCCACCATTTGCTTCAACGTGGATGGAACTGGAGGGTATTATGCTGAGTGAAATAAGTCAATCGGAGAAGGACAAACATTATATGGTCTCATTCATTTGGGGAATATAAAATATAGTGAAAGGGAATAAAGGGGAAAGGAGAGAAAATGATATCAGAGAGGGTGACAGAATATGAGAGACACCTAACTCTGGGAAACGAACAAGAGGTGGTGGAAAAGGAGGTGGGCAGGGGGTTGGGGTGACTGGCTGATGGGCACTGAGGGGGGCACTTGACAGGATGAGCACTGGGTGTTATGCTATACGTTGACAAATTGAACTCCAATGAAAAATATACAAAAAAAATTTAGAGACTCATAACATGGAAATTTAACTACTTTTTGGAAAATCTCAATCCCAGGCAAAGGAAAAGCGAAAAAAGTAGCATAAATCAATAAAAGGCAATCCCCTTATTATCAAAAACTTGCAGTTTGGGAAAACTCAATGAAAATCTATAGTTGGAAATACAAATTGCTACATTTTTGGTGTTTTACACCTATATTGAATTTTCATAAGCAATTCAGAAACAAAGGCAAATTGACCCTAAAATAATCTCATCATACTAGACACAGTCATTCCAAAAGCATTACAGGATTATTACCTTCTGGTCTTAATCTGGTTATGAGTCTTTATGTTCTGTCTCCCTTTCTGATATTTCCCACACATTTCTTCTCCCTTCCCTTATATTCCCTTTCACTATTATTTATATTCCCCAAATGAATGAGAACATGTAATGTTTGTCCTTCTCCGATTGACTTACTTCACTCAGCATAATAACTCTGGGTAGCGAACTAGGGGTGGTGGAAGGGGAGGAGGACGGGGGGTGGGGGTGAATGAGTGACGGGTACTGAGGGGGGCACTTGATGGGATGAGCACTGGGTGTTATTCTGTATGTTGGTAAATTGAACACCAATAAAAAATAAATTTATTTAAAAAAATCTGGTTATGCCACTTAATCTTTTATCTTTGATGAAACAAATTAATATTCAAAAGAAAGAAAAGTGAAAAATGGGTGTAAATCATTTGTATTCACAGTATTAAGGAATGGCATTCACAGACAAACTTCCTGAGATAACCATGCTTTCTCTCTAGAATATCCACTATAAAGAAAAACCTCTCCTTCACTTTGTACCCAAACTGTGATTGATGGGTATGCCAATCACTTCATGGCGCTTGTTGATGTTTGCTGTCATGACTGAAGCTCTGTGAAGTTTGTAATAAAGTGACAGGAAGGATTTCAGCTTGTTGGTGGTTTTCCTTAAATAAGGTGGGATCTAGTGATAAATGGGACTTAAACTAGAGAAAGCACCATGAACTCCAATGGGAATTCCTTCAAACCAAGTTAATATCCACACTGGAACTGTACTAAGGCCAAATACTCAGGATGAGGAACCTTTTGGCATCTTTTGGTTGAGGTGAAATATTTTCTTGGCATTTTAAGAAATTTGATTCAGAGACAAGTACCCCATGATCTTTTTATATTCCAAAAGACTTATTTTCTTGACAGTCCATGCCCATTACTTACTGTACCAATATTAGAATTAAAATTATTTATTATCATTTTTATAATTATATATTTTTATAATTATTAACCAATTATTAACTGAATATTTATAGAATTGATAAATGCAAATAAAACATTATCAGTGTCATAAAGTATTTACTATCTAATAGTTATAATCTATATATAAATATGTGCTATGACACAAACACACTTCTATGAAGAGTACAGAATAGAATCCATTAATTCTTTCATGGAAAGTAGAAATATTTCCATGATTGATCAATATTTGACATAAATTATAAAAGTTTGGAAGAGTTCTCTATACAGTACATAGGGTGTGTATATTTGACCTGAAAAAAATAATTTAAAATGTGTAGGCCAAAATTTGCATGAGTGAGGAATGATATGCTAAATTGATGTGACGGGTATATATAGAGCATAAAGGTTTATTAACCATATATAACTGTGGTTTTCTAGATTTAAGTGTTAAATTTCATTGTCAAGTCAAATGTTACATTCTTTGTTCAGAATTGGGGTATGAAAAAATAATGGGATGAGCAAAGAGGATGAAAAGGTAATCTAGAATTAGACTGAGAAACATCCTAACTTTAATTCCAATAAGTTTTTAACATAATTTTGCAGTTACAGGCAGAATCAATGAGGAAGAGCTGTTGCCTTAATTGCTACTCTTTTCTGATGTGAACTCCCTGCTCTTTTACGTTCCATCAATGAAAAAAAAATAGCACCTACAACTCCAACCACTAATATATTTTTTTCCTCCATGGCTTTGATCATATTTTTTCTCCTATTTACAATGGATTTTTCTCTTCTCAAGTAATCTCAAATCCTACTCATCCAGTAGGACTGAACATCCAGTTCAGCCGGAAAGCTGGTGTCTTCTTCATATTCCTCTTCCAGAAGGTAGATCCCATCACCAGCATGAGCACTGACCAAAGTGTAGCTGTGAGGAGTATGGATGGAACTTAGACATGTGAACTGAAGTAACTCTATGCCTATGGAAGATGTGTCCCTGGCAACACAGTCCAGGGCCAGGAGTGCACAGAAAAAGATGTAACCTGCTACAGAATATGGGCTGGTGTGGGCTCTTTCCGAGTCTAATATTCCAGCAGACCAACAGGGACTCTGAGAATCCCAAACTCAGACTTGGCCTTTCAGTTTCTTATGAATGCTTAGAACTTCTAAATGCTTAGATACATGATACGAGGGGTCATTTACATGACTGTCCTACTCCCTGAAAATATTATGTTGTTTCTGTGCACAACTAGTAACATATAACATTTATTCTTACCCTGTTTTATATGATAATTTAGCTGATTCTATTATAAGACTCTATTTCCTCAAATAGAGTTGATGTTCTTGGAAGATGGAAACTATACTGTTCAGAACCCAGCAAAGTCGTATCCATATAATTCTTAATCAATAACTATTTTTACTGAACTAAGAAAAATATTTTACTGGTCAAGAGCCTAAATTGTACAATTGTACACTATGTGGATGCTTTATAGTACTGGGAACTTTCCTTCTGTTTTATACATACATTGGAACATTTCCTATAAAAATTGCATCCAGAAAAACTACCTATTTGTTTAAAAAATAAACATAGCTTCTCTACTATCTTAGGGTATTGAAAGAGTGGAGAGGAATCTTAATAGAATGAATCAAGGCTTCTAAGTGTCAGGAGAATAGCACTTAGATTAACATTCTTTTCATTTTGATGGAATGAACATTTAGATTAGTAAAGACATGGTTTTTATTAAAATTCAGCCTCATTATTCATAATACATCTTCAGTTTCTATTAGTTCCAATTTATATAAAATAAGAGGAGCTAGGTACCTCTGTAGGGTCATTTCAGGGGTATTTTGAAGGACTCTTTTCAGCAGTATGTCTTACAGTCTAAAAATTTACTAGTATATCTTTCAGTACCTTTTCTCTGCTGTCTTCCTTAAAAATACAAACAGGCAAGAGAAAAATACACTATAATGTTATTGTTCCCTTGGCTTGGGGGTACTTATCATATATTCTGAGTATCTTGAGGAAATTAGAGAGCAGTGTGCTGGAGTTGCAGTTACAAAGGCAATGACATCACAGGATATAAGCAAATGTGATGGTAAGTCCAAGTCATCATGATATATTTGGTTTCAATCTCTGGGACATAAATGAACAAGTAATAAACATGTCTAATAATTAGAAGATAATTTTCTACAGCTATGACACAAACCCTATCACACATGGTTGATGGTATTATAGGGACTAAAAATAGACATAGTGCTTTATGATTAACATAACCAAAATATGATTTCACAAGTGTGAACAAAACAGGACAGTTGCTTTTCCTGTTCTAGGGGTTACACTTCTACTACTGCAGCCTAAAATTAGAATTCTCTCTCTCTCTCTTTTTTTCTTGTGTTTTTTGTTTTTTCTTTTTGTTTTTTTGTTGTTGTTGTTGTTTGTTTGTTTGTTTCCTTGTCACCATAATTACCTGGCCCTCCAAGGTTTTCACCAATGCCCTCAAGTAAAGATTGGCTCTGTTCCAGTTCCCAAGATAATTATGTTTAAGGAAGTTTTCCAGTTATTTTTCCACTGCTTCTCATTTGCCCAAAAAGACTTAATGTGATCTCTCTTTCATATCTAGGATCATAAATGATCATACTAAAGGATTTTCAATTTTAAGACAAAATCTCATACACACATACTTTGATTCTTTAACGTTTCACTTAAAATTCATTGACACATTTTCTTCGACATTATGTTGACTAATTTTATATGTGAACTTATATAGGCAGTGAGGCCCATGTTCCCTGAAATAGCCAAGCTATTTTTCACCAGGGTTGATAGTTTATAGAAAAGTCTGTAAGTCTTGATACAGATTTATACTCAGCCAATTATGCTTGATGGCTTTAAACACTGGAAATCTACCAGAGCTACCACTGAGTGATAAGTAGACCTGCTGTCCTGCCTTATTTTGTCCATCATGCTAGACATAAGACTTTTTCATATGTTCTTCCTAGTGGCTTGGAGACAAGGGGTATGTTGTTTCTTTAAGAACATAACTGCATTATCCCCAGTCCCCTACTCAGATGTGTTACTATAGTTAGTTTCTATATTCATTTCCTATATCACTACCTTGTCCGAGGAGGCAGGTACCATGTCAGGTCTCAAATACCTCCCCACCCTTCCCTGACCTAGCCTCTTACAAACACATTTAGAAGCAAACATAATGCATTATGGGTAAACCCAGAGAGCAGTATATATGTGTTTTTAAACTTTATTTTTTAGAGCAGTTTTAAGTTCACAACAAAATTAGGAGGGAAGTACTGAGATTTCTCATATACTATTTGCCCTCACACATGCATAACTTCCCCAGTTATCAATATCCTCCACCAGATGGAATATCTTTTATCAAAGATAAGCCTACACTGACACATCATAATCACTTAAAGCCCATAGTTCACATTACAGTTCACTCTTGGTGGTGTGCATTCTATGGGTTTGAACAAATGTATAATTACATATATCTACCCTTATAGTATCATACAGAGTATTTTCACTGCCCTAAAAAATCCTGTTCTTTGTCTTTTCATCCCTCCACACACAACCCCTGGAAATTACTGATCTTTTAACTGTCTTCATAGTTTTGCCTTTTTCAGAATGTCATCAAATTGAAATCATACAGTATGGAGACTTCGAGATTCTCTTCTTTCACTTTGTCATATGTATTGTTTCCTTTATGTCTTCATGGCTTGATAGCTTGCTTTTTCGTGTGTGTTTAATAATATTCCATTGTCTGGATATATCATGGTTTATCCATTCCCCTACTGAAGGACCTTTGGTTCCTTCTACGTTTTAGAAAGTATGAATAAATAAACATGCAGGTTTTGTGTGGACATAAGTTTTAGAGTCCTTTGAGCACATTACTAGATAATATGGTAAGAGTATGTTTAGTTTGTAAGAATGAGAGCTCTTGTGGCTCCACATCCTCTTCAGCTTCGATGTTGTCACCAACCCTGATTGTGGCTATTCTAATGGATAGCAGTACACTTTCTGAGAAGTATATTTTGAAAAGTATGTTGCACATTCGGTACATATTGAGAATGTCGTAAACTAAAAGGCTTTTTTTTTTTTTTTGAAACATTGGCTTTTAAGCCTTCTGTATTTATGCTGTGTTTTTGTAATTTATTTTTTTATTTTAACTAAATGCATTTGCTGTGGCTATATTTTGCTTTGACCAAGATTACCAGCCCCTCAAGAAGTTTTCTCTTCCTATATTTCCTTTTTCTTTTTTTTTTTTTTTTTTTTTTTGTTGTTGTTGTTGTTGTTGTTGTTGTGTATTAGATCTATTCTCCATCCAGGCCACTGTAGTTTGCAGGAAGGGGGGAAATACCCATAAAAAACCCAAACTACTATCTTAATTCTTTGTGTTTTCTGTTCCTTGAAACAGAACCCATTCTTACCAATCCTTATATTCCTTTCCCTTTCTCCTACTTCTGGTTTTGAGTAGGCTCTTTATTTTTTTTCCTGTTTCTTTTTTTTTAATAATAAATTTATTTTTTATTGGTGTTCAATTTGCCAACATACAGAATAACACCCAGTGTTCATCCCATCAAGTGCCCCCCTCAGTGCCTGCCACCCAGCCACCCCCGCCACCCGCCCTCCTCCCCTTCTTCCTATATTTCTATTTATCCCTCCTACCACGCCTCACGTCTAGATAAAATATGATACTTGGACTTAGACTCAAGTTACATGTCTACCAACTGACTGGCTGTGAACCCTTAAGAAGTTACTTCTCATCTGTGAATTGAGTTTTCTTTTCTTTAAAAGAGGACTAATACCACAAACTCCACTGGGCCTGTTATCAAGGGCCATATGAGATAACATATTCATAACACTGAACAGAATACCTACTTAATGACAGTAAAAAGCATAATGAGCTAACAAAGTTATAATAATCAAAACAGCTTAATTCCCAAACTACAAAATATGCATTATTCTTTTAATTATAGATATAACACTTTATGCTTCAGCATGAAGGGGACTGGAATATATAACGCCAAATCATATTGGATTAATTTGAGCTGAAGGTGACTGAGAAACAGCAGACATAGGAAAAGCTCTTTAGCCTCCTCCTAACTGCCTAAAAACAGAACATAAATTTCTCTTCCATAAAGGAAATCTCCATTTATAAAGGTGTCTTCTTCTCCTGTGCCAAAAAAAAAAAAAAAGGAGAAAGAACAGAAGACAACTTTCATCATCAGAGATGATATGGGTTTGCATGATGAACTTTACTGAACATACTGAATATATTTACCATATATTTCCAACTCATTTTCCACACTTTGTTCAAATGGTATATAATTCTCTGGGCTAATGGCTTCTTTGTGTTTTCATTTCTGTGTGTGTGCAGGAAGCTCCCATATGCAGATTTGTAATAAACCCCTTTTTCCTACTAATCTGCCTTTAATCAGTTTGATTTATGGGCCCCACCCACTTAACCAAAAGGGTAGAGATAGAACATTTTCCCTTCCCTATAGTAACTAGGATTTACTTTTCTCTTAATGGGTTATGTGGTTTCTACTTCCCAAAATTCAGGTTCTCTCCCTTGACTTCAGTGCTTGCCCTTTAACTTCTCAATCACTGTTATACTGCAAATTCCTGCACCTTTCAAGGTAAATAGCAGGCTTTGTCCATCCTAGATTTCTTCTCCCATCAGTCTGGGCTTAGTTAGCCTTCATCTAGTCTTTGTACACAAGGTTACTAAATTCTGCAGGGAGGGGAAAGAGTGTGGAATAGAGACAAAGTAATCTCAGAAAGACATTTTAGGGTTGTAAAACCACAGATTGGATATCATATTTTAATTAAAGTCTAGTTTTATTTAGAGTCTTCTTATGGTTTCTCTAACAAACACTAAATTTATAGTGCCAACATTTCCCATATTTTTTATCCCTAATTAATGTACTTTATATCATTCATTATGAGAATCCTGTATGAAAACTTCCTGCAATAAACAGGTGTGTCTGTATGAAATCTGTATGAAATATGAACTTGAGTCTTCCTCCGTCTGCCCCCCATCCCTCATGCTTCCCCATGCTGTGTCTGTATGATATATGAACCTGAGTTTGCCCCAACCGGGGTTTTCCCCCCATCCTGAATTATATCTTGTCATCATTCAGAGGTTTTGACCAAGTCTGCATAAATTACTTTGTCTTTCCTTACTCGTGTATATCTTTTTTAAAAAAGAGTATACAGTGTGCCTACTCAGCCTTTGAAGATTATTTTCTTAAGTGAGCATTAATGAAAGGAGAATGCATCATTCTTCATCAGCCGATGGGCTGAAAATTGCTGATGGCAAATGTTGTTAATAAAAACACATTAAATGGAAGGAATGAATTTGGCAGTTAAGTGAATGATTCTTAGTGGAAGGGAGGCCTTATTTGTTGGATGACTAGAGAAATTAACATTTATCATATACAGACTGGCATCAGAAATAAACCCAAAGAGGGCTGCTTTCCCCCCCCTTCATTATACTTATAGATGGAGAACAAAAATATCACCTGGGAAACAGCTAACCCAAATTTCATTTTTTGTCATTGTTGTAGCTATTTGTTTCAAAATGTTTTCCCCAGGAGAGCCAGCAATCCCTCCCTATCCTGAACTATCAAGTTGCAGACTACAAGTTTTCAATGGCAGCCAATCTGGAGAGTTGCATATATCTACCCCTAGACAGCTGCATTATGGAACTAAAAGAACTGCATCTAAATTCATGAGCCGATAAAAAGTAATCTGGCTAAAGTCTTTTTTTATACCAGAATATACAATGATAATCACACCCCCTTGAATTACAAATGTTCCATAACCATTCAAACTGGTACTGAGTTACTGACATTATTTGAAGTAATGACATAATAAAACACATTTTAAAAGACAAACCCATAATTTACTTACTTCTTGCTTAAAAAATGTTTCAGAAATCTTTTGAGATCATAATTGATAGAATACCATGATTTCATAGACCATCAAAGACTTGAATAGGTTTTAATAAACCAGAAGAATAAAAGTAGCTCTGGCTTGCTTGCGAACTATATTTATTCTATCTTCTTCTAGCCCTTTTAACATCTAAAATTACAGCTAAAAATTAATTAAAATGTATAGTGACCTGAAGCTTTTTTAATTAACTAAGTTTTTTTTTTTTTTCTAGAGGGAATGCAATAAATCACAAATATCTCTATTCTCTATTATTTAAAGTAATTTTTTAGAGTAATATTGTAGAGGGTACCTAGTCCAGGCAAATTAAGCATCATAGTACACAGAAGCATGCATTCAATAAATTGGAATGCAAGACAGTTGACAAAATGCATTTAAAATTCCCCTTATATTCATATTTTCATGGCTAGAAATTCAAACTTCAGTATTAAATTATTTTTGGAAATAGCAAGTCATGATTTTGTCACTAGCCAAAGATTGTTTGGGGAATCTTTCAGTGGCTATAATGATTTCATTGTCTGGTTGAGCTGATTAATTGTGCTCAAATATACTTAATAATTGTGATTTCCAGGGATTTATTTTATAGTTTTGAGCTGGGAGTTTAATTTCAAACAATTCTCTCCTGTCATTCCAGATAAACCCAACGGAGCAAAATTACCTTCATGAGGTCTTTAATCCTTGAAGCATAGGTATGGTTACAGTGAATATGTGTCATGTTCATATGCCTCAACTCAAAGCAATATAAGGGAAGCACTTGACACAGCTGAACCTCAAAATTAAAATCTATGATGTTAAAACTTGAATTCAAGATCTGTCGTTAAAAATATGATACACATATAAACAAAATAGGCATATGGGGAAAGGCAGCAGATCCATTGAATAAGGACAATTAAAATATGAGGAATCAGATTTCTGTTCAAGCTCTTCTTTGAGCAGTACCAAAGCAATAACTAAGGCTTAAGAATGTTCAAAAACACCTGGTTAAATACATCTTGAAAGAGGAAGGAAACAGAAATCAAGGTAAATACACCAAGGAGTAAGACATCTAGAGCCAAAATGAAATGAGTAAAATATGAACTTAATGGGGGGCAAGAAAACAGGTAAGATACAGGAGAGACCTCAGATGGAGCAACCATCAATGCTGTCATTTACTTTAAGGAAAATAAGCTTTCAACTTCCATTAATTTATTGCAAGGATTGTATGTTCTACTGACTAGACAAAGACCATTTGGAAGAGGCAGAAAACCAACCTTTTTCACCTAAGTAATTAGAAAAGCTTAATTTCAGCCATAAAGCTGTAGACCGTTTACTCTAGGTTTCTTTGAGGAATACAAAAAACTTTACCAAGAATAGTTAAACATTACTTACTATAAGCTATGTAAGTAATATAATTGAAGGTAAGAAATAAAATGGAGGCTTCTAAATCTAACCACAACTGGAAAGCATAGGTATGTATGCCAGGAAGCAATCTTAGAGACAAACTAGTCCAACTCTCCCATTTTACAAACAGAGTAATTGAGCTTAGCCAATAAAGTGTGTCTTAATATCAGAGATTAGAAGGATTAGAAGTCATTTGGGTCACTAATAATCATGAAGTTTACAAATAACATCACACTCACATTTTCATACTATAATGAAATTGCCCTCTGATGTAGGCTATCTCCCTACAAATAAATCATAAAATTTGTGGGTTTCCTAAGCACCTATCTCCTAGTTTTTTTGCATTCGTCATAGCTAGCAACAGGTCCAGTGATGGGCATACAATGGAATTCTTAATTTCTCTTCTGTGAATGATTTGAAGGAAGACAGAAGACAGTAAAAAATAGGTGAAAACAGTTCTAGGATGTACTTAGTAGGAATAAAACAATTGAGAAGGAGTAAGGCAAATAAATATGCTCATTAAATATAAATATCAGGCTCTGGTCTAGTGTCCCAATGTTCTAAGCAGAATTTTAAAAAAATAGATCACATTGATTTTTAAACCAAACACTTTGCATCACAACCTCCTACCTAACTACCCCCCTTCTAGCTGTATATTTATCAGTCAGAACATATTCTTAGAATACAGTATTTTTTTTTCTCCTGTGGGAGTGGAAGTTTGTAGGTCTTTCTGATCTCCTTTTTCTGGCGTGAACACATGGGCTCTCTGGAGACTGTCCCTGAGAGAAGCAATGGTTGAGAGCACAGGCTCAGGAACCTGAATCTGCCTGCAAAGTGCAGCTCGTAACAATCTCGCTGTGCACTCTGGGACATGTTACTTTAAACCCAGTGCTTCAGATTTGTCATCTATAAAATGAGCATAATAACAGTGCTTACCTCATAGAATTGGTGTGCTGAATAAGCAGTTTAATACTGATGAAGTTCATAACACATTGTAAGCCTTCTACAAATGTTAGCTGGCATCTTCCAAGAACTCCTAAAATCTTCCGGCACTCTAAATGGTAACTTTAATTTCTGAAAACTTAGACTTACAAAATAGCTTTTCTATAATTTTCAAAAATTTCAGCAACTGAGAAGACAGACTCATATCTTCAAATATCTTGGTCCATTTATCAAGAGACAGAAGGGCAGAAATCATTTAATCAAATACTTTGTTTTTTTTTTTTTTAATCAAATACTTTGTTTTTGTTTGTTAATTTGTTTTTGCCAGATGAAGGAACAATTCCAAGGACATTCATGACTTGATTAAAACCACCCAGTGGATCAGTAACAGTGCTTCCTCCCATAAGATACAGTTTCTTCTCATGATCATAGTAAATTGCTGAATCCAGAGTTCAGTTTTATTAGACAAAGGGATCAAGTAAAACAAAATTCATGAATCGAGTTAAAATTAGATTTCTAGACTTTTAGGAGTTACAGAGACT
Source organism: Vulpes lagopus (assembly GCF_018345385.1). Classification (NCBI taxonomy): domain Eukaryota; kingdom Metazoa; phylum Chordata; class Mammalia; order Carnivora; family Canidae; genus Vulpes; species Vulpes lagopus. Next base: position 136,373,611 of record NC_054824.1, read on the forward strand.
GAGTTTTAATTTTATAGTGTAAATATAGAAAACCCTTAAAAAGCTTAGGTGTTTCTGTCTACCAAGTGCATTGACATGCTACAGCCAATTGAGAGCCTCGCATGGACTTCGCTGCATAAAGGATTATAATATTTCTTGGGTAGGGTTTTTGCGTACAAGATACAGAAAATAAGAATTCTTTACACTTAAGGAGAAAACACTGGGTAAGTATAAATCGAAACCCCATTCAATCCTACACAGATTGAGAGTTCTGTGGAATATAGATCTGGCATGCACAGAAAAGGTGAGGATTTGACTCCAGAAAACCTGACAAGGCAGGAAGCTTTTTTCCCCTACAAATAGAAGTATTCCCAAATCTTCCCATTTTTATCCACAGTTTGAGTCTCCTAAGATAAAACGGTGTTATAGAGAGAAAGACTAATGTAACTCTGAAACTTTCTATCTTCTCGATTTCTATTGAAGTGCCAGGTTCCAGGATTCTGTATTGGAAATATTTCTATTTTGGGGTATAAAGTTTAACAGATGCTTAATAGTTATTTACTCATCACACAGAACTTTGCATGATATAGAAAGATGAGAGAAGTTTAGGTCAGTGGGCAAAGCACTGTGCAAATAAGAAATCTGAACTGTCATTGCAGGACTGTTAGAATTAACTCAATAATGATACTGGCAACAATTTCACAGCTTCTCTGGGCTTCAGTCTCTCACTCTAGAAATTGAGGAAGTTGGATTACTAATGCCCATTTCAACTCTAATATGTTATGAAAGTTAGAGTGGATGGAGCACACTGTAAAGAGCAGTGTTATTTTAAGCCAAGAACTCTATCTCAGGCCTTCAGACTAAATTATTGTTTGACCTTAAATCAGTTATTTAACTTCTACAAGACTCTTTTCTTCTCAATTGCAAAATGAGGTGTTTGACTATTTGATCTCTAAAGTTTCTTGTAGGTGTAAAAATCTATGATTCAATTCATGACCCTGTCCTCAAGGAGCATTCCATCCAGTTAGGGAGACAAGATATATACATAAAAAGGTCAATAGCAATATCAGCCAAAAATAGAACAGATGTCACAAGGCAATGGATGCCTTAATGCCAGATAAATGAGGCAGATAGTAAGTGATATAAATGTGAGGCAGGAGAGATCATTCTAGGTTGGAATAGTAAGACAATTATTCATAAGAGTCAGTCTAGCAGATCCTTAAAGGGTAGATTAAGTCTGCTACAAGCAGAAGCTGATGTGGGGCTGGGCATTATAGTGAACAGAAGCCTAAAGGTAAAAAAGAACATCCTGAGAGTGGGGAAAAAAGACAATGTGGTGTCAAAAAGGGAATGGTAACGTGGTCAAGGAATTTTTTTAAATGGTGCTTTAGAAGGAATCATCTGAAAGTAATATGCAGGATGGATACTGCTTTCACTTCTTAATTAAACAATTGCCTATTGAGTAACTATGTGAAGCTGGATTTTGTATGAGACCAGGTACAAAAGGTAGAAGTTAGAACTTCATTTGTCAGTATTATTGATGACACCTCTTATGTGCTTCATGCATTATTTCTTCCAAATACTTAAAATTAATTTTTACCTACAAGGATTATTCAGTCCAACTGTAATTTCCAGCTAACTTCAGACCAATACAAATGACAGATTTTCTGAAGCTGGAGAAGTCTACTGTTTGAAGCAAACTGTACTAGGAATTTACATGCAAGTATTTGTTTGACAAACAAAAAGGTGGTGTAGCCCTGAGGTTTATGGTTGTGATTTCACAGCCAGTGGACCTGAAGCTTTATATCACAGGGAATGGAATAAAGTGGTGTTTTATAATGTTGGTAGAAAATCACAGTGTCTGCGCTTGATTTCTTGAAAAAAGTTCCTCAGACCCATCTGGGAGGAGTGCAACATATTCTTTGAATGCCATATGCTGAAACAAGGTTGTAGCTTGGGCAGATGCTTCATAAGATAAAAGTATTTTATTCACTCCTCTCAGATAATTTGTCTAATACATCTCTGGCTCCAAACCAGGCCCTTGATTCAATAACCAACCTCAATCAGAGATATCAAAAGTCTCCCCCTGCCCCAGAGTATAAATTGAACTTTCAACCTCAGAAGCTGTCCACTCTGTTAACAATGTATTCAAATTGCAAGCAAGCATTTAATGAACGCTGAGTTTCAGAGCAACAGCATGAAGGCTGGAAGAGCCTTAGGAGTTGCTGAAATAAAAGGGCTTTTCTCTTAGTTTCAAATATCAGAAGACTTGAACAGAACATGGCATCTTAGCCATCTGAGCTTTTTAAATGTGACATTGGCAGACGTACAATGCTCAGCTCTGTGGTACCTGAATAATTGAGGCTTTGAAACATCAAAGTGTTGACACCTTCAAACACTCAAGTAGCTTTATTTGAAAGATTCTTCTCACAAAAGAAGACTAACTCTGCCATTTGAGATCAATGCATTTCTCTGAAACACAGTGTCCCTACTTTATATTGTAATAAACTTGTTTACCACATATTGACTAGCTATGTCCCACTGCAGAAGATATTTGATTAAATACATTTATTTGTGATAATATAATACCCAGCAGAATTAAGAATGACTTAGAGGGGGCAGGGGGCACGATAACAGCATTACTTATTTTCTAAGCAGTGAACTTTCTCAGATCTCATGTTATTGAAGAAGTTAGAATGAGTATTGGAAGATAATCAAGTTCACATTAAGGATTATATATTCAACAAAAACGATAATAATAACAACATGATTCTACTTATTTACTTTTTCAGTGATAGCCAGTGAGAACTCACTATATCTTGGACATTGTACTAGGGTCTGTAAATACAGAGAAAAACAAGATACAGTAGATATTGTTCAAATTGAGCTTGGACTGTATTAGAGGATATTAAAAAGTACATAGAATACATCACCCAGCATAGTAGTTTCCTAAGTAGCTGGGTATAGTGATGGGGGAACTACTTGGTTCCATAAGAACCACAAGGGAACCCCACAGATCAGGGCATCTGATAGATTTCTTGGGAAATAAAATCAAAGCTGCAGTATAAGGATGAGAAGAAAAAAAAAACTCAAAGCAAAGTGGAAAGGCATAATTAGGTGTTAGTTACAATCTTTTGAAAATGTGCAGAGTTGGTATAGAGATGAAACATTGCGCCACAAAATATCAGAAGGGTTAGGCCATCTATTTCAAAGACCCAGAGCAAGAGATGAGGCTGGAGAAGAAAAGGAAGGCCTACATCAGAAATGCTTTTGTATATCATGATTAAAATTTAGAGTCATTGCAGTTCTTTAATCATGGTCAAGGAAGAGATTGGTTTTCTGTATTTTTAAGATAGGAGATCTGAGCACATGTAAATGTTTAGGTGAAGAATTTGGCAAAGAGGGAGAGAGAAAAGCTCTAAAAAATAATGGGAATAGCTGATGAACCCAGATGCAGAGGAGGGGAAAAGGGAGAAGTAGAGGTAAGAGAGGAGGAAAGGTAAGAGATGAAGCAAGAGAAGAGGAAATCTATCTGAAAGTGTTTTCACCAAAGGCCTCAAATACACAGCTGTTCTTTAATTCCTTGTACAAATACTCTGCATATGTACCATGTGCTAAGTACTATCCTAAATGCTGGGAATACAGTAGTGAACAAAGCACACAAACTTGCCTCCCTTGTGGTTTTTTTCTTTTTTTTTTTTTTTTTTCTTTTTTTGAGTTACACTCAAATGTAGATGGTCAAAACCTTTGTGGAAATGACTGAGAGACAAGCTTATATCTTTTCTTTTTTTTTTTTTTTTTTTTTTTTTTTAGCTTATATCTTTTCCATGCAAGGAATTGATATTTTTTACCAGGAGCTCTGGGAAAACACTTCTACTACAGTTTTCTAATTTACAGGATACTTAACATAGTGAGTCAGGCTAGTGGGAGAGGGATTTGGAAGAAACAATGTGATAGCAAGAGGTTAGTCACCAACTCTATGTGCAGGACTAGACCTATGTTTATAGTGGGAAATATTAAAGAGAGCCTTTAAAAGTCAGCTGTTTCCCTTACAGGAGCCATAGAATTTCTTGCCAGTGGCATTCAAGTAATTGCAAAGGCAAAGTCTCACTGCTTATTTGATACAAAAGTTAAAATCCATTTTTGTTATGTGCACTAGTATATGGACAAATATGTATCAGTGCAAAAAAACTAAAGAGTGTTTTGATAAACTTCAGAAAGCTGTTCTGAGAAAACTGAACACTCACATATTTGCCTATTTCATAGGCACCTTGAAGCTAATGATAGGACTCCAAGGGGCCTATTGATCCCAAGGTAAGAACTCTAGACCTATTGCATGATGGCTGCTTTTCTGGAAGAAGAAAAAAAAAAAAAAGAAAGAAAAAAGGGAAAAAAAAAGATAAACTAATTACAACAGGATTAGATGTAAGCAAGAATGGATAAGATAAGAGAGAATGTGAGAAATGAAAAATGCAATAATAGAATTAAAATCTATAGCCAACATAATAGAGCACATTCACATCTAAATAACTCAAGGCACTGCAAATTCATCATTCCCTGGTTCTTTTTCAGGAACATAGCCAGTTTCTCTTTTTGATCTGCTGATTGCTTTAATTAGCACAATTATAAACTGCCCAGATCTTACTGTTACAGGGAGATTTCTCGATGTTGAAGATACACTCTCTTAGACTGCAGTAACACAATGAAATTCTGAATTGAGGGTATGTTCTAACACAGTAAACACAAACAAACAAAGATCACAAAGAATGTTTTTCTTCTCAGTGCAGAGATCATTTTCATCAGTGTTTAAAAATAAAAATACTGGGACACCTGGGTGGCTCTGCGGTTGAGCGTCTGCCTTCAGCTCAGGGGGTGATCTCAAGGGTCCGGGATCTAGTCCCACATCGGGCTCCCTGTTAAGAACCTGCTTCTCCCTCTGCCTGTGTCTCTGCCCCTCTCTCTGTCTCTCATGAATAAATACATAATTTTTTTAAATTAAAAAATAAAAATATTAAAGACAGAAGAATTTATAATTCACCTTGAATTTCAACTTACAGAGATGTTTATATTGTTTTCTTAATTCAAATCTAAATCACAATTCAGCTGTTCATAAAAATAAAGCCTATTCACACAGGCCATCCAACTCCTATAATTTTTATATCCATGAGTCTAATATCTTCTTAAGCCTTTTACAGTTTGCTAATAATTGTTGCTCTGAAATTCCTCTTGCTTCTCTTTCTTTTTTCAATTTCTGTCACCAATGCTTTGGTTCAGATAAAATATGGTCTCTTTCACTAAAGACTAAAATAGGGCCCTAATTTCCCTTTTTACTCAGTTTATGCATTGAAGTTAATCTTCCTATAGCACTGAAATTAATTCTATTTGTGTGTGTGTGTGTGTGTGTGTGTTGTATGTTTTTATTCTCTTTGTTAAATTTGTAGGAGTGGAATTGCTAGATCACATGGCAAATGTATCTATTGACTCTATAAAAACCCATTAGTTGTTATGCCCCCAGTAGCATTACAGAAGAATTCTAGTTGCTCTACATCCCAATGAACATGTGTTACTGTTAGTCTTATTAATGTTTCATGGTATTGATATAGGAGAGCTAGGTTTTTGTCTCATGAAGTTGAAGAATGAATCTTGTGGACAATGGAGAGTGAGTAAAGCTATAGAAGTTTATTAAGCAAAGATGCAGAGAAAGCTCTCAGAGGTGAGAGAGGTCCTGACAAGGTTGCACCGAAGGCTTGTAGGGTTGGTCTTTTATTGAGAACCTAACCAAGGCACTTATGGCCTTGAGATTTCTTTGTGCTGTCTTGAGTGAATGACATATGTCTGCTTTTGGGTCTGCTGAGTTTCTGTGATTGCTTGGTAACCATCAAAGGGAGATACTCCCTAACAATTTTGGAGCTAGGGAGCCAGGTTTATTTGTTTATTTGGTTTGGGTTGTTATTTTTTCCTCTGTTTTTGCTGCCTTATCTCGGTTCCCTTGGGATGGGTAGGAGCCTGACTCTGGGGCCTATCAGTGTCCTTGGGATTTATGGGAGCCTAGAGATTTATGGGAACCTGACTCTGGGCCTTTCTTTTATCTTTCCCAGCCTAGCCCCATATGCCCCTAACTCAGTATCTTATTGTGACATTAATTTGCATTTCCTTGAAATGACATTGCACATTTTTTCACATGCTTATTAATCCTTTTTCTATGTTATCTTGTGATATATCTATTCAAATCTCTTCTTTTTCTTTCTTTTTTTTTTTTTAAGTAGGCCCCAGCATGGAGCCCAACTCATGACCCTGAGATTAATACCTGAGCTGAGATGGAGACTTGACACTTATCCAACTGAGCTACCCACATGCCTCAAATCTCTTATTTTTTTTGTTACGTATTAGTCTGAGATATACAATACAGTGATTCAATATTTATATATACTATAAAATGTTCATGATTGGTCTAGTTACTATCTGTCACCAAAGTTGTTGCAATATTAACTATTTTCCCTACGCTGTGTATTACAGCCCTATGTCTTATTTTGTTACTAAAAGGTTATACCTTCACTTATTTCATCTACCACACCCATGCCCCACCCTCTGGCAATCATCTGTTTGTTATCATATCTACAAGTCTGTTTCTATTTTGTTTTTATTGTTTCTCAGATTCCACATGTAAGTGGAGTCCTATGCTATTTGCTTTTGTCTGACTTACTTCATTGAGCATACTATTCTCTAGGTTCATCTATGTTGTTGGAAATGGCAAGATTTAAAACTTTTTTGTGGCTGAATAATATCCCATTGTATATATATGCCACATCTTAGTTTTTTTTTTTTTTTTTTTTTTAGATTTTATTTGTTTATTCATGAGAGGCAGTGCCATAGGCAGAGGGAGAAGCAGGCTCCATGCAGGGAGCCCGATGTGGGACTCGATCCTGGGACTCCAGGATCACACCCTGAGCTGAAAGCAGATGTTCAACCATCACCCAAGCCACTCAGGCATCCCAGATTATTTTTATTTAAAAAATGCGAATGCTCCCAAATAATTAGCCTTTCACCATCATTCCAAAGCAACTTTTTAATCCTCTTTTACTTCTCTTTGAAATGGACCCTACAGATAAGATTACATAGACAAGATAAAGCTCTCCTACCCTTATCCTTGCTTCACACAAGAACAATTGTTTAGAATGCATTTCCTCCATCTCCCGTACAAACATATGCAGGTCTCATAGATAATACTAGTCATTTCTGCTTCCTAAAACATATATCAAATTTTACTTTTTCCAGGAGGACTCCTTGAATCATCCCAGTTGAAATAACCCCTTAATTTCTAAACCATTTATTAAATACTACCTTGCCTCGAGATACAGAACACAAGTGACTATCTTTAAATACTATTGCAATTTTTAATCTATAATTTTTATACATTGCATGTTTCACTGAGAGGATTTTTTTATGCAGATGCTTCTTGAGGCTCTTCCTGCTTCCATGTGATGACTATGCTGATGATCATTCAGACGACAAAGCAATCAGGCTAGGCGCTAGATCTCTGGTAAGCTATCTCAAGAAATAAGAGCCAATCACATGACTTTGGCCCTTTACAATCCAATTCTTTCCCACTAGGTTTTAAGAGCTGAGTTCAACACACTTTTCTTGCTGACTTAGAGTACTGATGGAAGCATGGAAGCTTTATTGTAGTGGCCTACCCCAAGGATGTTATTGGCAGACAGATGGAATACCAGTAGATTTGCCAAGAGTGGCACAGGTTGTCATTGTAGCACCAGGGTGCTATTATATATTGCCTACATGAACTAAGTGTTTTCTTAATTGTGGTGGGAAATCAGATGGTAAGACTTTTTTTTTTTCTCTCTCTTTTTCTTGGTAATAACTATTCCTTAGTACACGTTATATTATAGCTTATGGGCTTAAATGCTGACATTAATCCACAGTTTTGTTTGTTTTCCTGGAATAAAAACTATTCACTAAAGAATTGACTTGGCAGTTCTGGAGATTATGGACCACATTAGGTCACATTTGGTGACTTACTGTATCTTTAGGGTTGGGTAATTTTGTCATTATGGTATTTTACTTCCATTCATGACAAGCTGAAGATAGTATCAGTATTATTTTAAAATTAGGAAGATCTCTGAATAAATAATATATGTTACTAACTACTTCTAAAAAGTTAAAGCTCATTAAAAACTAATTATATGCCTTGTGGACAAATTAAAAAATAAACAAATTATATTTCAACAGTTAGAAATGTTTGTGTTTTCTTTTTTCAAATAATTCTTTTCTCTGAAACAAGATCAGACCTGAAGTGGAAAAGAAATATGAAATCCAGCCAGTTTTGGTAGACGTGTAAATCCAGAATATTTTTCTCAGTAACATTTTAAGACTTCACACTACCCAACCTGAATATAAGTTAACTGTGTAGTCATGTATAGCCTTTCTTTTATGGATGTCAAGAATGTAGTGCTGTCACCTGAATGATGTCAAGGTCAGATCAAAGATGTGGATATTTTGGGAAGGCAAACTGCACAGTAAAACCCTAATACTGGAGAAATCATTGTAGGAAAATTTACAAAACACCTGTCCAAGTACATATCACTGAAGGGAACAGGGTTAAGGCAACAGTGCATTTTCTTAAAAGATAAGTACTTGTGCTTCTGCTTAGAATTCTTGACCACTACTTTTTTTATTTTAAACAGGTCATGGCACCACCACCAAAAATAACATCCTCAAAAATCAATTCATTAAATTTCAAAGTGAATCGAACTCTTTCTTTCTTCCCTTTTCTTCTTTCTTTCTTTCTTTCTTTCTTTCTTTCTTTCTTTCTTTCTTTCTCTTTCTTTCTTTCTTCTTTCTTTTTCTTTCTTTCTTTCCTTTCCTTTCCTTTCCTTCCCCCCTTTTTTTTTTTCCTTTCCTTTCCTTCTTTTTCCTTTCAATATAGGATATTCCATAAGGTGGATAGGGTTAGCCTATGGTGGAGATGGGAGAACTGACCAGGTGTCAAAGTTCTGCCCCCTGTGTTTTTCTCACCCTTCCATTTACTCATTTAGATTCTCTTGATAACCTTTGGAGATCATACCTTGAAGAGAGCTTTAGGAAACCTAAAGTACACAAAGTGCCCTCTCTCAAATACCTCCAAACACTGTGTCAACAGAAGAGTCTCACAAGAGCAAGAGTTAAATTGAATATATCTGCATAGGGGAATTTTTATATTTCTACATTTGAGAAGTAAAATTTTCTCTTGAAGTATTATTTTACGTGTATAAGGAGAAACTTTTGGAAAACAAATTGCGTAAAGCATCTAACATCCCAGTAACTACCATCTTTCATGGTCTCCTTTTGTGAGTGGCTGACAATGTTTTGTTTTGGGGGTTTTTTGGGGTCTGTAATTTTTTAAAATATTAGGAAAAAAACCTCATTTTCAATATTAAAGAATAGTTAACATAGGCCAACAAAAATAATAGTTCATTAGATGTTTCCACTGGAGATAATAAAAGAGCCAGAACCTCCTTCTCATCTCCATCTTCTCCCCACAACTTTGCTAGTTCTTTGGTCTTCGCAGAGGCTCAGGTATATCAAAACAATTGCTGGGGTACCTGGGGCGGGGCTCAGTCCGTTAAGCATCTGACTCTTGATGTCAGTTCAGATAGCAGTCTCAGGGTCATAAGATCAATCCCAGAATCCCCTGTTGGTTCTATACTGGGTGTGGATCCTGCTTAAAGATTTTCTCTCTCCCTCTGCCCCTACCAACATCTCCCTTGCACCTCACTTGCAGGTACATGCATACATTCTCTCCCTTAAATAAAGAAAAAAAAAAAAAAAGACAACTGCTTAGTCGTATTCCTGATTAAGTGAGCAGTGTTAACCTTGGGAGCCCTGGGCCTGAGTCTGTTAAACACTAAAACATACTACCATCATGTCAAAGAACAAAGCAATGTGGGTATTACGTAGATGTCATTTGGTGGCATACTTAAGAAGGAATAAAAGATTATTCCAACATTTTGACTAATCCATATTGTTTAAGTATCCTGAAATTTACATTTAACTGCATTTTAAAAAGCGTATGATACTATCTGGCCCACAGAGATTAGACAATCCTGATCTGGGCTGGTCCTTACATATATCTATCCACTGAGAGTATACTCTGTCCATTTTGAAGCTGTCCTCCATAAAGTACCTAGATTTCTATCAGATACACTGATATGGAAAAACCCCAGGGAATACTAGCCAACAAACAAAAATCCTGAGAGCATCAGCAGGCAATGATTAGAATGTTTCATGGGAGATACTATTTTTTTAAATGTCACTTTTATTTAAAGTTGGAAGGAATGGTACTTCAGCTCAATGTTATGATAATTATCAATCCAATCACCGCAAATAGCAATCTGAAGATATGTCCCACCTGAAATCATTACACTTCCTTGCAACAGAAGTAACAGTCCCCACCTCTGTGTTCACATAGTACTACTTATGTACTGTTTCTAATGGTATATATAAAAATAATACTTTGTTGTAGTTATTTTCTATTTTCTATTTCTATTTTCTATTAATTATTCTCCACTGTGAATAACTTTAAAAATAAGTGCATGAGGGATGCCTGGGTGTCTCAGAAGTTGAGCTCTGCCTTTGGCTCAGGGCATGATCCCGGAGTCCGGGATAAGTCCCAAATTGGGATCCCCACAAGGAGCCTGCATCTCCCTCTGCCTATGTCTCTGACTCTTTTTCTGTGTCACTCATGAACAAATAAATAAAATTTAAAAAAAGTACATGATAACATTTTGTTGGGCGTACTTGAATTGCAATAGACTGAGTCTTCTCATGTCAAAGTGAAATGGAGACATAAAAACCAATAAAATCCATTTTGACTCCTAGTATGTCTAAGATGTATACTAGTATTTCATCTTAAAGAATAGGTGTTTCCATAGAGGACGTGTACGTAGGTTTCCTAAGACCACCTGCATGGTGATGTGGTCAATGGAAAAATCTGAATCTGGAACAGGAGGACTGTCTACCCAGGTGGCTAGCAGATGTCTAGCTAGCATGCTTTACCACAATTTTAAAAAGACAGAAAGAGGCAAGATTTCAAATGAAAAAAAAAAAGAATAGCTTCTGTGGAAAACTGAATTGAAGCTGTTTAGCAGAGGGATAGAAAAATTATGCCACAATCTAATAAGGGAAGCAGTTAAAGCCATCTGTGGGTATGTGTTAACCAGAACAGGCTGGGCAGAAGGAGAGGCTGAGGTATATTGCCAAGTTTTGAGACACAAGTGAGGTTAAAGTAAGATACAAGAAGATCTGGAACCAGTGGTTTTCCAGGTGAGCCACTACTGCTGATCAGTTGAATGATATTAGAGAAATTATTTATTTTTCATAGGCTCAGTTCAACTGTTCATAAAATATCAGGTTTATGTAGCTGGCTTCCAAAATCACTTTTAGTTTTAAAATAATTTGAGTCTCTAACAAAGGCAAGATGTTTTCTACATCCTTTGAAATTCATTCTGAGAAATAGTGCAATCTTGGATAAGTCAATTAGTTGAGTTTCTGGGAGAAAAAAAATATTTCTGGGGACTAATTTACAAATTGTACTTCATAAGAAAATGAAAGTTATGTATCATAATGTGTTTCCCTTTTTTTACTTTAATTTCTAAGAAACTTAGAAATTAGATTAGATGTTAGAAATTTTATAGCAACATGAAGCTTCCAATAATAGTAAGAATCACTTCTCAAGAGCTTTCTTTTGCTTCTGGAGATAGGATTTTATATTTTAAATGTACATAATTTTCATTTTCTATTTTATTTAGCTGCAAGACACTTTCATGTTTATTAAAATGCAGAAGTGTAAATAAATAAATGAATAATTAGTATTTAATAATTGGTTCTAGAAAAAGAATGATTAGAAAAAATTGCCACATCTCTAACATTAATTTCTACAACTTTCCAGTGCTCGCTTAGGCAGCACATATACTGATTTCTACAACTTTTCTATATTTTGCCATTTTCATTGAGATGCATTGTCTAATACACTAATAAAGTTATGTTTTTGTAAAGGATCTTAAATCCACTATCTGACTCAAGACCATTTATCTCTAAGACACCATGAGTAAAATCAAAGCTCTAAATTACAATGCCATGAATCACCTGATGGTAACTTCTTAGAAGTGTAGGGTTCAAAATATAAGATAAACAGATAGGCATTTTATAAATCTAAATCATCTTGAAAATGGGAAAATTTGGTATTTGCTAGAGCCCCAGGTCCTTGCAAGCAAACTTTCTTAGCACACTATATTATTCCCCCACTTTATAGTTCTATTTGGTTATTTAGTTAAGAATTAAAGTTAACTTGGGCAAAAGGAACTGACAATTCCTTGTTGCTAGTTCTTCTGCTGGACTTACATCTACTCTTTCTTTCTTTCTTTCTTTCTTTCTTTCTTTCTTTCTTTCTTTTTTTTTTTTCTTAATTTGGCAATTGGGCTTACAACCAACAGAGATTCTACTCTTACCTTCATTAGCATATGCCTGACTTGCAGAAATTGCATGCTATGGAGATTATTTTGCTGGATTCAGATTTTTAATTCATTACACACTGATTTCTCCTAAGAATTTTAGGTTAATTTATTTTGAATACCTTGATATTCATAAAACTATGTTTTTGTACCCATTTGTCATTTTGACCATTTTGTTAAATAATGCATAAAATATTTTTGAAGCTAACTTTCTTAGAATATTATTTTAATAAAAATCATGTATTCAATATACTTTGATCTAAATGATATGTGTGCACAAATAGAGGCAACTGGATTTATTAAAAAGCTAATGATTGGTCTTATTGGATATGGCACAGGAACCAATGTTATAATGCTAAGCATGTAAGATGAAATGAACATGGCCACATCAGGGACAAGGTGAGATTAAATTTATCATTTCATATACTTAGCATGGCTTTTTAAATGGTTTTTAACTTACATAATTTTCACAAGTAAAACAGAAATACCAGAATCAGAAGCATTCTGCTCCAATCTACAGTGAGAAGGGAGGCCTCTAGATCTTGGATTTTTTAACCTTAATAAGACTTTTTTAAATAAGACTTTATTTATTTATTCATGAGAGACAGAGAGAGAGAGAGAGAGAGAGGCAGAGACACAGGCAGAGGAAAAAGCAGGCTCCATGCAGGGACCCTGATGTGGGACTCGATCCTGATCCTGGGACTCAGGATCCCTGAGCCAAAGGCAGGTGCTAAACTGCTGAGCCACCCAGGGATCATCCTTAATAAGACTTTTAAAACTCGACTCATAAGTAGTGCATTTGGCCTTAAAGATATCAGGTGACTGATTAACACAAAGGTTTTCAAAACCGGTTGATTTGCCAGTTCAATCAAAAGAGTTGATCAGGAATCCCCATCAATCTTATCTTCTAAATTTCAATTTCAACTACAAAAGGCAAAACCATTTACAATGTACTGATTAAAATTACTGGACAATATGAAATGTCCAAATATAATATGATCTATATATGTACGTGATTTTTCTCCCCAAATAGAAGAGTGCCAGCTAAAATAAAACACTTTCTCTTCCATCCTGTTAATTTTAAAAATATTCACTGGATTTTCATGTTTCTCAGATTTAAAGGAGATTTATGAAAAAGAAATGGAAGGTGCTCATTTTCAACACGGTTGATATTATTGATTAGCTGATAGTCAGTCCTGAGGCATTATTTTCATTGTGCAAAATAAGCATAAAAATACTACAAGCAATTAATTGCCTGCTTTTCGTATCATGCTTTGCAATGGCCTATCAGCCTTTTATTAATATTAATGAGGAGAATTAGCACGGAAGATCAGGGAGCCATGATCGCGCCGGGAACCTGTAAGGACCCTACGGCTCTCATGCTTTATTATTTTTTAATCAAAGTAGCTGACTTGAAGGCACAAAATTAAAGAACTGAGTCTTTTATGATTCCACAATGATTCAAATTAAAATGATCTATACTTGCATAATTCCCGTGAACCATTTTGTGCTTGTTAAAAACAGTTAAAAATTGCATAAATTCATGATTTAAGGGCTATGGTTTTCTTTTCTTAATGAACAGTCCACTTTATGTGTTTCTCCCAACTCACACATGTGGACATAATAAAGCAAAAGAGGGTGGGCAGAATGAGCAAGAGAGAATTTAAGCTTATGATTTACATTAAAAGAGAAATGCTCATTTGTTACTTCTTCCAGCTCACTAGAAACTCTTGGCATTAATACACAGCATTACTGAATGTCCTTGAAAAACGTGTGTAAAAGAAAAGTGCCCATTTTTCAGAAAGAAGCACAGAAGCTGAGCCATTGAAGACAATGGTTCCAAATCCATTGTACTCAGAAATTTAGAGCCCAATGGAGGAGCTTGATTGCACCTATAAAAATTATTTTCCTTTCAACAACCAAAAATTAAAGTCTCTAAAGAATTTATATATTAATATATTGGGCAGCCTGGGTGGCTCAGCGGTTTAGCACTGCTTTCAGCCCAGGGCGTGATTCTGGAGACGCGGGATCGAGTCCCATGGTGGGCTCCCTGCATGGGGCCTGTTTCTCCCTCTGCCTGTGTCTCTGCCTCTCTCTCACTCTCTGTCTGTCTCTCATGTATAAAGAAATAAAATATTTTTAAAAAATAAATAAATAAAATAAAATATTAAGGTCCCAGGACAATGTTACGTAAAAATTATCATGCTGTGCATAAGTTTTAAGACTACTGACTTACATTAGACAAATAATATAACTGGAAACACAGAAAGCCATTGATTCTTTTAAAATCATCATAGCAGGGCACCTGGATGGCTCAGTGGTTGACTGTCTGCCTTTGATCCAGGTCATGATTCTGGGGTCTTGGGATCAAGTCCTGCATCAGGCTCTGTACAGGGAGCCTGCTTCTCTCTCTGCCTCTGTCTCTGCCTCTCTTTCTGTGTTTTTCATGAATAAACAAAATCTTTAAAAAAAATCACCATAGCAATGTAGATATCTGAATGTGAACACTATGAAAGACTATATATTCATTTTAAAAGGATAGGTCCACTCTCTATTAACAGAATTCAGAATTCAAAATCATTCATGAGCAAGAAGTTACTGTGGCCAAGTTCAAAAAGGGTATTGCCTGTGTTCTCTTCTAGGATTTTGAAGGATTCTTGTCTCACATTTAGATCTTTCAAACATTTTGAGTTTATCCTTATGTATGGTGTAAGAGAATGGTCCAGTTTCATTCTTCTGCATGTGGCTGTCCAATTTTCCCAGCACCATTTATTGAAGAGACTGTCCTTTTTCTAGTGGATATTCTTTCCTGCTTTGTCAAATATTAGTTGACCATAGAGTTGAGGGCCCATTTCTGGGTTCTCTATTCTGGTCCATTGATCTATGTGTCTGTTTTTGTGCCAGTACCATAATGTCTTGATGATCACAGCTTTGTAAATACAGCTTGAAATCCGGCATTGTGATGCCCTGGCATTGGTTTTCTTTTTCAATATTCCTCTGGCTATTCTGGGTCTTTTCTGATTCCATACAAATTTTAAGATTATTTGTTCTAACTCTGTGATGAAAGTCCATGGTATTTTGATAGGGATTTCACTGAACGTGTAAATTGCCCTGGGTAGCATAGACATTTTCACAATATTTATTCTTCCAATCCATGAGCATGGAATGTTTTTCCATCTCTTTACATCTTCCTCAATTTATTTCAGAATTGTTTTGTAGTTTTTAAGGTATAGACCTTTTACCTCTTTGGTTATGTTTATTCCGAGATAGCTTATGGTTTATTATAAAGAGGATTGATTCCTTAATTTCTTTTTCTTCAGTCTTATTGTTAGTGTATAGAAATGCCACTGATTTCTGTGCATTGATTTTGTATCCTGCCACGTTGCAAGATACAGCTATGAAGGCAAGGGAAACAAAAGCAAAAATGAACTATTGTGACTTAATCAAGACAAAAAGTTTCTGCACAGGGCAGCCCCAGTGGCACAGCGGTTTAGTGCTGCCTGCAGCCCAGGGTAAGATCCTGGAGACCCGGGATTGAGTCCCATGTTGGGCTCCCTGCATGGAGCCTGCTTCTCCTTCTGCCTGTGTCTCTGCCTCTCTCTCTCTCTCTCTCTCTGTGTCTCTCATGAATAAATAAATAAAATCTTTTTTTTTTTTTAAAAAGAAGCTTCTACACACAAAAAACTAAAAGACAATCTATAGAATGGGAGAAGATTTTTGCAAATGACATATCAGATAAAGGGCTAGTATTCAAGATCTATAAAGAACTTATCAAACTCAACACCCAAGAAACAAAAACTCCAATCATGAAATGGGCAGAAAACATGAACAGAAATTACTCCAAAGAAGACATACACATGGGAGAAGATTTTTGCAAATGACATATCAGATAAAGGGCTAGTATTCAAGATCTATAAAGAACTTATCAAACTCAACACCCAAGAAACAAAAACTCCAATCATGAAATGGGCAGAAAACATGAACAGAAATTACTCCAAAGAAGACATACACATGGCCTCGGAATAAACATAACCAGGCACATGAAAAAATACTCCACAGCACTTGCCATCAGGGAAATAGAAATCCAAACCACAATGAAATACCACCTCACACCAGTAAGAATGGTGAACATTAACAAAACAGGAAACAAGTGTTGGAGAGGATGTGGAGAAAGGGGAACCCTCTTGCACTGTTGATGGAATGCATACTGGTACAGTCATTCTGGAAAAGAGTGTGGAGATTCCTCAAGAAGTTAAAAAAAAAAAGGGTACCTGGATGGCTCAGTGGTTGAATGTCTGTCTCTGGCTCAGGTCCTGGGGGTGATCCCAGGGGTCCCAGGATCAAGTCCCACATCAGGCTCCCTGCAGGGAGCCTGCTTCTCCCTCTGCCTATGTCTCTGCCTCTCTTTCTCTCTGTGTCTCTCATGAATAAATAAATAAAATATTTTTTAAAAAGAGTTTAAAAATAGAACTATCCTATGACCCAGCAATTGCCCTACTGAGTATTTACCCCAAAGATACTGATGTAGTGTAACTCTAGGACACCTGCACCCCAATATTCATAGCAGCAATGTCCACAATAACCAAACTGTGGAAGGAGCCATGATGTCCTTCAACAGATAAATGGATAAAGATGTGGTGTATATATTCAATGGAATATTACTCAGCCATCAGAAAGGATGAATACCAAAAAAAAAAAAAATAAAAAAAAAATAAAAATAAAAAAAAAAATAAAAAAAAGAAAGGATGAATACCCACCATTTGCTTCAATGTGGATGGAACTGGAGGGTATTATGCTGAGTGAAATAAGTCAATCGGAGAAGGAAAATCATCATATGGTTTCACTGATATGTGGAATATAAGAAATAGTGAAAGGGTTTATAAGAAAAAGGAGGGAAACTGAGTGGAAAAAAATTAGAGGAAGACAAACCATGAAAGACTCCTAATTCTGGAAAACAAAGAGTTGTGGAAGGGGAGGTGGGCAGGTGGTTGGGGTAACTGTGTGATGGGCGCTGAGGAGGGCACTTGAGGGGATGAGCACTGGATGTTATACTATATGTTGGCAAACTGAATTTAAATTTTAAAAATGTAAAAAAAAAGTCATTTGCAATTCAAAAAAATTCATGACCAATCTCTTTTATAAGACTAAAACAATATGAAACATATAACATATAACAATAATGAAATAATGAATTTCAAGGAGAGAGATTTCTCATAGTGGTAAAAAGGCAGGAGTCAGTGTTAATTTTAGAGTCACCAAAGGGAAGTTTCTATGTATCCAAAGAAGACCAGATCTGCATTAGAGGAAGGAGAGCTCCAGGACAGAAGGTGTGTTGGAAATGGCAGGAGGTAAGTATCAAATTAATCTAAAAGAAAATCTTCCTGAGAAGTGTTTCTCAAAGTTTGGTCTGGACCACATTGTCAACCCAAAGAATAAACTAAAATAGATTATTGAACCCCTACTTCAGACCTATCAACTGTGATCTCCAGAAATTTTGCCTTTGCATTCTAAATGATTCTTAGATGGGAAATCAGGATGGTGATGTTCACATTAATATATACATTAATAATATATATTATATATAATAATATGTATAATATAATATATATAGTCCTCCTCTGCACACAGCTGTACCTCAAAAGCCATGAGAAACTTCCCAGGAGCCCTTTACTGCAAGGATTTTCTTCCTTCTCCTCTTTGAAACCCTTCCAGTCTTCTTTACCTTACAGCAGCAATCCAAAGAGAACATAGCTGCAATGCCTGATTGATCTTGACTTGGTTTTATATCATTTTTATATCAACTTTTATATCATTATTTGCATGAGTATTATCGATGCCATTCAAATTACTCTTGGCTAGAAGTTCAGTATGTGGACTCCATATTGGCAAAGAGATTTGTATTATCCAAGACACATCATTGTTAGATGTCTCCAAGGATAAACTATATTCTTACCTGGAGTTCCTTCTCTTTCTCCTGTCAAAATTGCATCTGCTTTACCAGAGGCTCATTTTCTCTGGGTGAGCTCTATATAAAATAAAATTTCATTTCGACATTTTACATTTATTTAAGAAAAATTAAAAATATATATGATATCTCATGCTGTGAGAACAATGCTTATGGTGAACTACACTCAATGAGAAATTCCTGTCTTAACTGGACCCTGTTTAATCTTTCTTCAACCAACATGCTCCAGAAATTTATTCTGTCTTTTCTTGCTCCAAAGGTCAGCACCCACTTTCTGGTTTAGATAGCTCTTCAATTGTGGTGAGAAGTAAGATGTAATGTGCCTAATTCTGCAGTCCTTGTCCACTAACATTATAACTGAAACTTCATGCAAGTAAAAAAAAAAATTACTACTAACAGAAAACATATTTATAACTGTATGTAAATGACTTCATGGGAGTGGTAGTGAATGGTCTAAGGACCAAGGGCAGCTACTGGAAATGGACAGTAGATACAAACTGCACAGAGTTGACACCATGATATAGAAGGAATTTGTATTTGTCAAGGCTTAGCACAGTACATGGTATATGCTCAGCAAGCATCACTTGCTACTATTGCCCTTTATTATTACAGTTGATGTTTTCATTAGTGACTTCTAACTTCAAAAATAACCAGTGCTTCTTACTGCCATCAAACCTATAGACTAAATGTCCATCACCCACAGAATTACTGTGGGGTTCTCTCTAATACTGTCTGCCTGTCCCACCAAGTGAGTTTTACACTTACCAAAACTAATTTGTGTTGGTTGCCGGAAGTATTTATGTCATCAGTAATTTATTAATTTATTTAAAGTTTCTGTAGTATGTGTTTTAAAAATAATTCTAATTAGAATCTTTAGAAGAAATGGATAAAGTTCAGAGAAAAAACATTAGAAGTAACAGAAAATGTTATATATATATATATATATATATATATATATATATATATATGTATATATATAATAGATTTCCAGCTCAAACTACGCTTTGCAGTTAACTAATGAACATTATAATAAGAGGGCTCCCATTATATTATCATCATCATTAGGACACTGAAAAACCTGGATAAAGTAATAACACAACGGACAGGGAGCTAGATGGAAGGAGACAAGAAACAAATGCAGATTTGTGTGCATGGCCACCTTGAGTTTGCAAAACCCCTCTTTAAGAAAAATAATGGTAGCTTGATTTTAATTATTCTCAAAGATAACATTGTTGTTATTTTCCCTAGATACTTTTCTTATAGCTCACTGGACTTAATAGTCACCTCACGTTGCAAAAAAAGAGAGAGAGAGAGAAAAAAGAAAAAATCTTTTTTAAGTTACTTTGTTAATAATACTGCAGGCAAAGATTATTTAAAAAAAATGTTTTTCTTGTTACACTTTCTTTTTTAAACCTAGGAAAATGTATTGCATTATGTTGTGTTGCATTGTACTGTATTGTATGGTACTGTATTGAAACTTATACTATTGGATTTTCTTACTCAGAATTCTTACCTAAAGTTACAAGTGAAAACATGCTTCAGACTGATTCTGAGATGAGAATATTCATAGTTTCTTCCTTTAGAATATGGTAGGTGAATTGGGAGAGTGAAAGAACCCTTAGCAAATCTCATGTGCGAAATTGTAATGTGTCATTGTCATCACACTTAAGATTTAAAACCATCTACATTTTAATCAGAAGTGAAAAATTGCAACGGGTATTCATGGGTCTTCCCTTGCAGGGAGAGTTTGGTACATTCCGTCCACTCCCAAGGTGCTAGGTAGTCTATAAAGACTGAAGAGTCTGCTCAGACTAGGCCAACTGCCTAATGCATCTGAGGGCTGACAATACAAATAAACTTCATGATAAACACACAGGGCCTACCTTAATTTTTCAAACTGCATTTTGCATTTTGATGAGGAAAACAAAATCTGAAAGTGAGGGCAAAGCAGGGAGAGCAATGGTGGTGTGCACACTACATTTTTCATCTTAAACAGCATGATTTACTTTAGCCATTTCTGGAGTAACAAATCCTGTAACTGAAATTCATGCTGGGAATGCCTTACAGAGTTGCAAAGGCAAGTTGATTTTTTATCTTATAAAGCTACTCTGGTTAATTTGGTCTTGATAGGGGATGGAGGAAAGGTAGGATATCAGGTGTGGGTAAAATACACTCATTTCTCTATTTGAGGTTCCAGACTTGAATTTCATTGTATATTCAAGAAACCCACAATAATTTTTCACATGCTTGAAGCATTCTCTTGGGTAGCATAGACATTTTCTTTTGCTAACTCTACAACAAGGACTTCTTAGTGTTTAAATAACAAGTTATATTCTGGGAAATACTACATCAAAATCAGAATCTCATTTGCACACTTTCTACCAATTACTAGTGGTGATAATGATTATTATTGTTAAAATAATAGTTAATAACATGTGAGTAAAAACACCTAAACTACTGTCACTCTAGAATATACCATGAACATTTTCACAATCCTTTCATACATCCTCATAAACCTCATAAATGATCTATTACATATGCTGTTATTATATGTATTAGTTGACTTTATTTCTTTGCTTACCCTCACAGAAATTATCTTCATCTACTAGGTGACAATAATTTACTATTATATGTTCTCCACATAATATTTATATGTGCATTTATGTATGCAGAGAGATTAACATGCACACAGAAACAGAATTTTTTCTTTGTTAATGTTTATTCTATCAAAATGAAATCTCCTACTTGCATCTTTCTTTTTTTAATAATATGTAAAATTTTCTCTCAAGTCAACAGGTTGAAATCTAATGCATTCATTTAGGCGACTGAATAATACTCCTTGGTAAGGATTTACCACAGCTTAGTCAATCCTTTTTTTTTTTTTTTTTTTTTTAATAAACCTTCATTTTGTTGGCAAAATATTGTCACTAATGGAACTTTTTATTTTTAGGAAATAGATTTCCAGGAATGAATATCTAGGCTGAAAAATATCTGTATATTAATTTTAAGAAATGCTGCAAAATTTCATTTCTTCTCTTAGTTTTCTCCATCACCCTTATCAGCAGCTTATGTCTTCTGTCCTTATTTATTTTTTATCCCATTGGGAGAAATAATTCTATGAGAAGTAAGGTTGTATCCATGTTCATTTTGTATCTTCAGTGACTGCTACATATCAAGCATGCAATTAGTGTTTGTTGAATGAATAAATCATTATTTTAGAACTGCTAAAATCATGATGATTAAATATGATTTTTAATGAAGGGTCTCTCCTTTTTATTTCTGATTTAATGAAAATGGCATTGTTCTTCCATTTAAAATAACATTTAAATCATATGATTAAAAACTCTATAAAAACCAGCATGCTTTTCTTCAGTTCCTCTTTGCTTAGCGTTTTTTGTTGTTGTTGTTGATGTTTTAATGAGGAATGATGGATATCATGAAACAACTTTTCAGCATTAACTACTTAATTACATTTTTTTCTCTTTGAATTTACTTATGTATTACATACACTGATTGATTTCCTAATACTGAAGCATCCTTGTGTTCCTGGAATAAATATCATTGAAATATAGCATTTTTACATATACTATTGCATTATGTTTATTAATAATTTATGAAGAATAATTCCCTCCATACCTATAATTAAGATTGTTCTAAAGGCTCTTGTTCACTTGATTTGGGGTTTCATTTTTGTTACGTTTTTAGATTAGAATTGTACTGCCTTAATAAAATGACTTGACAAGACATTCATCTTTTTATAACCCAGAATATTTTAGATATTGTTGGAATTATATATTCATTAACACCTCATAGAATTCACAGTGAAACCACCTGGCCTTTGGTTATTTTAATGGTAGATCTTAAATCAACATTCCAGTCTCTGCTAAAGTAACTGCTGTATGTAAGTTACCTATTTCTCTGAAGTTAATTTTGATAATTTTTATGCTTCTAGAAAATTGTTGATATCTCAAAAGTTTTTAGAGTTATTGCCAGAGAACTGTATGTATCCCATTCCATAACTTTAGTTTTAATATCCTTCTACATTCCAAATTACATTATATCTAACTTTTTTTTTCTCTCTTTTTTCGAAAGGAGGCTAGGGAGTGATTATCTGTTGAATTATTCTTTTCAAAGATTTACATTTAAATTTATACACAAATACAGACATATATATGCATATTTTTATGATTCTAAATAAAGCTTTTAATATCTAAAAATCAGTTCCAGAAGCCTAACCTGTGTTTTGAACACTGGATTTCTGTATATCCCTATATAGAGAGCCTATAGGAAGTATAGGAAGTCTGGACCATTAGAAGTTCAAAGACAACACTATATGAGTGTTTATTTAGTGAGACAGAGCTGATGTACATTCTTGGTTAAAGTATTTGAAATCGCTTGGCCAGCATTTACATTATTAGGAGAGAAACATTTCCTATATAGTATTATCTTATATATATCCCAGACAAATAAACGATTTCACAAACTCAGCTTCATGATTCTTTTCTGCCAAGAATGCTAAAGAAGATGGGGCATAAGTGACATAAATTCACCTAAAGTTGAGTGAAAACACTCTCGGTGTTTTTACTATACATAATCTCAAAGAAAATATCATGCTTAATAACATACTCAATTAAATGCAGAAGTAACGTCATACATCTCCATAAAAATTATCATCTCATTGGAGGTGTGAATGTTGATATGATGATTCCCAAGGTCATTGTGTCAACAACTTTAAGTGACAAGATTTACTAAACTTACTGCAGTGAATTAGCTCCTATCTAGTTTTAATTTTGTCAAGAGATGACTATATATGCCAAATGATGTACAGGGTTTATTCTGGGGTGGAAAAAGCAGCATTTAATTGACAGATAAAAGGGTATAGAAAAGGTAATTTCATTTTCCATCAGTAGAAGTAAGGTTTTATTGTTGAGAATTAAATTAACAGCACATGAAATTGGCTTTTCTTGAGTTCATATTTTTTGAGGAAAAAAAAAAAAGAGGGGAGCACCCCCTAACCAAAGTAGAGCTATAAAGCGCCCACCAATGAACACAGTTATTGCATTTTCTTTATTTATTAAAAGGGAAAACTATAAAACTCCTATAAATGTGTTTGTAAGGTTTTTTCTTAGGGTCTGGCTATTTTCTACTTCTGTAGTACTAGGAGGTTTTGCCTGTGAATGCAGCCTGATTTCTTTCCACTACTCATCACTCATCTTCAACTATTTTTTTGTAAGCTTTGCCCCTTCTTTAGCTGAAACATGTTGCTTATTCTATGCTATGGTTTTCTAAGCAGATGGTTTGTTTACACCTTACTTAGAGAGGGGGGATATCTCTTTGGTCCCGCAAAAGTATATGAGAATATCAATTTGTGAGTATTACATATGATTACCACCAACAGTTAACCAGGAACTGAGGCAATGTAACCCATGAGGAGCACCATACTTAAAAAATGTAGAAATATATTGTGGAAAGTATTGTGGTTTTTTTGTGTTTTGTGTGTGTGTGTGTGTGTGTGTGTTTACTTTGTTTTCTTTTACTATATGGGAATACAATAGTAAAATCCTCCAGAAAAAATTTGAAAACAAAATTGTTTTTATCGTGCTAATTTTATACTCTTCATAGCTTCTAATGAAATTAAAGGTGAATTTTTTTTTTTTTTTTTAAAGCAACAGGGTATGGTCAGTGGAAATGGACCAGTTAGGGACCTTCAAAAATTCTTTTCTTCACAAAAAAAAAAAAAAAAAAAAAAAAAAAGAGAAAACTGACCAAAACTGTCAGAATTAACTTGTTTCAGAATTCTAGAAATAACCAAAGTCTTACAACTATCTTACAATCTGAGGAACAAAATTCAAAGACACCTACTAATTTTTATTAAGAACAGCAAGCCTTGTGTCATTTCAACATGTTCTTTTCCTATTCCTTCCCCTACCCCATCCAGAACACTGTAACTTTGAAAATCAATAGCCTGTAATCATGGTAAAAAACCAGCAGCAACCAAGAGGGAGTAGAATTGGCATTAAAACTCTTTCAAAGCTTCATTTCCAGAGAAGTATTCTCTGAAAGACATAACTTGCAAGTTTGTCTTTATTAACCTGTAATAGAGCTCTCCCAATGTGAGTATCTTTTTCCCTATGCATCTGTCAAAAACAATTAGAGACAATTGATTCACTTTGAAAAGGTCCAACATATTTCTGGGTATCCAGAAAGCTATGCACATACATGTGCATGTGCAGAGCTGTGTACATGCTCAGAAAAGACGTGAGAGGGCCCTAGCTTATCAAAAAGCCTATTTCTCAATACCATCACTTTTTTTCACTGCCTTAGGGGCTAGATTTGAATATAAATTTAGGGTATAAATTTGGGGGCACAATTATTCAGAATGTAATATATATTCAGAATAAATACAAATTGGTATGTATGCATGTATGCATGCATATATGAATGTAATTGGTTCATGAAATTATGGAGGCTAAGAAGTCCCAATACCTACTACAGTCAGCAAGCTGAAAACCCAAAAAGTCAATGGTGTAGGCCCAGTCCAAGTGCAGAAGACTGATATCCCTGCAACATCAGTGAGGCAGAGGAAGTTCCCTTCCTACTCAATCTTTTTGTTTTTTTAGGGCCCTGAATTGATAGGATGAGAGCCACCCATATTAGGGAGGGCAATCTGCTTTACTCTATCTACCAGTTGAAAAGTTAATCTCATCCAAAAACACCTTCACAGGCACACCCAGACTAATGTTTGACTAAATGTCTGGAACCCTATGGCCCATTCAAG
This sequence comes from Vulpes lagopus, assembly GCF_018345385.1. NCBI lineage: Eukaryota > Metazoa > Chordata > Mammalia > Carnivora > Canidae > Vulpes > Vulpes lagopus. Next base: position 136,398,836 of record NC_054824.1, read on the forward strand.
GTAACACATAAAATTAACAATCACAAGCTCCATAACTAGTCATAATAATCAAAGTGTTAAAAGACAAAGTGTCAAAAACAAAATATAAAGAATTTTGAAAGCAGCAAGAGAAAAATGAAAGAAAGTCTCAAGAAAATTACCAATTAATTACTCATCAGAAACCACGGAGATCAAATGCAGTTGGAGGTCACAAGGTGCTTAAAGACATATTCAAAGTGCTGAAAAGTGAGTTGAATGTCATAAACTAAAAACGATATATGGCCGCAAATATACATTGTCTACTTAAAAAACCCTATCTTTTGCCTTTCTGATGGCATTAGGCAGAAGCTAAGCAAGCGCTAAGGTGTTAATAAGGGAAATGGGGAATTTCCATCTCAAAGTACATATTAGTCATCTTTACACATCATAAAGCCAACAACATATTCATTTTATTATAATATATCCATTTGCTTTGACCATACTAGATCCTTATAGAGCAAATAATTTTGATTTATAATCATGTTGTCTTTATTTGCTAACACTAGATCATAACAAGTAAACTCTTCTTTAGTTTTATTCTCTAATCCTATTTTGGTGAGATAGTACCAAAGCTGAGTCTTAGATCATTTTAAAAATTCATGAAGAGTTACTTTATATTGTTAATTGAATTTTTTTCAATTATGATTTCTCTTCCTCTTTAATTTAGAATAGTGATTCTTATAGTCACATCAGTTACAAAGTTATCCCCCATAGCCCCTAGCCCAGTTCTCCTCTTCAAAGTTAGATCAGAAGGAGAATGGATGTTCTTCAAGATGCAATCTCAAATTTACACAGATCATCAAAGCATTTTATTTTCTTGTATTTTACTCCATTAACTCATCAAACTCACTTTTAATCTACTCACATTTTTTTGAATAGAATTTTAGCATTGTGCTCCATTGTGCTAGGAGAAACATTATTTTATTTGTAAAAAAAACTCTCATCTTTCAGAGTCAGTGCCTGTTCTTAGATTTGTTATTCCATGGTGAATTGACCCTTCTAGTCTGCACATTTTCCCTATAGGCATTACATCCACATTCATTCCCTTTCAATAACTAGGTTCAGGTACTGACATAAAAAAAGAGCTGTGGGTCTATCCTTATGGAAGTTATAGTCTAATTAGGGAGAAAACAACCAGTATACTCAGGCAAGTGAGTGTTGATAAGCACCAAGAAGGAAAACAACAGAATGCTGTGAGGCATAGTAATAAGCAACCCACTTACTACTGAGTAAAAGAGTAAGTCCTCTAGAGGTAAAAATGAGCTGAGGTTTGAAGGATAAGAAAGATCCAATTAGGTGAACAGTGAAGGATGCTACGATTGGCTAGCATGACATAGAGCTTCAATTTTACTAGTATGAGCTTCAATCAACTCCATGTTATTTTCAAGTCCAGAGTAAATGCTGATTTGCTTTAGAATTTACAGATCAGGATCTCACTGTTAGACATATCATTGGCAGGGAACATGGCTTCTCTGGTGCCAGGGAGGAAGTAAGAAGGTACATCTCTAACATTCTCTTTAGGAAAATGAAGCTACTTCTATCTTCATAGTGAAATACATATATCTCAAAACTGTAGAAAGATTTGAAAGGTATTCTGTCAATGTTTCCAAAGAAGAGAGATGAATTTTTTTTAAGAAAGTCACTATTAGCCAATCATTTACCTTTTTTTTCCCCGAGGTAGCTTGCATTTTTAAGAAAACATTTTTGTTTCCTAATTGTAAGTTGAGGAGGTATTTTCTTTGTACCAAGATACAATAAGTCATATAATTATTACTTTTTTTTGAAAGGGTAAGAGAGGACATGATTTAAGGTGCAAAGCTTTTGGTTCTCCCATGAGAATAAACTGAGGTAATTTGTTCTTTCATGTTCTTTAAACAAACAAACAAACAAACAAAAATCAAGTATCTAAATCTCATACTTAAAAAAAAAGATTTTATTTGTTTTTTCATGAAAGACACACAGAGAGAGGCATAGACATAGGCAGAGGGAGAAGCAGGCTCCCCGGGAGGAGGAGCCTGATGCAGGACTAGATTCCAGATCCTGAGATCACAACCTGAGTCAAAGGCAGATGCTCAACCGCTGAGCCCCAGGTGCCCCAAGATTTAGATATTTGTATGCTGAAGCAACTGGGTACAAGTTCCAAATTAGCAGTTCCTCCTGAAGTCACACAAATCTGAAAAATATTACTATAAAACTATTTTTCAATACATATTTGCGTATCTTTGGAACAGTAATGATCGGTTAAAGGGGAGTTACAAGTACCAAAGCTAAAATATCTGAAAAGTTACAACAAAAAGAGATGTAATTTCTCCCCTAACAGACAAATATTTTTCCGTCATGATAGAACAGTAAGTCAAAAGAAAGACAACTTTCATATGTTGGTGGTAAGAAGCTAACTCAGTACATCTTTTCAAGGGGAGACACTTGGCAATAATCAAGTTTAAAATGGCTATGTTAAAAAAAAATAAAATAAAATAAAATAAAATAATAAAAAAAATAAAATGGCTATGTTCTTTGACCCATAATCATATTTTCAGGAACTTATTCTTAGGACATTTTAGATATTGCTAAAAAATTGTGAGCAAAGATATTTATAAATATGTGTTTTATAGTCTCATAAACTTGGGAATGAATTATACCCATATTAGAAACTGCTTAAATACATTATGGTATATTCATATAATGTAATGCAAGTGTTACGATAATATGATTAAAGGTGTTTATTTTTGTTAAAAATATTTATAACATATGTTGGGAGAAAATTAGTTCATAAATCATGGTAAGATGGATTTAGGGGGTTCTGATTAAAGATTGGACATAGGAGGATCCTAAACATACCTCCTCCATGAACACACTGAATCTACAGTTATCTATGGAAAAACTCTCTCTGAAAAAAACCCAAAAGCTAGTTGAGTAACTCCTACACATTGGGAAAATGAGAAAAAGAAACCCACATCAAAATGAGTAGGAAAGGCTGAGACACAATCCTATCATAGACTCCAACCCTGGCAAGGTGACCTACAAATAGAAAACACAAGTTCCAGACTTCTCCTGAGGAGCAAAGGTTTTGAAACTTATATCTGACACTCCATCTTTTAAGACCGACCTCTAAGAGATGGGCCCCAAACATCCATCTTTGAAAGCCAAGGAAACTTGCGTCCAGGAGATCCACCAGGCTTTATTGAATTTAGAAACAATTCTTAAAGTGCTCATGTGGACTCAGTGTGATTACCCACAAGGCATGACTCAGAGGAAGCTGAAACTCACTCAGTCTTTCTGTTTATCTTAAAAGCTTTAGCCTGAGGGTCAGGGGCCAGCTGAAATATTCTCCAGAGATTGCAGAGACCAATCCATGCCATCTTTGGACTCTCCCTCTACCTTACTCCAGGTTACCAGTATCTCCCAGAATGGAACTTATGCACACATCTGGGGCCCTGGTTTTTGCAGCTGCCTCTCAGGGGACACCCCTTGACCTCCTGGTTCTGATAGCCAGTAGGGCTATCATTACAGGTCCACATTTTAAAAATGGGAAAAAATTACTTCCTAATCAGCTACTACCCATCCCACCAGGGGGCACAGTGCAGAGGGAGCGTACAGAAACAGTCTTTCCATAAAAGAAGGCTATTAGCTGATTTTCACAGCTGTGACCTAAGGGGCAGATTTCTCATTGAAAACACCTCGAGGGGCTGTCTTCAATCTTCTCCAGAGACTGGGAAGGCTGGTGGGAACCATCTTCATGCTCTCTCTCTGTCCCACCCTAGTGTCTCTGAGAAAGGAACTTGTGCATACATCTGGAGCCCTAGTTTTTATGGTTGTCACCTAGAGAACATCACTGGATAGCCTGGCTCAGGTGGCCAGTGGATTTGTATTCAGAGGTTGGGCAGGTTGATTCAAACAAAGAAACGGTTCTTAATTGTCAATCACCTCAGGACTCAGTGCAGTGGGAGTAGACAGAAATGCCCATCTCCCAGTCTTCTCCTGGAAGAGGTATATTTGCATACTTTATTCTCTTTTACATCCTTTGAAAGTTGCTGCCTGACAGCCAGCCTTCCTCAGCCTGAATCTAAGCACTGAAGGAGATAATCCCCTTTGGAGCACTGACAAGTCTTGGCACATCCTTTACCACTGGGGGCTACTAAGAACAAAGTCAGTGTCTTGGAAAATCTCACAGGTTTGAGAGACAACCAAAAACTAAGGCAGGGTTAAACAATAAGTTTCATTTCTTACATGAGGCCACTCCTTCAAGACTGGGAGAGTTGACTGTTTTATCTAACGGATAGACACCAACAAGAGTGTCAAGGAAAATAAAGTAGCAGAGGAATAACGTCCCAAATGAAGGAATAAGATAAACCCTGAGGGGGAAAAAAGATCTTAATGAAATGGAGATAAGTGATTTACCTAATAGAGTTCACAATAATGGCCAAAAAGATACTTACCAAACTCAGGAGAACAATACCTAGCAAAGTTAGAATTTCAACAGAGATAGAAAATGCAAGAAAGTATCAAATAGAAATTATAGAAGTGAAGCATATAACTGGACTGAAAATCTAACAGAAAGCTTCCACAACAGAATAGATAAAGCAGAACATAAGATCAACAAGTAGAAAACAGAGGAGCAGGATTCATCCAGTCAGAGAAGCAAAAGGGAAAAAAAAAATAGACATCAAGTGAGCCAATTTTCTCATGAAAGTGATCCCATAACATACAGAGACAGAGAAAGGGGCACCAAATTTATTTGACAAAATAATTGCTGAAAACTTCCCAAACTTGGGGAAGGAAATAGATGTTCAGTTTCAGGAAACACAGAGAGTTCCACAAAAGATGAACCCAAAAAGATTTCCACCAAGACACATTATCATTAAATTGCAAAAATTTAAAGATGAAAAAATCTTAAAGTAGCAAGAGCAAAACAACTTGCACACATAAGGGAAGTTTAAGGCTATCAGCATATTTTCAGCAGAAAACTGTAGGCCAAAAAAAAAAAAAAAAAAGTGGCACAATATATTCAAAATGCTGAAAGTAAAAAAGAAGGGAACAAAGAATACTCTACCTGGCAAAGTTATCATTCAGAACTGGAGAGATAAAAAGTACAAAGCAAGATTTTTTTTTTTTTTTTTTTTTTTTTAATGATAGTCACACAGAGAGAGAGAGAGAGAGAGGCAGAGACCTAAGCAGAGGGAGAAGCAGGCTCCTTGCACCGGGAGCCCGACGTGGGATTCGATCCCGTGTCTCCAGGATCGCGCCCTGGGCCAAAGGCAGGCGCCAAACCACTGCGCCACCCAGGAACATCTTAAGTTCATCACCCCTCAACCAGCCAAAACAAAACAAAACAAAATAAAACGAAAAAAAGTTCAAGAGATTTTTAAGGCTGAAACAAAACAGCACTAATTAGTAATAAGAACATATGAAATTACATATATTGCTGGTAAAGGTAAATTTTTAATAATCTTCAGAATTATCTAATGTTGTAAAGGTGGTGATTTATTACAAATCTAGTATGACAAAAGTCTAAAGTAGTCAAACCATAAGAGACTCTTAAATTTGGGAAACAAACTGAGGGTCACTGAAGAGGAGGTAGGTGGAATGGGGTAAATGGGTGATGGGCATTAAGGAAGGTACGCGATGTGGTGAGCACTGGGCATTATAGCCATGTGGTGAGCATTGGGCATTATATTCAACTGACGAATTATTAAAAACTACATCTGAAACTAATGATGTAGTATATGTTGGCTAATTGAATTAAAATTTAAAAAGACTGAAGTAGTAAAAATAATTGTAAATAAAATAATTTGTTAATGGATATAGAAGACAAAAAATAAATCGTGACTCAAAAACATAAAACATGGCAGGAAGTATAATAATGTAGAGATTTAGAATGCATTCAAAATTAAGCTATCAATTTCATATAAACTCTTATAAATACAAGTAGTTTTATGTAAGCTTCATGGTAATCACAGGAAAAAACTACAGTAAATACACAAAAGAGAAAGAGAAAGAAATCTAAGTATACTACTATAGAAAATAATCTAATCATAAAAGGAGAGAATAAGAGAAGGAACAAAGGATTGCAAAATATCCAGAAGACAACAGAATAACAATAAGTCCATACCTATCAATAATTACTTTAACATAAACAGACTAAAGTCTCCATTCAAAGGATATAGAGTAGCTGAATGGGTTAAGGAAGGAAGGAAGGAAGGAAGGAAGGAAGGAAGGAAGGAAGGAAGAAAGATGCATTTATATGGTGCCTCCAAGAGATTCACTTCACAAAATGAAAGTGAAGGGACGGAAATAGATATTCCATACAAATGGAAACCAAAAGAAGCCAGTATAGCCACACTTATATCAGACAAAATAGACTTTAAAACAAAGAGTGTAATAAGAGACAATAAAGGGCATCCCATAATGATAAAGAGATCAAACCAACAAGAGGATATAATATTTGCCAATATTTATGTATCAGTATAGAAGCACCTAAATATATAAAGCCAATATTACAGAAGGAAGGAATAGAAAGGGAGGAATAGAAAGCAATACAATAATACTACGGGATTTTAATATTCACTTTCATCAATAGATAAACCATTCAGGCAGAAAATCCATAAGAAAACATTAGCCTGAAATAACATGTTAGATCAGAAAAACTTCACAGACCATTACAGAACATTCCATCCAAAAACAAGAGAATATACATTCCTTTCAAGAGCACATGGAACAATACCCAAGATATATCATATGTTAGCCCACAAAGTAAGTCTTAATAAATATAAGACTGAAATTATATCAAGTTTTTTTTTCAACCACAGTAGTATGAACTAGAAATCAGTTATAAAAAGAAAAGTCACAAATATATGGAGATTAAACTACACGCTATTGAAAAACTAATGAGTCAAAAGAAATCAAAAGATTAAAAAAAAAACTTGAAACAAATTAAAATAGAAATATAACACACCAAAGTGGGATGCAGCGAAATCAGTTTTAAGAGGGAAGTTCATAGTGATAAATGCCTACATTAAGAAAAAAAAAAACAAACTCAAATAGCTTAACTTTATACCTCAAGAAACTAGAAAAGAAGAGCAAATGAAGCCTAAAGTTAGTAAAAGGAATAAAATAAATATGAGAATGGAAAAAAATGAAATATAGCCTGTTGTTTGAAGAATAAATTCAGTAAACAGATTAAACACTTAAGTGTAAGACCTGAAACCATAAAACTCCTAAAAGAAAACATAGGCAGTGTGCTTCTTGACATCAGTCTTGGGAATGATTTTTTTGAGATTTGAGACAAAAAGCAAAGGCAACAAAAGAAAAAATGGGACTTTATCAAACTGAAAAGCTTCTGAATAGCAAATGGAACCATTAACAAAATGAAAAGGCAACCTACTGAATTGGAGAAAATATTTGCAAATCATATATGCAGGGTTAATAACCAAAATATATAAAGAACTCATAAAACTCAATAGCAAAAAAAAAAAAAATCCAATTGAAAAATGGGCATTGGATCTGAATAGACATTTTTCCAAAGACGATACACAGATGGCCAACAGGTGGGTAAAAAAGTGCTCAACATCACTAAGCATCAGGGAAATGGAAATGAAAACCACAGTGAGATATTATCTCATACCTGTTAGAATTAATTTATCCAAAAGATAAGAAATAACAAGGTTGGTAAGGTTGTGGCAAAAAGAGAATCTTTGCACACTGTTTGGTGGAAATGTAAATGGGTGCAGTCACTATGGGAAAGAGTAGGGAGGTTCCTTGGAAAATTAAATATAAAACCATATGGGCACCCAGGTGGCTCAGTCAGTTAAGCATCTGCCTTTGGGCTCAGGTCATGATCCCAGGTCCTGGGATCAAGCCCTGCATCAGGCTCCCTGCTCAGCAGGGAGTCTGCTTCTCCCTCTCCCTCAACCCCTCTCCCCTTTCCTGCTCTCTCTCTCAAATAAAGAAAGTCTTTTAAAAAATAAAATAAAATATAAATAAAAATAGAACCACCATATGATCCAGCAATTCTACTTCTGAGCATTTATCCAGAGGAAACAAAAGCACTGTCTCACAAAGTTATCTGCACCTCATGTATATTGCGGCATTATTTACAATAGCCGAGAGATGGAAATAACTAGTGTCCACTGATGGGTAAATGAATAAAGAAATATATATTTCATTTTTTTTTCATATACATGAAAGGATATTAAACAACCATAAAAGAAGGAAATCTTGCCATTGTGATAAAATGGATGGATCTTGAGGACATGATGTTAGGTGAAGTCAGATAAAAATATATACTATATTATCTAACTTACATGTGGAATAAAAAAATAACAACAACAAACCCAAGCTCATAGCTGTAGAGAACAGGCTGGTGGTTTCTGGAGGTAGAGTGGGTAAAATGGGTGAAGACTGTCAAAAGATACAAATTTCCAGTTATAAAATAAATCCTGAGGATGTAATTAATGTACAGCATGGGGACTATGATTAATAATACTGTATTGTATATTGAAAGTTGTTAAGAGAATAGATTTTAAAATTTTTGATTAAAAAAAGAATTTTTAACTATGTGTGGTGATGTTAATGTGGTTGATGAGGTGATCATTTCACAATATACTATGCTTATATTGAATCATTATATTGTACATCTGAAACTAATGTAATGCTTTTTGTCAATTATTTTCAGTGAAGGTCATTTTTAAAAGATAAATTTAATAGATAAAAATTGTAGAAAAATTCCTAGAATGAAACATTCACACTAATGTGTGTGTTTATATATACATGTGAGATAAGAAGTGATTTATTTCTTCTATGTTTCGATCATCTACATTTTCTATGATAAAAGATTTTTCAGTTAACTTTCTTTTTTTTTTTCAGTTAACTTTCTAATGTAACTTCCAATAAGAAGTAAAATGACACCACCAAATACAAGGTTAGGATGCTTTCAAATTTTGCTTTCAAAGTTTTGACTAAAGGTTTTAAGTGCTAGGGATGCAAACTTTTAGAGTAATATTAAGAATATTTTTTAGAAAAGAATATTTTTTCCTGTATTTCCAACTTCTGAATCATATTCGTAGGTTAAATACTTATTTGTAGCATTTTATGACCAGATACATGAAAGAAGCATTATTCAGGATTTAGCTAAGCCTTACAAAATACCTACAAGATGCAGTTTTCATATGGAAACAGATTTGGAAATAAAAAATTATTGTGTATTGTTTTCTCTTATCTCTGTGATGTTTCCTCAGGTGGTATCTATCTTGGTTTTATTATTATAAGACTGTAATGTCTGTACAAATGTTTATACCTCTAGTGCTGGTTTCATGAGTGATTTTTTTTTTTTTCAGTATTATCCCATTCAAGGTGAATTCAGAGATTATTCAGGTGAATTGCATTTCCCAGAAGGAAGTGGGCATTTGAAGATTGATTGCTATAATTTTTTTCTTAAAAAATAAAATAAAAAAAGTTCCATGATTTGAAGAAATTTTCAGAACCATTTACTTATGATCCAATGATTGTCTCCAGTGGCTTTGTGGAATGCTGCAAAAGGTACCTGCTCTTTACCTGAATGTTTAGACCTGAGAGTGGACAAACTCCTTTAAATATCTTTTCACAGATGGAAAAAATCTACCAGATGAGTAACTACAGGTAACATAATGTTTATTTTCTCTTAACCCAAAATTTCTCTGGTATATTAATACAGCATCTTATTATTTTTACCATTGTTGGAGGGCTATTAAATAAATGAGATTTATACAACAATTTCTAAAGCTAACAATGGAAACCAACAAGTTCAGGTGCTTCAAATCCTGCATGTGTGTAATATCCTTTAAGACTTCTAGCAACCTCTGCAGGGGGTTGAGGAAATAGTGTTTCATTTACTGCTGAGGAAACTTCGACTTAATCCAAGATGAGTCACGGTGAGAAAGTGGGAAAATGAAATTGCAACTGGATAGGTGATTTTTCCTCCATTATTTTACATCTCTCTGCCTATCTATCTGAAAAATCAAACTTCCCTCTAAAAATAGAAATTACCTTCTTCATTAGTGTTCAGAAATCCCTGAGGGATTATTTTTGCTTTAGTTGCAGAAAGTTGGAGGGAACATCCTTGAAAGCAGAGAAAGAGATGGGGAGGGACTAGCACATTGAGATTCTTTGCTGGCACTTTTCAATCTATTTACAGTTGCTTTTCCCCTTGAACTGTCTGGCAAATTGTTGATTTTATTGTCATTGATATTTGTTTCATTTTCCCCTCTGATTCTTGTTGTAAACTGCATATGAAATAAGAAGCAAGAAAACAAATAGCTTTGGTGGATGGTCTATTCTTTAGTCAAAATGATTCATACCAGAAAATTTCAGATGAGTCCATGGTTTTAATCAGTGCTGAACTGACATTCATGTATAATTCTAACTTCCTCATTTTCTCATTTGTGTTTCATTCACATTGGGGCTGAATAAGGTAGGAACACTTTTCAGAGGTGTGGATTTTTCTTCCTGATAGGATTTCAGACATAGAAGAGGATTTCTAGATTTAAGCAGATGGATGCTAAAGCTGAATTATAAGAGAACCAATGACACTTTTGAGGGTCATCTATTTTGTAACTAAAAAAAGAATAAACCTCATATGCTGGTATAAATTATTTTAATTGTTTATATTTTTTAGTGAAAGGACATATTTTTTAATGTTGCAATTGATTAAATACAGAGCCATATCATTAGACTATTAAATTGTTCATGATTTGGTGTGCTATTAAAAATCATGGACCAAACCATCAAATTCTATCTTGATAACTTTTCATGAAGTCTTCTTACTAGATCCTATGAATCTTGGATAAGCAATTAAAACACAGTTAACATAAGCGGGGAATAGCTGGGAAAATATTAAAATATGGCATTCAATTTTAGATCTGAAATGAACTTTGAAAATGACATGGCTCAACATGATATCTTTTCATAAGAGGAGAAGCTCAGAAAGCTCAAATGACTTATTGAGGTCAGAGAAATCATTTGTGGAATGGGTGGGAATAAAGCCCTCTTCATTGCATTTCATATGTAGAGCTTTCTGCCACTTCCTTGAAACGACTAGTATTCCCATCTATTCTCATCTATGTGTAAACTTCTGAGCATGACATTTTATCATGTAATATTGATCCAAAAAGGAGCTTAAATAATTTTGTTGTTTGACTCTTGTATTCACTAATTGTACGACTTTGAACATCTAATGTAACAATTCTACACTCCGTTTCCTCATTATATAGGATATAAAATAGAATATAATAGAATTTTGGTGAAAATTCAATGAGAGAGTTCCCCAAAATAGCCTGGCATATCAACTGGCATTAAACTTGGTGTTATTTAAGTTGTTATTGTTAATAATGATTATATTCAGACTGATAGAAGCACATCACGATGAGGAACTGTTCATAAGGAAAAATATATATATATATAGGAGAATAAGTCTGCCCAGAAAATGATCTTTTTGAAAAAAGAGTCCATAAGTTTGAACTTATATGATTAAAATGATCTCCATGGATGAATGCTCAAAACATATACAGCCAGAGAGTAGAAACAACCCAAATGTCTATCAATTGATAAATGAACAAACAAAATGTGTTATATACATAGAGTGGTATGTTATTGAACCTTAGATATATTAAACACATGAATAAGACTTGAAGACATTGTGCTAAGTGAAATAAGTCAATCACAAAAGGACAAAGTCTATGTGATTCTATGGTATCTGGAGTAGTCAAGTTTATAGAGACAGAGAGTAGAATGGGGGTTGCCAGACGATGGAAGAAGGGGAAAATGGGGAATTGTTTAATTACTATGGAATTTCAGTTTGGAAAGATGAAAATACTGGAGATGGATAATGGTGATGGTTATACTACAGTGTGAATGTACTTAATACCACAGAATAGCATATATTTTAAATGCTTAAAATGGTAAGTTTTATGTTTATTTTATCACCATTAAAACAAACAAAATAACAAGGAAAAGAGGTTGCACTGAAGTGAACAAATTTGAAGGTCTGTAGAGTAGAGATCTTAAATTACTGATTAAAGGGCTGCAGTATGCAGTAGCAGAATAATGGGTGCATAAGAGAAATGTGCATCCTTCACAACAACATACTGGTTGTTATTATTATGATTATTAGTGCACAGAACACACATAGAAGTGATCATGGTTCAGAAATGCTAGGGCGTTCCATATTTTCCAAGCCAAGAACAAGGAAAAGGTGGCCAGAAGAGTGGTTGATCACCTAACTAAAAACAAAACAAAACAAAACAAAAAAAACAGAATTTGAAAGAGCGGAGTAATTATGGTTGTTCAATTTTATTCAGATATTGAAAAAGAAGAAGAGTTGAAAAAATTACTTTCAAAGCTTTCTATGTATCAGGATCATGATGGTTACTTTATATAATCCGAAGTCTATGATAGATTCAGGAATGCTGAATGTTTTCAGGAATGGAATAGGTCATCTGTCAGGAGCAAATATTCAGCCTAAAATTTCTCCCTCATAGTCTAATACATAGGCTAAATATCTACCATTAGAACTTGCAATGTGTCGTGTGTGTGTGTGTGTGTGTGTGTGTGTATGTGTAGCATTATCTTCTAAAAGGACGACACTATAATTTCTTATGAATTTATTTATTAGTGGCCACTTACGGGCATGAGTTTCTGAAAGAGGTAAAAAGAGCTACCTAGTTCCTTCCAAGAGGGCTAAGAAATGACACCTTAACACTACTTCTCCTCTGCCTATAGACTGAAAGCCATCAAAATTGGATAGGTCAGATACTAAAGGACACAGTTCTGGAAATTAAGATAGGTTCACTGATGTGGTCCACAGTCCTAGCTGGAGACCAACTGGCAAGTGTGGATGATAATTACTGGGGCAGGCTACCCAGACAGAGCTCAAAGGGAGAATCTCATAGGTCTGAGATTTACCATTTATTCTCTAACCTTGCACACTTCACTTAATTTCTTTATGCTTCAATTTTCTCATGTCTGAAAGGAGGATTTTAATAGTACTTAACTCAGAGGGCTCAAGGGAAGATTAACCACTAAAATAAGTAAGACATGGTAAAGTCATATAATGTGTAAATACATTAATAAAGGTTATTGATAGGGATGCCTGGATGGCTCAGCAGCTCCTGCCTTTGGCCCAGGGCATGATCCTGGGGTCCTGAGATCGAGTCCCAGAATGGAGTCCTGCATCTGGCTTGCTGCATGGAGCCTGCTTCTCTCTCTGCCTATGTCTCTGCCTCTCTTTCTCTGTGTCTCTCATGAATAATAAATAAAATCTTAAAATAAATAAATAAATAAAATAAAGGCTATTGATAGTAATAGCCAATGGCAAAATATTCAATAATAATATATTTATTAATATCAATTATAGAATTACTATTACATCTAATAAAAATAATTATATTGATTATATAGTATTAATATTCATAAGGCATATTACTTTTGTGTCAGGCATAGTGCTAAATGTTTTATAATGTTTTATAACTATCACAGTATTAAATATTCCCAACAATTTATAAGGTCTGTATTATTATTTTTATCTCCTCCCCTCCATACTGTGACTAGGATATAAGACACAAAGAAGATAAATAACCAAAGGCCATTAAGTGGCACAGTAAGATTACAATTCAAGTGGTCTGGCTTCAGAGCTCATGCTCCTAACAGAGACATACATGTTCAATGAATGGTAGTCAATGGGATTAGTTGTATCTTATCACACCAGCAAGTCATTAATTTAAAGGGGAAGGAGCATAAAGCATATTAGCATATGCAAAATGTCATCAATTGATTAATTTCTTCTACTTCTATTTTTAGCTTTAAAATTGCTGTATTTTATTTCTACTAGTCTTTTTATAAGAACAGTAGCTCTTTGGTACTACTACTAAAAACAGACCTGTTCTTATATACAAAAACAGGATATGATGCCCACTTGGTACAACAGGATTTCTCCTAAATACCTATCAAATTTAACTTGTAAATCCAGATCTCAAAATTGGGAAGAATTGGGGAACTTGTAAAAAAAAATGATGTAGAGGACAAGTTATTAGCACAAAGAATGAGAAGGCAGGGAAAATGAAATTATTTTACTTGCTTCAAAGTTATCTAAATTGTTGAAATAGATAGGCTTACAGCAAATTCTCTAGACTGAAAAAACTACAGGTAGGCAAAATAATTCTAGGATAGAGAAAAAAGGTTATGGCATAGTTTTTGATTTGGAGAACAATCATCATTACATGTGGTTGCAACCATGTTTCACCAAGCCAAAATTCCTACTCCTATGGTGGGAATAAGGCTTAGCTTTAGGAAGGGATAGGATTAGTGTTCTTCCACATAAAATTATATGTTTGAAGAGATCTTCTTGGTTACATAACATTATAAAACAAAACAAGAATGTCACCCAGGATGTTAAATGACCTGTCCCAAGTCACAGAGCCCATGAGTGTGGTCTTAAACATCCCAACTCCTTTTCCTTCTACATATCTACTTTTACTGTATGTCTCATTTTCACTTTACCAGTTTACCAGGGAGCAGACATCAATCATTGAAAGGTGCCACATACATAGTTTTCTATTTCAGAAAACTTATTAAACCATTATCAATGAGCTGGCTGTATTTTTGTTACATTTTTGAGAATAGAAACTAATCTACATTATAGTTCTCTCTCCATTACTTTTTCTTAAACCAAAATGCTGGCAACTAGAAAGCTGGATGCAGCATCTATGGGTAGTCTTCTTTATTTTATTTTACTTTTATTATTTTTGGCTGTCAGCCCTCTTTATTTCATTTCATTTTAAAGATGTCCCAGAAATGGTCATCTCATGGACTACCACAATGTCTTCTGGTATTCTATTAAGTGCATCCTTGCTAATAATATCATGGGGTCTTCTTTTTTATTTTATTTTGGTTTTCTCTCTGTGTTAAGAGGTTTCATGGCAAAATCTAGCAGATGTCCCTATCAACTTGCAAATCACTATGTTAAAGAAGCAGAATCTATCAATATAAGAATGCACAAGACAGTCTTAAGACAATCTCAGCAATGCAGAGGGTAAAAAAAAGGAAAAAGAAGATACCATGAAAACTTTCGGCAAATTATATTTATATATAAAACTGAAATTACTATGAAGAGTTATTAAGAAACAGAAAACACATCTTTGGGAAAACACTGCTTATATTGTTGAATTGCTCTACAATTTAAAGCGTAAATTTGTTTTTGGCTTTTTCATTCAAAAGAAACCATTTGGCATTCTGTGTAAAACATAAATGTGTTAAAAATGTGTGGCAACATTCATTAAAAAAATATAAGGGAATAAAGGTTAGGATTAATTTCCCTTTTCTCTTTTTATTTGAGGGCTATCACTAGGGCATTTCAGACGGGTTAAACCAGATTCAAAAAGCTTTCACCAGTAAACACAAATGACTAAGAACTCAATCAGCCCATATCGTTTAAATACATTCAATAGAGGAATTAGACTGTTCATTGCGTTATAATTTATAGGGTTTTTGTTTTTGATTACATAAGGGAAATGCATTTTTTATGCCTTAAAAGCATTCTTTTGTGATGTCAAAAATGTATTACATTATCGTTCAAAAAGTGGTGTTTCAATTTGGTGGGGGAGTCTAAAATCACCGGAGTGGAAAAGATAACAAGTAGATTCTTCAAAGTCTTACCATTTGTGATTTTTTTTCTTCCAAAGCTCTTTTCCTTGGTTACATAATGAGTGCAGCTCTGCTCAATGGCATCTTCCAGTTCTTTCTAAGTGTTTAAATCGTATATTTAGTATATTTGTGGAAAGGCAGTTTAAACAGGATTAAAATAAGTAGTTACTATTCCACACAGGCATAAGGAAATAAAATTATGTTGAAAATAAAGTTTTTGTATTTTTTTCTTTTATTCTTTTACATTTGGTGGTAGTATAAAAGTAATTCAATCTCTACTTGGATAATACCTGAGGTAACTATGTGGATCAGCTGTTCCATCAAAGATGATTACAGGAAATAAACTGCTAAAGAAGCAAAGCAGCTTTTCTTATAGTAAAGTTTATCAACACACTAAAGAAGGATAATTTTCTGAAGAGAAGGCCCCTTGTAACTATTTTCCCCCTCCCTCAAATGGCAGCCCATTTCTCTCCTAAGCAAGCCCCTGTGGCCCTGTCTCCTCTGTTTATTCCTCTGATTGCCTTACACACATTTATCATACTCTTAACGAAGACAATAAAGAATTGCTGCTTATTCTGAAAATATTGTGAACTCCTACTCCTTATCAGTCAAAAGGAAAAGGACACTTTCCTTTCACTGGGAGTTTGCTGTAGTGACTCTTTTTGTAGGTCAGCCTAGGAGAGGAAAGCTTTCTTTTAGATTGTATCCTTCATTGTTCCGAGGAGAGCTCAAAATCGAGATACAGTTATCATTCTGAGAAAGGAGATACCCAAGTCATACATATCCCCTCCCTCACTCTCTTCTCCAAAGGAAAAGATTTGCATACACATGTTTCCTTCTGAGCTTTGTCCAAGGCTGCTTTTGACAGATGCTATCTGGAAAAGTGACTGGAGAGGGAAAAAGAGTACATTAATCAGGCATTGCCAATGTGGGCTGGACAGAGCAGAACTCTTCACTTCTGAAGAGAAGATGACCCTGGGGAAACATCTGCCCCATTCCAGCTCCTGAAGACTTCTCTAGATGCCTTTAGAAAGAAATTTGCTCTGTAAATGCTGGTGAGTAATGTATATTAACTATAGTTGTACTTACTCATTCAAAATTAATTTGACTATAAATGCTCTACATATTGTGGGGTTTTGAGGCACAGAAAAAATAGTGTGTATGAAATTGTTTTGAGATATAATTATAAATCCACAAATATAAAGATTTGTTGTACTTAGCAAAGCAGCTTGAACTAGTCTCAAAAGTCCTAGCTAGTTAGCCCCACACTTCCAACTGATCTTTAAAATTAAAATATTCATATACATTTTTATATGTGTAATATTTGTTTAGCTAATAAACTCTCTAAAATCACATTCTATTATCCTGACCTGTGTGAAAACAGAGGCAGATGCTATCTTTTTATTGAAATTACACAAAGAAATCTACCTATGCCTTGCTTTATTCCAATGTCACATCCTGCAAGTACATACTTCTAGTACAGTACTTGTTACTGTGTCACAACTAAGCTAGTCTTTACACTAGTGCTTTTCAAATATCTTAAACTGTGCAATTTTCAAATGATATCTCATTCAGAACTCCAAAACATAAAACATAAATAAAATTGTTTCATTAGCAATAAGTAGATTTAGAATATGGCATTTATTTTTTAAAGATTTAACCATTGAAGCAATGCTACTGTTTGGTAAGGACAAAAACTGCAACATTTTAAAATCAGTTACTATGGGAGGACCTTTTTTTTTTTTTTTAATTCTGTCTCTTGAACTAATAATTTCTAGATGTATCTACTGAAAAGCAACAATTCATTTGCCTGTTTGTCCTCCAGAATCTGGCCTCTTTCCTCAAGCTCCAACATGAATCTTTTCTGTCCTTACAGAGCCATTGGATGGGTCGTTCTAGGCAGCATATTTAGCTCTCTCTCTGTCCCTTGGTTCATCATTTTCCCTAATACAGAGAAAGCAAAACCTTTAGATTTGACCTTTCTGACATGGCTATTGTGGTGCCTCATAATATTAGTAAAAGAAAAACAAACATTTGCTGAACTCTTACTGTGTACCAGGAACAATGCTAACTGACAAATAACGAACCTTTCAATTAAAAAAAAGTTATATCAGAATACGAAATGCTTATTTTATTACAAGTCTTATTATATTTTTATTCTATTAATAAATGTGCATTAGACATCAGTGACCCATTTATAGATAACATGAGATATGAACCTGAGAAACCATATTCACAAGGTAAATCAAAAAATTCTCTTGACTCTAGAGGGATCATTTGTTGGCTGGAGAAATAATTGGCCTTCACTGGGTGTAATCTATTAATTCTCTCAAAGAACTGGTTAATTGAAGAAAATTTCAATTTGTCAATCTTACAAATTCAGCCATACTTAAGGGCATGAAAATCACATCAGAGTCCTGCTTTTTGCCCCTCTGCATCCATTTATCCGTGCTAAAAAGGGGATATAGAGATGTTGTCATGGAAATCCATGCAAAACCTTCAAACAAATCATACAACTAGAACATTTGCAGTCATGTTACTTAATTAAATGGCATTTGTGTACGTGGTTATAAAGTAGACATATATCTTTATATGCCCATATGCATATACATACTATATATGTACTATATGTGTTAATAGGTGTGTATATAAGTATATACATTGTGTTTGTATGTGTATATATAAATATATGTATATGTATGGAAGATATCTATATCTTCTATTACTTGGCTGGCTGCCTTAGGACACATTTTGCTAAATGAACTCATACTTGCATTGACATTTAAAATATATTAGTGTATAGAATTTTCCTCAAAATTAACATAGAATTTGAAATAGCAATTGATAAATTAAGTGAAGAAATATCTAGGATCTATTTATTTGCAGAAATAAACTTCTATTTATTACTGTTACTCCTGGTGAGCAGAAGTGGGGGAAATATTTATAGAAGATAACCGCAACCTTCAAAGTGTCTAGCTATCAACATGCATTAGAAAATGAAGAAGGCTTTATTCAAGGTAGGGTATACTCACAAAGCTCTCAAGTGACTCAGTTATGCTGTTAAAAGCTGACAGGAAGAACCCCAAAGGTAAGGTAATTATTTTATAGTCTCATGTCCCCTGTATGTGGACAAGTTGTGGGAAAAGCAGAAATATACTCTTTATGAGAAGATCAGCTCAAAGATAAAGTTTTCTTCCTAAAAAGTGACTTTTCCAAGCTGCCTTGATCCAAACAACTGGCATTTGGTGCATTTTGAAGATGGATTGGCAGCTGTGCCCCCACAGCTGTGAGAGTCTGACACACTAACTCTCTAGCCAGCTACCAGGAAGACAGATACTGTCATTTGGGGAGGGGGTGGATCACCCACAGATGTTTGGAGGAGGAGAAGTGTCTACATCCTTTGGCAAGCTCATCAAAATCAACCTCTTACACACAGGCACAGAAAGAACTGGAATCACTGCCCAGCCTGTCATCACATTACCCAGAAAACTTTTAAAAAACCCTTTCATTCATCCATAAGTGGAAAAAAAATAGCTTGAGACGAAATCTTTGGTCTTGGAGCAGATGGCTCCATATACCTCCCTGTGAGGGAAACTCAACACACCTGGATTTTTGAGCCCCAAAGTTCCTTAAGAGCAACTGCGTCCTATAGAAAGCCAAAATCTAATTTTTTTTTCACTCTAGAAGTATTCCAAATGCAGAATTCATGTTTGCTTATGAGTAAATTTTTGTTCTCTCCTGGTCCTATTGTAGTGGTACAAAACCTATTTGACACACATGTAGATACTTGAAATCTTTTGTTTGTTTAGGATGGCCTTGTCACCTAAAAAGAATGATATTGTGAACCAAGAGATTCACTCCTAAAGAGATAATGTAGAAAATTCTTCATTAAAAGGAAAAGGCCAGAAACATTATTTCCACAGCCTGCTTAAGTTCATTAATAACAACATTTAATGGTCACAAATAAAAACAACACTATACTAAGAGCATCCAGCACCAGATTTTTCTTTCCCTAGTGACCGCAGACCTAACTACCTCTTTCTTTTAAATGTTTGAAGTAACAAATGACTTTAAGGCCAGGGGCCATTGTGACTAGCAGAAATACGGCACTGTAGAAACGTGTCTCCTTAGTCTTTTTTTTTTTTTTTTTGTCAGAATTCTTTGTTCCTGCAGACAGTTTGCTTTTACTCTTCACCATAACCCAAGTATAACTATTCCACTTTCAACTCTACTATTCTTATATAGTTTCTTGCCATAGCTAGCTGAGCTATTTCTCAGGCTCAACAGAAATTCCTGGAAGAGAGAATCTGACTGGCTCAGCCTATTTAATGCATTAGCTTTTCCTATGTCAGGTATTCTCTTTCAGTCCAAACAGACGTGGCCAAGAAAGGACAGTCATACGTTACAAACATGGCAACAAAAGTCTATTTTATGAGTAGTTTACAAAGGAACAATGTGAGTATTGGGTAGGCATTCTAAAAATTTCATTATCAGCTACTTTTTAAGCTAGGTCAGCAAGTAGTAGGATAAGCAAAGAATAAAATTTCTATTGCTTGTTTTGTAGATTAGGGACAGAGTTGTAATTATTGTATGTATATTCAATTGACTCATCTATCTTGTCACTATTTAAAAATCTAGACAATTCTGCCCATAGAGTTTAATCATTCAGAATTTATACTCTGGTCAAAGTTCAGATAAATGGTATTATATCCTTATGTCTTCACACCCTGTAAATGCCTGAAGTATGGGGTTTATGTTTGAACAAATGAGTTAATAAAACTTTTGAATGAGTATATGTGGTCATACAGGCATTGAACCATGATATTCTAAAAAACTGGAAGGAAATTCTCTTCCAAATGGAACACCGGAGACATTTCTTTTGTTTTTGTGGTTCCATCTAGCAGTAACTATGCATTTTTTTATTTTGTCTGCTCTGAAATTAATTGCAATTTACTTTTATTAAGAGAATAATGTGCTACTCTTTCATTTTCACTTTTTGAATTTGTGTTGTTATAAGAGGGATCATTCACACAACTGGATTTTTTACTTCAGTTTTCATTTAGATATTGAATATGTAGAGATATAGTATGATTTCAGTCCTCTTCTTTTTGTTAGTGGCATCTAAAGGCCTAAATCTGACTTGTTTCCTTCAAATAGCAACCAGTGATCTGGGCTTCACTGAGTATATGAAATCAAATTTTCAACTGTGTTTGAATCTATTTTTTCTGTAAATAATTATGACTTGGGTCTGTGTTGCCTGTTATCAATTATAGTTTGCAAGATCAAGAATATATTGTTTCCTGTTATATTTGAAAATGTACCCCAATGCTTTTAAGTGCTCAACTTGGCCAAAATACTGTAAGCAAAATAAACGAAATGGAAACTTCCTGTCAATGGAGCCATTTTATCCCCAAACTGAGGCATTTTTGAGCAGCAGTTCTCATCTAAGGATAAAATGATGGCCAAAGGAGGTTGTTTTTTAAGTATGACTCTTTCTGGAAAGTTTAATGGATGATGAAAAGAACAATGTTTCTGCTTTGAGAAATAAATAGTACATTAAACTAGCCTCAGCATAAATGATACTTTGTATGTGTCACTTCATATATGTGTCTTTCCTATTACCTAAATATAATTCCAAATTACTCAGACTGATGTGACATTCCTCAAACTGGTCCTCTTCTACATTTACAACTTTGTAGAGAAGCCAGTCTTTTCATTATCCTACCTCTCAATTTCATTCCAAATTTGAGGCATTGCTCATCACTCTGCTCCTCATTCTCCAGTGAATCCCCTAAATGACCCACTTAAATGATTCCAGATTTCAGACCCTACCTCAATGATCAGTCTCTCTCTGAATGTATTGTTTCATTATTTTATTTTATTTTACTTTATTTTTTGCCTTTCCAGAGAGAATTAGTGGTACTCCACTGAATACCATTAATACCACTGAATGCCATTAATTCATAGGATTAGTAAAGGGTATGTATTAGTGAATCATTTTGGTGTGATTGTTATAAGTATCAAATGCCCTTTTATAGAGGCAAACATGGGTTCTTTTTTTTTAAAGATTTTATTTATTTATTCATGATAGAGTTAGAGAATGAGAGAGAGAGAGAGAGGCAGAGGGAGAAGCAGGCTCCGCAGGGAGCCTGACGTGGGACTCAATCCCTGGTCTCCAGGATCACACCCCGGGCTGAAGGCGACGCTAAACCGCTGGGCCACCGGGGCTGCCCTAAACATGGGTTCTAATTGGAAAATGGTATACCAGAAGAATTAGTCTTTTAAAATGGGCATGGTTCATGAAAGGCAAGTTTCCTCTCTGCACATCCCCCACCGGCATTGCAAGCTATTTATTAATTAGTGTTTATATCAGATAGTGGTTTACATTGTAAAATACTAGCATGTTTTAAACTAAGTGATCATTTTTTAAGCTCATAACTACTGTTTATGTTTTTGGCAAATGTAAAGTGCTTAGTTATTCATACAGAGAGGAATGCTTTAAGGGTGATCAATAAGTTTTTTAAAAAATAATTTTCTTTGCCTGAAGGGTTCCCTACAAGGACCTTAGTTCAATTGTTTTGTTACTATACTTTGCTGAGTTAACTATTACTCAATAGCTTGGAATTACCTCCTGTCTTCTATTCACCTAGACCAAATTCTCCTATCTTTCAAAGTTACATTTACTTCTCACATCTTCCATGAACCTTTTCCTAAATACTGAAATGACTTCTTGATTTTTTACAGTAATTTTGGGCTTTACAAAGGTTTATTTATTTTAGAATTTTGGATCTAGAATGGATATTAGAGATTATCTAGTCCCGTTTATAATTTTACAATGAAAAAACCAAGACCCCCACATTTCCTTCTGTTCTATGCCTGCTCTGCAAAATTCAATGTTCTTAATATACTTCAGCTTTAATTTTTAAAAATAAATATCGTATTTTTTTCTAAAATGCTTTTCTGTGAATATTGTTATCATTCTCCTTGTGATATATATCTTTTACATATATAAATTTTACATATCTATGCATGTAAACACATATGACAAATGTACATATATATTAGATACATAGATGATAGGTAGATAGATAGATTAAAGCTTCTATATTATAGAAGAAATTACTATACTAAGAAATTTCCCTATCAAGTTAGGGCTCCTATTAGTTTGGTTAGCAATGAAAGTCTCACATCTCAAGAAACCTCTCTCTCATCCCAGGAAAACTGGGATTGTTGGTCTCCGTCCATCAATGATGGGCTTTGTCTTCTTTGTAAATAATTTTAATGTCCATAATACCTCATTAAAGTATTGTACAGTATTTCACTTAACCATTCTTCCAATGCTAAATACTCAGGTTTTTCTAAGCGTCAAATACACCCAGCTTTTTATATTTTCCTGAATCTGAAAACTCTAAATTGAATGACATGGACAATTCAAGGGCAAACATGTTCCCCTAGGCCTGAGCTAATAGAGTAGGGATGAGACATCTGCGGCTATTGAACAATCAAAATGTCACTAATCCAAATTGGTATGCTCTGTGAGCATAAAATACACCTGAGATTTCAAAGACGTAGTATTATAGGAAGAATATAGGATATCTCATTTATATTTTTATACTGATTATGCATTGAAATGGTAATAGTTTAGATATATTACATTATATAAAATGTCATCAAAACTAATTTTACCAGGCAAAATTATAGAAATGGAAGATAAATTAGTAGTTGTAGGGGATTAGGAATGTGCAACACAGGAGTGAGGAAGAAAATGGCTGTGGTTGGAAAAAGGGAAGCAGGAGGGTTCCTGGAGGTGATCTACCTGGTGCATCTTGACTGTGTAGTGAATATATGAAATGACATATGATAAAATTGCAAAACTCTAATTTTTTTCTCTCTCTCTCTAACACACACACAGATGAGTACAAGTAATATTGGGAAATTAAGATTAGATTGATGAATTGCATCAATGTTAATGACCCAATTGGGATACTGTACTCCAGGTTTGTAAGATCTTATTTGTGGGGAAACTGGGTAAAGAGTAGAGAAATCTCATTGCAGTATTATTTCTTAAAACAGCATGTAAATTTATTATCATCTCAAAATAAATGTTTAATTGAAAAATCATTTTACTTTTTTCTTGGCATATATATATATTTTTTTTTCTTGGTATATTTTTGATGTGACTAGAAAATTTAGAATTTCACATGTGAAATGCATCATACTTCTGTTGGATAAATGCTGCCTTAGAAAAATTGTGTATTTACCACCAGTAATTACTCAAATATTTTGTTGGACTAAATCACACTTTATTTACCATTCAACTATATATATATATTTTTTTAATAATTCCCCTCCTTATTAACACATATATACATTGTGAGGGGGTATACCATAAATATTATGGTGAAAGTTTATTTGACATGGTCAGTCCTTAGTTTTTATGCCAATAAATTAATAATTGTTTTAAATTTGGTTTTCTCCTAAAAATTCTAGAAAAGTGAGATCCTGAAATTATCTCTGTAAACTTACACCTAAGCTCCATATAGCCCATCTTTTTTTTTTTTTTTCATATAGCCCATCTTATGTCTTTATAATTTCAGAGCCTCATTCCTGTTGAAAAGACTTATGTTTACTCCACCTAAAAAAGTTCTCAAGATTACCCGATCTAATGCTAAACTCCAGAGAGTCTTCATTCCTTTCAATACAAAAAAGAACAGGATACTATTCTGGGAAGGCTCAAGTCCTGCTTTGTGAACTGACTTATATATCTAACCTAATGACATTCCTGCCCCAAATCTTCTTGTTTATTTTATTTTGAGGGCCTATCACTATGGAAAACTAATCTCTTTGGTGTATAGAGTCCAAAGCCTTCCTCATTAAATGGCCATATGTCTCACAATTATCTCACAATATTATCCTTTCCAAATTTCCCATCTACTAAGGGCTTAACTGGTTTGCCTTTTTCTCACCAGTATTCCTATTAGAACTAAACAGGCCTATCTTTGCAAGTTAACTATCTTTCCTATCAAAGAGATTTGGGGATCTTATTTATATATTCTGGTTGAAGTGAACTGGCCCAATTCTTTGACTGCCATTTAGGCATAATCCATGTTTTTATATAGTCTTAAAATGTGTAAAGATTGTTTCCTCTCAGACTTGATACAAAGATAGCTCAGTCTGTAAAATTATTATTTTGAACAGCATAATAGCATCCTAAATGCAAAGACTCTATTACATTATTTGACTATAAGAGACATAAAATATTATTCATAATCTCATCTTTGAGGTATTTTAATCACTTTTCCTTTTAACAATTGTAAGGCAAAACCAAAGAAAAAAATAAAACATATCAAGAATAAACAAACAGAACAACAAAAACAAAATGCTTTTGACCAGAGAAAGGGTAAGCAGATTATATTTACATCAGTTAATCAGATCCTACGTTTATAGAGTTCTAATTTGTATTAACTTTACAATAAGATAGAAATGAATGAATTAAAGTTTATATTACTCCTGTAAATGTATATACAAAGTTTCAAGGTATATTTGTCAAAGCTATCTTAACTTGTCAGCTTTCTGACTTTTAAATACTACTCGTACCCAACATTGATTAATTCATTTTAGATATTCAACAATCTGGGTTGGTAATGACACCCTGGTTGAATAGGGAATTTCTTCTCCCATCAGCCAGAGCAAGCAAGTACCCACTTGGCTAGGCTGGAGTAAAATAAACCCAATGACATGTATTGTGTTTGAAGGTAAGATGCTGGAGCCACAAGAATGAGTACATAAACAAGTAGAAGATGAATGCTGTTGTGCCCAAGATTGTGAATCCGAGAAACCACCAAGGAGCCGACACTGATGCAAGTATATGAGGGTTTATTAACAAGCTCGGGCTTGGGTCCAAGTATACTCAACACAGCAGAGCAGGGACTTGGACCCCAAGGTGGGTTACAGCTGGGTTTTTATGGGCTGGTCTAGGGGATTTTCAGAAGGGGTGGAGGAATTTTTTCATTCCGATATGGGGAAAGGGATGGGGGAGTTTCTTAAGATCTGTTTTCCTTCCAACATAGGACTTTCTGTCCCTGTCAAGGGCATTTTGAGCTCTGTTTTCTTTCTGATATAGGACTCTCTTTCAAGGGTGTTCTGCGGTTTTTCC
Organism: Vulpes lagopus; assembly: GCF_018345385.1. Taxonomy (NCBI): domain Eukaryota; kingdom Metazoa; phylum Chordata; class Mammalia; order Carnivora; family Canidae; genus Vulpes; species Vulpes lagopus. Next base: position 136,424,679 of record NC_054824.1, read on the forward strand.
TGTAAAGTTCAGCTCTTATTCACAGGGGCCTGAGATGGCTGTACTTGTGCTAATGCTAAACTTTAGGTGGAATGGCCTTAATTTTCTCAGCCTCCACAATGCCATGAACACCTAAATAGGAGGAAGGAAAAGATGGTATGTGATGGGGTGGAGGAAATTCACAATTGTTGAGCACCACCTGGTGTACTAGGCACTTAATTCTTTTTTTTTCTCGTTTAATCATCTCAGTAACACCACAAAGTAGACAATGTTATATTGGTTTACAAAAGAGGAACTAAATCTCAGGTCACACACAAGACCCAAATAGCATTTAAATATTTGAACTCAATTTTTTGCCTAACTCCAAAAGTCCTTTATCTACGTTACTACAAGGATTGGTGGGAATATTGCTTTCAAGGTCACTCTTTAAGAAAGAAAGAAGATGCCTCTCCATTCTGGCTATTAAGGAAGTGGCAACAAGATTATACCCAGATCACTGGAAGAAGTAATTTTACCACACATGGGACTGTTTAGTAGTCAGGCAGCTCCATCAGCAGAAAGAGGCAGAGGCAATGACCTCAAAAGGGTGGTAGTATATTCTGTCAGCTTTTCCCTTACTCTTCCTGCTAGTTATACTGATGGATGTTTTGTCCATCCCAGGTGGTGGGAACTGGGGAAAACAGGTATCAGCAAGCTCTACACAGTAGACTCTAGAACTCACCATGCCAGTGGTAAAACCCTGGCATCTGCAGGGATGTAACAATCTTCTACTTTCAGCTTTTCTTCTTGTTTTCTTATGTACTCCTTTATTTTAAGAGTGGAGATTTTATCATTCTGCTTAATTTCATAAGTCTCTTGTCAAATCTGATCATGCTTAGCCCCTGAAAAAGTCATTATTTATATTCATAACAGATCTACAGCATTTGCCACGGTTTAAGTATTATTTGCCATTTGGACTTCATTGTCTGTATTCAACTCTCTCAGATGTTAACACTTAATCAAGAAGAATTCACAAAATGTGCATACTGGTTGGCTACCATTAAGGGCCACATGTATAACTAGATTAATTTCCCCATTCACCATCCTGTCCAATTCAGCCTCCATTTTTTTTTTCCCTTCCCTGCTCCTATGGTTGACATCCTAACATTCCATACAGCTAAGCCTACGAAGACAAGGCAGGGTCAAATGGATTGACTCAAAGTATTGTGTTCAAAAGGGACAAGAAAGAAGACTGACAGCAGTTAGATGTAACTCCTTTCTGTGTCCCGATATAATACAGCAGATAGATTGCCATTGGCAAAGCCACAGGCAAAGTTGTTAAATTTTTGTTTTTAAGTTTTTGGGAGAATTGATCTTAAAGTCTTCCAAGTGAAAACTCCTCAACAACCTAATGCTTCTTCTCTCTCTCTCTCTCTCTTTCTCTCTCTGTCTCATATATTTAGGTGCAGATTTCAACCAAGAGACATGCACTAACTTTATAAATGTAAAGACATGCACTAACTTTATAAATGTAAAGAGTCCTTAGAGTACAGGTTTTATTTTCATTATTATTATTTTTTTTAGAGTACAGTACAGGTTTTAACAGTACCCACATTGTTGTGAGAGAACACTGTCTGCAAGAAAACTACATGTGGCATTCCATAGGAATCTCATGGATATGGCATGCTTTAATTTTAGTCCATTTTCTTTCTCATTTCTTGATGTTTTGGTTCCAGTAGTAGTCAGAGTTCTCCAGAGAAACAAAACCAATAGGATGGATGGATGGATGGATGGATGGATGGATGGATAGATAGATATATAGATAAGAGATTTATTATGGGAATTGGCTTATTTAATTCTAGTGCCTGAGAAATGCCATTATATGCCCTCTGCAAGCTTGAGAACCAGGAAAGCCAGTGTATAATTCAATCTAAATCCAAAGTCCCAAGAACCAGGGAGCCTATGTGTATCTCCTAGCCCAAGACAAGAAACCTCATTTTATTTATTATTTATTTATTTATTTATTTATTATTATTTATTTATTTATTTATTTATTTTTAAGACTAGAAACTTTAGAATGTAAGTCCTAGAATCCAAAGGCCTGAGAACCAGGAGTTCCAGTTTCTGAGAGCAGAAAATGATGAATGTCCCATGTCAAGAAGAGAGAGTTTGCTTTCCACCATTTCATTCTATTTGGGCCCTCCATGGTTTGGGTGATGCCCGGCCATATTGATGATGGCAGATATATTCTTTAATTCAGTCTATTGATTCACATGCTAATCGCGTCCAGAAACACCCTCCCAGAGACAGCAAGAAATAATGTTTTACCAGCTATCCAGGCATTCTGTTAGCCTAGGCAAGTTCCTATATAAAGTTAACTGTTCCAGTTCCCAGGCTATTGTTTGTTTCTTATCACTGCTTCTCTTGATCTCCTATATGCAATTAGCACTCTTTTGCCTGCTTTCTGGCTTCTCACTTTGTCTTAACCCCCTTGATATGATAACATACCCCTCAAAACCTATGGGCTTGTAGTTATCTTAGTGCATCTACTTTATTACCCAACTCTTTCTACTTTTGCAATGGACAAGCTGAAGTAAATACAGGGAGGAATGGTTGGGAGGAAAAATGCATCCAGGACCCAGGCTCCTTTCTTCCCACTAGTTTGAGCTTTCCATTGATATTTTCTTCTTCCTCTTTCCCCACCCCTTCCCCTTTGTCATCCTCTTCCTTTCTCCTCCTTCCTCCTGTATCTTTTCCCTCTTTGAAATAAAGGTAGTTATAAAGTTCTCAGGGTTGAATTTCTTTTCTTCATTCAGGACAGTCTTCCTATCTTAAACAAACAGATAGTCTTTTTTTTTTTTTTTGGCTCTGTAAAATGAATTATTTGAATGAGAGTCCATAATGAATTTTTCTTGGTCTTAATTAGATCATTAAACCAGGGGTTGAGATCATAACATGTCATCCTAATGATATCTATTTAATCAAAATGTCCATTTGTTTTCATTACACCAAGTTTAGAAAGCAATTCCAAAGTGCTTTCCAGGGTGTTAATTGGTCTTTTAGGTTTCTTTCTTTATGTGGAAATGAAGAATGTGCTGCAATGGACAAGAAAAGAATGATTTTATTAGGTCACTCAATGACTCTCCTTTCTCGTCTCTCAAAATCCTTCTGTTCTTCACTGTTCATTCAAAATGTCAATTTTTCTGAGAAATCCACACAAGAGTTGTCTATAATTTTTAGCACCCTACAAAACCCCTAGGACCCCATTTATCTACCAATTTGTAAATGAGCTAGTAAGGAAAAAAAAGCTCCCAACAGAAGAAAACTTCTTAAGGTCTCTTTCAGAAATGACCACACATGGCAGCAGATATGTTAGCTATCCCAGCAGAGAAAAGGACCACATTGGCTGACAAATGAACTTATGCTGAGGTGAGTTTTGGTTATCTTTGTGCAGTAAAACAAGAAATATTCTCTAAAACAGAGTTTCTCAAAGTTTGATCCCAAATCAGTAGCAACAACTTCAGCTGACGGCTGGTGATAAAGTCCCACATCAGACCTGTTGAATCAGAAACTCTGGAGATTTTTCCAGAACGCAGGCTAGAGTTTGAGAATACTGTATAAGAATGGTTCTATTAAGCACTACCTGGGTCGTAAAGTGTTCCATATGCTACACCTATATATAGTGGCAAGCAACTTCTGCCATGGCCCTTGTGATCACTGATTCCTCGCATTTATACCCTTGTATAATCCCCCCCTACCTTTGCATATCAGCTGGACTTAGCCACTTGGAATAAATGAGAGTATGGCTACAAAAGTTTATAACTTTCATTTTGCCAGTACTGTCTCCCTGTTTTTTCCTCACTTGTTTACCTTCATAAAGCAAGCTGGTGAGTCACATGTGGTGAGGAACTGATGGCAGCCTCTGGACAATCACTAGGCAGGAACTGAAGCTCTCAATCCAATAGTTTATGAGGAATTCAATCTTTTTTTTTTTTTTTTTTTTTGAGGAATTCAATCTTGCCAGCAACTCTGTGAATGAGCTTAGAATGAGTCCTTCCCAATTTGGCCTTCAGATGGGTCTGCAGTCCTGTATAAGACTTTGTCATTGATCTTAAAGCAGAGGACCTGGCTTATCTGTGTCAAAATTCCTAACTGACAGAAATGGTCAGATAATAAATGCATGTATTGTTTAAAACTGTTAAATAGTGAGGGGACTTGTTGTATATAGTAGATAATTAACAGACACGAACACACAGATATACACATATTCCATATATGATTTATTTATAATGTAATTCAGCTTAATATATATTTAATGAGTACATACAGCATTAAGCATTTGGTTCTCCAGTAATTAGGGTAAAGATATTAAGAAATATTACCTACTCTTTAAAAGAAAATATTTCATTTTAAGAAATAGAAAATTTTACTTAAATCGCATACTTAGGATAGTAAAATATAAAACAATAAGCCCATTTTTCAGATGAAAAAGAGGCAATTTAGACTAGAAAAAGAACTTATCCAAGTTGTTTATATAGCAGAGCCAGGTTTCAGATGCAGGATGTCAGACTCCAGAACTTACACTCTTAACTGGCAACATTTTCACTCCATGATGTAGAGGTGGAATTTATCTTGTTACCTACATCTATATGTTGGGACACAGCTGGGAACAAGATATGTACATATATGTGTTTGTACATATATACATGTATGTGTATAAATGATGGACACTTGGTATTTTTTTAAGAATGAATGAATGAAACAATAGGATCAGTTTGAGACCAGCATTACCAGCAAGAAAAAAATAATTCTTGTCTCTTTGCTTCTCTATCCAGAACACTTTTCACCTACTTCTTAGATTTCTATGTTAGGAAATAGTCTTACTGCTACACCACAGAGGCGTGTACTCAGCTGAAAGTTATGATGCTTCATTCAAGGTTAATTCAAGGTGTCCTCTAAATATCAGTTCATCAGTATGGTTCTCAGGTATTGGTCTACATTTGAATCACCTAATAAACTTGTTAAAGTTACAAATAGCTAGACTTCATCCTTGAGGTCTACATCTGAATCACCTTGTGAACTTGTTAAAACTATAAACATCTAGCTCCAGCCTTGAAGATTCTCATTTTATAGTTCAGTAGTAGGACCTGGGATCTGGAATTCTTTTTTAAATGCTCCCCTAGAAACTTCTGATGGACATCAAAGTTTGAGACTTTTTTTAAGATAAAAAAAAATGCTTTAACAGATCTACATAGGCAATTGTTTCAGCTCCAAGGCAAAAAAATATAGGCAAATTAAATGGATATGTAAATAAAGTGGGGGAAGTCATAGTCTTTCCTGTTGTAGTCATTATATACATACCATTTTCAGGACCAAGTTACAGGTTCTTTATAATCTTTCATTGAGATATAAAATAGGGATCCCTGGGTGGTGCAGCGGTTTAGCGCCTGCCTTTGGTCCCGGGCGCGATCCTGGAGACCTGGCATCGAATCCCACATCAGGCTCCCGGTGCATGGAGCCTGCTTCTCCCTCTGCCTGTATCTCTGCCTCTCTCTCTCTCTCTCTCTCTCTCTCTCTCTCTCTGTGCGACTATCATAAATAAAATAAAATTATAAAAATCTTTTTAAAAAGATATAAAATATACTGAAGATTAATTCGAGAATATCAGATTTCAAGATTGAGAGAAAAATGCTTAGTTTTAATTAGGGTTGATTATATTTGGTATCACTTGCACTAATTGAAGTATACTGGTCTTTGTTAACTAGATAAGCCAGAGGTCAGAGAACAGGTGGTTGAGCACAATTTCAAAACCACCTGTTTAATATTTGGCTCTGCAATTTCCCTGAAGTTGATCAAAGTGGGGATATTGTCATTACCCAAAGATTATTTAGAGAGATTGAGCCTTGACTGATGAAAAAGAAACTAATTAGAAATCAGCTTTCCAAACTGGAAAGTAATAGTTTAAATAAGAAGGGCAAGCAGTGGACTAACCTGATGAAACCAGACTCTTGCCATTCTTCTTGTCCCTCCTATAACCACACTTTTTGTCCATATTTTAATTTAATTATCTCCTTGCTCTGTTAGAATGCCCACTTTTGTTTCCTATTCCCATTTTTTCTCCTTCTTTTTGAATAACTGGATTTAACACTGCTATAAATATTTTAAAATTCAAATAGATTGCATACGTTGTTTGCTCTTATGCACATGTAGATTTGTCTTCTTTAATACCTTTAATAGATTATTTGCACAATTTTTTTCTTTATATAACTCATACAGCTTTGATTGTAACAGGTATTGGGAATTCAATATATAATGAACACTAATGTTCTCTTTTTTTAGTTTCAGTAACTACATAGGGAAACATCTTGAGAATTAAATATTGTGAAATATTATGAAAGTTTAGCATATGGATATCTCAGCAAGAGTTTGAAAATGAAGTATAAGAATGAGTGACAGAAGAATATATTGAAGATTTGTATCTTTTTACACTGGAATTAATACATTTTTTAAAAAAGTATTATACAACATGATTAAAGTAGCAAATTATAATAATTTTTTTCTAAAGAATTAGAACAAATTGCAGCGATGATAATACTATTTCACTTTCATCAGCTTCTGAATGTCTTAAAAATAATCACCATATTTTATCAAAAATTGCTAAGCTCTAAGCAAAGAAACCGCTTGAAAAAAGGAGTAAACTTAAAAAAAACCTTTTAATAGAAAATCATATGGTAAATTCCCATTATGGGAAATTGGAAATAAGAGAGAAGAGTAAAGAGGAAAATAACAATTACCGGGTTATACACTTGGATAACAACTTAAGCATCTGGCATCCCATCTCAGGGCTGAAGATTGGTGACTCCTACAAGGAAATCCAAATGTAAATGTAAATTTTTCACTTTATTTTCCCCCTTTATTGCTGACATAATTAATTCAACAAATATTTATTGAGGATTAGCCAATGAAGCTATTATATTAGAGAACCAACAGTAAAAACCCTGTCCTCATAGCACTTACATTCAAATGAATTAAAGGTAGTAAGTTTTATATAGATGAAGTTGAAACATTTTCTTAATAGATTATCTTATTCATCATATAGGCAAAGTCTCTGAAGCAGAGTAACCAGCCTAGTCAAGGAAAAAGTAGTGCACCAAACTAGTACAATAAAGAAGATGGTTCAAGAGACCTTGATATTGGTAAAGCTCATGAAATTCGTATGAGGAAAGGGTATACTTATGGTAAATGATGAGAAGATAGTATACTAATTCAAATCCACTAAAAAATATCTTGACAGGTATGAATGAGCTTATATGGCTTTTCCATGGCCAAAGATGTAAATGAACCAGCATCTCTACAAAGAAAATTAGGGTTTATTGGCTGCCAAATAATACTAATGTATATTTAAAGTATTTTGAGGCAATGTATAATGAGGTCTGGATTGAAATGAAGGGCTGTGGGAAATATAAGTGGAATATAGAATGTGACCTCTGATATAGAAATAGTGTACACTTGCACTTTGATTCAATGTATAGGCACAATTATGGATCGACATTTTGTTTGTTTATTGAAGGAGCTATGAAAAGGCCAATTGTGCTGGTCAGTCAAGTCTTGCATATTTTAGAAAAGAGGTTGTTGTAAGCTTGTAAGGGTTGATAAAGTCACAAGTGGTGAAGAAAAACAATTCTTGGTTCTGTTGATGAGAGCAGAAATAGGAAACTCTAGGAGGATACAAGTGTTAGAACCTCTCCTGTTGAAGGAGAGAGAGAGAAACAGAGAGACAGGGAGGGGTGAAGAGAGAGAGAGAGAGAGATCCAGAGAAGAGACAGAAGTGAGAGGGAGTGGAACATTTTTTATCTTACATGAATAGAGTCTGACAATTATAAATTCAGATATAAAGGACTCCCTCTTAAGGATTCTTTTGGAAGGTGGCTGATGTATTGGAGGCTATGGGTCTGGAAACAACTTCCCAATCTTCTTCATTTTATTTTTTCATTTTTGGCCCCCATATGCAGACACCTATCATCACTGGCTTTTATAAGGTCTTCATTTTATTAATTTTATCTATTATGCCTTATCTATTATGACTACCTAATTATCTTCCAATACACATATATGTACCTATTCTTCATTTTCCTATTTAAGTCTGTATTGGTATGTCTGTGTATATTTTTAAAAATATAGTGTATATTGATTTTTTCAAAATGTGTAAATGATATTGTGCATGAGATCTCACTCTAATTTTTGTTTTAAATACTCAATACTATATTTGTAATATGTATCCTTGATCCTGTATATGTCTATTTTGGGAGTTCATAAATGTTTCTGTTCTGTAGATCCCTTTAGCAATCTTAACTCTTAGAATAATCTTTCAGAAACTCTATGTCTCTCTTTTTTTAAGATTTTATTTATTCATGAAAGACACAGAGGAAGAGGCAGAGACATAGGCATACTCCCTGCAGGGAGCCCAATGCAGAACTCCATCCCAGGACCCTGGGATCATGACCTGAACCAAAGGCAGATGCTCAGCCACTGAGCCACTCAGGTGCCCCGAAACCCTATGTCTTTAATAACTGTGATAAACATAGTCATACACTGGATTGCAAAATAAACCAATTAAACTGAAATACAGTTATCAAAATACTAAAACAACAAACGTGTGGTATAACAATATATGTGCTTATTTACTTGTATATCAAACAATATAATCCAGTTGCCAGTTTAAAAACTACCCCATTCCATTATGGTGATTAGCATACAAAATGTCTTCAGATGTATGAAACAAGCTTAATTTGTAAATAAATGTGACTTCTGTTAGTGATAAAGTCAAGGTATTGCTAACAGAACTGTGGTTTCTTGACTTCATTCTTTACATAAAATGCTAAATATCAGTTAGAGATTTATGAATATAAGAAGTGTTTTTTTTCCACCAAAATTCATTGGCCCCTCAAATTCTATCTCCCATAACCCGGGTTAGCAATTCTTGTTCCAATATACTGATTCTATTTCTACACAATCCATTTTCCTGATTCATTCCCTTCTTGATGAGCACCTAGGCTGCTTCTGACTTCCCAACTCCACAAGCAATAATGCATTTTATTCATCACAAAGATGTAGTTATATTTGCAGTTATGTAATTATTATTTTTGTATGAGGGGTCCAGTTTCTCCACACCCTCTCCAAACTTGGTATAGTCAGCTTTTCAATTTTAGCCATTCTAATACATATGTAGTAGTATCCCATTATGGTTTTAAGCTGCATTCTCCTAATGACTAATGATGTTAAACATCTTTTCCTGTGCTTATTTGCCATTCATATGTATTCTCTGATGAAATATCGGTTTAAACCTTTTGCCCAGGTTTTCAATTGTTTTGTTTTCTAACTGAATTTTGAGAGTTCATTATATGTTTACTCACTTTGTATTTTATAAAATAGTTACACATATAAATACAGTTCAGTAAATATTATTATATATTATCCTACTTAATTTCCCCCATAAGTCTAAGAGTGAATTACCTTGACCGTGAGGAAAAAGGACATTCACATTTCATGTATCGAAACCACAAAATTCCAACAGCCTAAAAGCATTAATGTAGGCATATCGTTGTGCATAATATGTGCTACTGATTTTTTATTGAAATATATATATATAGTATTTTAAAATTCTAATTATCTCTGGAAGCAACATTTTTGTGTGTGTAGATAAAATTGACAGTTACTAATTTTAGAATAAATCAAAAATGGCAAAGGAAGTTTACATATATACACACATGGTTATATATGATAAAATATACTACAATTAAAAATTAGTAGTAATGGAACTTGACAATTTTTATTTGGTGAAATTGGGACTTGTTTTACTTATTCAAAAACCCAAGATTAATAAGTGGTGCTGAGGGGTGCCTGGGTGGCTCAGTCCATTAAGTGTCTGCCTTCAGCTCAGGCCATGATCCCAGGTCCTGGGATAGACCCCATGGGCTCTCTGCTCAGCAGGGAGCCTGCTTCTCCCTCTTCTGCTCCCCCTGCTTGTGCTCTCTCTCTTTCGGTGTCAAATAAATAAATAAAATCTTAAAAAAAATAAGTGGTTCTGAAATATCAAATATCCAAATGCAAAATAATAATTATTACACCTCATATCATACAAAAAATTAACTTTATGTTTCCAAAATCTGCTGTTAAAAAATGAAAAGATCATCTACTGCCTCAAAGAGAATATAATATATATAATGTTTATTTAATTAGATTAATATATGTAACTTTTCATAAAATATGAAGTGCTATATACACATATAGTAGTTCCCATCAAGTTTCTGACTCTGACAGAGATCATAAAGGCGGCCACTGCAAGGAGCACAGGGCCTAGGCAGCTGTTAGTCAACCTTTGGGGCCTGGTAAGACAACTAACAACTTTAACCTTTTAATCCACTTCTAATCAACTTTTAGTTTTAGCATAATTTAGAGCTTTCCAGAGTGTTGAAGAGATTCTCTCAGTCTCAAGACCAGGTTGTCTGATATGGAGGGTGTTCCTGGGTCAGAAATGTCAAATCAACATCCTTTACTCTGTTTCCGTTTTTCAGGAGAGCCACTAAAGACCTAATTTCCAATGAAGGTAGTGAAACTGATAATTGCTGAAAAAGAAGAAAATGTTCCTCTTTGTTTTAGGCTGCTATTACCATTACTGACTTAAGCATTATGTACTTAAAAGAACAACAAAAAACCTTGAGCTCTAGGTCCCAGGCTTATCTGCCCACCTAGACATCCAGTCAGGCATTTGGAGAGTAAGGTATCAACTTGATGTGGGAAAAGAAAGTAATCAGGATGACTATTTCTGGTCTAACCTAATCTTGACCTTACTACCATCCCAACCTGGGATCAGTGACATCATGGTACCAGCTTTTGGGAAAAAGTAAAACTCAAGACCAGAAGGCAAAGTATGAGAAAATGAAAGCCAGGCCTGCAAACTATCTGTTTCATTTGGCCTCTGACTGAATCTTCACTTGCTATGAAGTGGTGGCTTCAGGAAAGGCTCAGAAATTCCAGCACTGATGGTATTGGTCACCTGGTCCAGAAGACCAGAGCTACCTCACCTCTTCTGTTTATACTCTACAAGCCAACTGTTCTTAAAACTAGGCCCAGAGTGATCATAGGAGGTAAATAATCCACTCACTGTAAGAAATAATTCTCTAGCCACAACCCTTCCTTCGGGGAGAAAATTCTGAATGTTGTTGATGATCCCAGACCAGCTGCTGCCTTAACCCTCTCCTGTGTCTTTTCTCTCTGATCCTTGGCTGACACCTGTGTTAGATTTAGAACCCCACAATTTTCTCCTCACTCCTATCTCCCCTTGCTGCCTTCCTTGATGAAGATTTGCTTCTTATTTAATGCTTCTAAGTTTGAACAAAGTGCCTGGCTTATTTGGCTTTTTAACCCCTCTTAGGAAGAAAGCCCACTGCATCCTTTGAGTCACCCAGTGCCTCTGATCACCTTCTCCTGGATGCTGGATGACTCTTAGGTCTCCCCCAGCACAAAGGCATGAAAAGAATATAGAGAAGTGGGGCAGGTAGATGTGAGTTTCTGATGCAGTGTGTGGTGGTTGAGGAAGAGAAGGAAGAGAAATTAAACATAAAACTGAGAGTTCAACAACACAACAATGGGCTGACTTTACCTTGAGGTCTCTAATTTCAATACTAACTCTAATAACATCTAAAGCAGAAAAGTAGAGTTTAAAGAGTTTTTAGAGTTCCTGTATATCTATCTTTTAATTTTCAGATTAAAAACAGGTCCAAATATGTCTAAGTTTAAACATGGAAACTTAGTTTATTTTCTGTATTATTTACACTGTCATTAAAAAAGTAAATGAGAGACAGGACAACAAATTGTAAAGGGAAATATCTCTGGAATAAGAACCAAATTTCAATTTGAGCTCTGTTCAAATGACTTCAACTTTCTCATCTGAAGATAGGAATAATCAAAGAACCTTAAAACATTATTGTGATTGTTAGATGAAATAAAATATGAAGGTGCTTGGCATGAAGTCGCCTCAGTTCTCCTCTCCTCAAAATATATTCAAGTTTAATATCACAATGGTACTCCTATATCTAATTATCAGGAATTGCTCTGGATTCTTATTTCTTATGTATCTTGTCTTTCAAATCATATTTTAGTGTCTTAAGGGTAATAACCATGTCTACTACTTAATATCTCTCTTTAAAATATCTAGCTCATAATGGGTTCTAATTAAATATTATTTTCCATTATCAATATATTATATACGAATACCAAGGAGTTATTTGGAATAAAAGCATCATTTCTTCATACACATAAAATCATGTATTTGACATTTTCACTAATATTCTGATAGGAAGTGTCAATCAAACTGACACAAATCAAGCTTGCTCCCTTTCTTTCTGAAGTCTTTATCTCACTGTTCACGTCTTTTTTTAAAGGTAAAATCATTTTGAGCCCAAATCTGATATCCTCATTGTTGAATCATGGTTGGGAAATATTAAAAAAGGGTAGCCAGATGGCCAAATCCAGGTGTGACAGAGAGATTTGGAGAGGTTCTGATGAGAATTCAGTTAAGGACCTTCAAATTAGTCTGCTAGCACTTGGGAAATCTTCTAAAATCACTTCATATATATTTTTCACCTTAACTCTCTATCTTTCTAAAGACCATCTCAATATTGGGTCAGATTACGCATATTAAGGGATCTGTAAAAGCCATGCTAATTTAAACTGCAAGCACTGTGCATTACAAATGACCCACACCAGTAAAGCCTCTAAATCTATGCATGTGTGACTCATCAACTTCCAGAAAAATCGGGTCAGGAAATGCTCAGTTTAGAAATTAAGTCTCTGCAATGTAACAATAGCCCTTTAGATAGAATGCTTAGTGGTATCATAGGGCTGCAACAGATTTTAGAGCTCAAGTCTTTTCCTTAACTTGCATGTAAAACCTTTCTGAGATAGTCACTGTTGTCCTTTTATGGATTATCAGAGAACACTACCTCCCACCCTTGGTTTATTATGTATTATTCTGTTATCATGCTAGTTCTTTATTCCTTCTTTGATTAATGCTATCAAAGTAACTGGTGAAGAAAAGAATACATTCTGAACTGTAATGTGACATTGAAGGTCTTTGGCAATGGGACCCCAAAGCATCTTTACAATTTCATTCATTAAATATTTAACTGGCAGTTATTACAGGCCAACCAGTTGCTACAAGTTGCTACAAGTCCAGTGGAAAAGATAGATGAGTACTCAAGAAAATACAATACAATGTCAGCACAGATAGAAGATATAATTGAAAACAGTGTTAAAAGAACCCAGAGGAGGGAACCTAATGAAAGCTAGGGCTTTAGGGAGAGAGTTTAAGATAAAATATCAGCCAAACAGAATCTTGAAGGATGAGTAAGAGATAAGAAAGGGTAAATGACATATATTCCACTCAAAGAGAAGGACATATATAGAGGAAAACGTAACAAGCACATTATCTACTTTGGAAATTGCAATTAATTCGGAAGGGTTATAATATAGATTACAATGCTTAGTGTGTCCAACAGTGGAAGCTTAGCCTAAAACAACAATAATGATTTGTTATCTCACAATCTGTAGGTGAGAAATTTGGAAGCAGCTTAGCTGGTTGGGTTTTTGTTTTGTTTTGTTTTTAGCTGGTTGGTTTTGATTCCAGATCTTCTCCTGATGTTGCTGACAAGATCTCATTCAGGACTCCTGTCATCTAAAAGCTTGAATTGGCTGGAGGATTTGCTTCTGAGATGTCTTACTTATGTGGCTATCGTCAAGAAACCCTCAGTTCCTTACTTCATGGACTTCTTGATAGAGGAAAGACACAGCATGGCAGCTGAATTTCCCAGAAACGAATCAAGAGAGCAGGAGAGAAGGTATATTACTGTGAGCTACTCTCAGAAGTCACACATTATCATTTCCATACAATCCTGTTAGTAATACAGGTCGCCCATTTAGTGTGATAGGGGACAGCAAAAGGCACAAATACCAGAAGGTGGGCCATCTTGAAGGATAACTGCCACTCTAGGAAAGGTAACTATCTAAAGAAGTGAATGGTTCTCAGTGTATAAGAAAAATATTTGATACAACTGCAGATTATTTTTCCATTTCAAACTATCAAGTTTCCTTCACTATTCCATGCACTCTTAAAAAGCCACCAAAAGGTACTTTGCCTTTCACTTATCATGCATTTATTTACAAATAGTTATTCAGCATTGTTTATATGTCAAGCCCTAAACTAGGATGTGTGGACACAGCACTACACAAAAAGAAAATTCCTCAATTCATGAATCCTATACTCTAGTGATGCAAAGGAAAACAAATAATAGATTTATGTAATAATTAAGCTAGAAATATATACTATGACAAAAAATAAAGCAAAGTTATGGGAAATAGTTGAGTAGCAATATGTATAGATAGACTTGACAGGATATACACCTTTGAAGAATTAAGTTTTGAGAAAAGTCCAAATGAACTTAGGGACAGGAAAATGTTTAGAAAAAAATAACAAAACAAAACCTGGTGTATGCACCTATTGTTACCTAACAAATCATCTCCAAACTTAATGCATTTACATTTTAAAACAATCAGTTTTTGCCCACAGATCTGTAATTTGGGGAGAGCCTTACTACAGTGGCTTGTCTGTGCTCTGCCAGGGTCAGTTCAAGCACCTTGATTGGGGCTGGAAAATCCATTTCCAAGATGTTTTACTCACATGGTTGGCAAATTAGTGGTGGCTGTCAGTTGAACTTTTCAGTTGGGAGTCTTAGTTCCTTTCTACATGAGGCTATTAGTGGGACTAATTAGGCTTCCTTATGGAATGCTAGTTAGGTTTCAAATTCAAGTATTTAAAGAGGTAAGAAATATAAGCTTCCAATCTCTTAAAATCCATGCCCCACTGAAGTGGAAGTGTCACTTCCACTACATTCTTTTGATCAGTCAGAGGCCACTCAGATTCCAGAGAACATAACATTTAAACTGCTATAATTTTTTGTATATTGTTATTTATTATTTCTTATCAAGAGTAGTTCCCAAACTAAACTGTAACTTTCTTAAAGGCAAGCACTAGCTTATACTCTGTTTAATAGAACACTGGAATAGCCTAGACATAATATAATAAATACTTGTTTAAATGAATATAAGAGTGTTATAAATTTCAAAGGGATATAGGATCAAACATCACTGTATTGAGATAAACATTCTTAGAAGTATTATTTTTTTTAAGATTTATTTATTTATTCATGAGAGAGAGAGAGGCAGAGACATAGGCAGAGAGCAAAGCAGGCTCCTTGCAGGGAGCCTTATGTTGAACTTGAACCCCAGACCCGGAATCACGCCCGAGCCAAAGGCAGACGCTCAACCTCTGAGCCATCCAGGCATGCCAGAAGTATTTATTTTTATTGTCTTACTTCAGCTCCATCATTTGAACAAATATGGGAGCATAGCACCAGACAAACAATTTATTAATTAAAAGGAGGACAGAGACAGTGGTTGAAGAAGCACAGGAGTGAGATCAGAGAAGACAAATTTTAAAAGTGTTATTACATGTCTAGAGAATGCCCTATTGAAGTTATGTTGGGAAAACAAAAATGGGTATTTTGAAAAGGGAAATTTTAGTTTTATAGTTACAAAGTATCTCTACCAAATCTGCTTTTATTTTTATTTTAAGCAAAACATTTATGAGCCATATGTTTTGTCAAAGTAGCACTATACTTGGAGTCTTAAACTCAATGACTTGTAAGGCTATTTTAGCTTTAAAAGTCTGATTATGAGATGTGGGTTCAAGTTCTCACTATACCACTGAACTTCTTTGAGATACTAGGAAAAGACCTTCACATTATTTGGTCTACAATTTTTTTTTTTTAATCTATAAGGCAGAAATCATAATAGAGTGCTACCTTAGGGAGTGGTATGAGAGACAGATTGGAAAAAGAATTAATACTTTCTCTATCCTTTCAGATTCACCTTCCTCAGCAAGTCCACTCTATGGTAATTAGTTGAGGATGAAATTAAATAACCCAAGATTCAGGGTTCTCCAAAGACTGACCCATCCTTACCTGCCTTACCTATATAACCCTATCTTTTACATTTTCAAATTAAATGTTCCGTTGTGCCTATGCCTATGTATCCTGTGAATATGGGACAATGCCCCTTTTGAATCTAAAATGTTGTACCATACAATTACAGGTAATTGAAAAGTTTAGGATTGAATAGGTCCACAGAGATCACTGTCGTATCTCCCCTTGTTTTACACATTAAAACAAAGAAAACCCAAAATAACAATAAACAAATACAAACAAAACAGAAGCTCAGAGATCTTGAGTTACTCAAGGTTGGAAGTTTAGAATTTAAATTTCCTAATTCCAGGAATAGTGCTTTTATTATTCTATCATGCTGTCAATCTGTATTTCTTGCTAGAGTTCTATGTAAATCTTTCCAAATAATAATAAATAAGTAAACTAAAATGAAATGAAATAAAACAAAAAAGGTACATCATCTAATTCCTACTTGACCTTTTAGTTTAGAATGCACTTGTAACAAAATTATGGTGATGACCCTTCGGCTTCAAACATACGTACGTTTATGGCAGCACCTACTGCTTTACCACCTCTCATCAAATTGACCTGATAATATTTGGCTTTCCTTTATTTACAGTCCAGCATGAATATGAGCTATTGGAATGTGGCATCAGGAAGAAAATATTTGCCCCACAGTAAAGTAATTCCTTTAAGAAAGTAAACAAAAGTATATCCTAAGTGGACCCTTTCCTAGAAAACATAAAGGCACACCACTGTTGGTGGACATATATTTGGTCTTCCCTCCATGATCAGTGTCACAAAAAATAAGAAACTATTTCATTTTGAATAAATCTATGTTCCAAGCTAGCTATGTACAAAAAATTTTACTTAGTATAAGGGTATGTGCCTGATGCATATAGGACTCCTGAGTGAGCAGATAAAGTAGGAAGGAGGAGAGAGACTTAAGGGAACTTTTATTTCTGACAATGATCTTGCAGATACTAAACAAACAATACATAAAGCTGTAAGACCTACTAAACTCATCCAAAGCTATCATGCTTTCTCAAACCTGCTCCTGCTTGAGGCTTTCATTTCATCAAGGCACATTTACAAGCAAAATCATATACTGCTTGAGTTTAAAAATAAATTCTCAATCATGTTAATGTTAATGATATGTTCTATAATAGCTAACTTCCCCCTGTGGACAAGTCACCTCACCGATGCTCGAATTTCCAATTTCAATTATTGCATTTATGTATTATTTTTAATCACATTTTAACATACTTCCTCTGCCTCCCCTCCCTGAGCATTGCCATTATGAAAGTCTCTCTTAGGAAAAAAATAGTAATACATATCAGACCTAGAATTTATGATTAACCATTAAACATGATTCAATCATTCTTCATTGTTATTTTGTTGTTTTTGTTTAATGGATGAAGATATTAAGGTCTGGAGAAGCTACCTGGACGTGCAAAGTCACATGGTAAGATACAGAAGAGATGGAACCAGAAGCCAGGCCTGGGCTCCAGTTTTCAAGACAAAATATAATTACTCACAGCTTATCACCCAGTTTAATTCAGCTGACTTGTGTCCTTCCAGTCCATTCTGACTCCACTTAGATTCTATTTCATCTTTTCAATCAATATCCAATATTTATAACTCCGTGATTGACAGTGGCATCATACCAGCAGGCATGAACACTGTTCCCAAGTCTACTAGGATTTTGCTATGTCCTCTATGAAGATTAAAGAGCAGATCCCATGGTTTCCTGAGACTCTCACATTCCTGCAGCTACCCCCATTCACCTTGTTCTT
Organism: Vulpes lagopus; assembly: GCF_018345385.1. Taxonomy (NCBI): domain Eukaryota; kingdom Metazoa; phylum Chordata; class Mammalia; order Carnivora; family Canidae; genus Vulpes; species Vulpes lagopus. The sequence continues at coordinate 136,442,491 of NC_054824.1, forward strand.
GCCGTTTCTCCATCACCAGAAGGCCCACCTATTGCCTCACCTGGCTCAGACACTTACTCAACCTCTTTTTCTGTCATTTATACAACCTCCCTTGATGGCAGTTGCTGGCAGCTTCTTTTGCTCAAGGTATTTCAGTCTGGAAAAAATTAAAAGCATGGAAGAGTGCCTTGAGCAACAGTGGCTGCTGTTAAGTGCTTTGGCAGTTTGTCAAGATTTAGCCACCTGCCTGGAAGAAGTTTTATTCACCAGCAAATGCCACCCCCTCTGTCACCTCTCTGTCTGCCTCCTCCAAAAACTCAAACACTCATAAACACTGAATCATTTCTGTATTTATTCATTACGATCTTCATGAAAGTCAAAGGCATTTGACTCAAAAACCACTATGGCAAAAAACCAGACATTTTTTAATCTCCAATTTATTTTCTTCCGGATGACTGCTTTCCAGCATTCCTTCAAACTCGGAATCATCATTTGCCAGAACACCTGATGGTTATGTAAGGACAAATCCAAGTGCAAACAGACTCATCCTCCTTTCAAATTCTCCTCTCTTCCCCAGTGAAGTTAAAAAAATAAATAAATAAAAATAAAAACACACTAAAGGAAAATAATTTAACTGAATCTTAATATATTTTGTAAAGAAATAATTTTGATTGATGCTAAAAAATCCTCCCCTCTTGCCGAACTCCACACAATAATTTCGTTTATTTTTTTGAAAAACAATTTACAGAGGAGAGGTCTCTTTTTAAAGATGTAGATTCTTGAAGGGAACTATATGAAATTTCAAAGAAAAGGGCAGACACAGTTTGGAGCCTAGAACTCTTGGGATTTTTTTAAAGATGGGGTAAACAATGGACCCCAGCATCTGAGGAAAGTGAAAGTAATCATTTTAGAATTGGGCTACTCTGTAACCCTGAAAAATTAGTTTTTGCTGTGTGGAACACAACAAACATTCTATGCCAACACCTCTATACTTAGAGAACTGATTCATTAGTACAGCCACATGAGTTACACCAGTTCTTTACTGGGTCATCTATACATTTGTATTCATGGTGATGGTCTCATTGGGACTAATTTCACAGAGGTAAGAAAAGGAACAATAAGAGAGGTGTGGTCTAAAAAGTAAGTTCTATGGCTTATGCAAGGAATAAAAGAAAGGAACAGTGATGTTTGAAATCAGGCCAGAAAAGCAAAGAAAACAATATTTTGCTTCCTTTAATGTTTATTTTTAATCCTATTTTTTACCTTGTTTTTACAAATTCCTTGAGGAAAGAGAGCACACAATACATTCATTTCATAATTCCCAGTTAAACACTGACAACTTCCATGCCCAATATCTCAGTGGTGGGTCAAATTTTCGGTAGCACATATAGAACTGCAGAAGTAGAAGGAAGCAAATGGATAGAAGAATACAAGTCCTTTGTTCTCCAGGAGAAACCAGACCTCCAGGCAAAAGGTCTATGGCCAGTTTGTGGCAGAGCAAGGACAGGTACACGAGTCTAAGCTTCATGCTTGTTCAGTGCTAGTCTGACTCGGCTTTCCTTCATGGTGGGCTATATTTGACCCTACCCAAACTACATGCTTGTAGCTGCAAGTGTTTATATTTGACTAGGTAGTCTTTTTTTTTTTTTTTTTTTAAGATTTTATTCATCCATTCATGAAAGACACAGAGAGAAAGAGAGAGAGAGAGAGGCAGAGACACAGGCAGAGGGAGAAACAGGCTCCATGAAGGGAGCCTGACGTGGGACTCCATCCCGGGTCTCTAGGATCATGCCCTGGGCTGAAGGCAGGCACTAAACCGCTGAGCCACCGGGACTGCCCTAACTAGACAGTCTTCTATCTATTGTGTCTTCCTTCATGTTTCTGCTTTCCTGAATCTTGTGAAACTCAGAGAAAGCCCCATCTCCTTCCTCAATTATTCCATCACCCAGTTTTCCATCTCAGCCATCCTTCATCTAATGGCTAGGGATGGCCTATGCCTCCCTGATAGAAATTATGACTGCAGAAATCCCCACTACCCACTGGCTGGTGCCACACAAAGAGAGAGTGGCCTCCCTTACATCTTTCTTTTCCCGGCCTTTTTACCTCTACCTGGGAATCCCTCCTTAATCTTGCTATGATTGGAAAACATTTTGATATATTTAAAAAAAAATTATATTTTATTTGTCTTCCACATTCCTTCCTTTTTCCTTTCCTTCACTCAACTAGTTCTCTGATTCTACTGTTATCATGCTCAGGGTGAAAGGCTAAGATAGCCTACAGCTGTTTCTACCTTTTTTTTTTTTTTTTTTCTTGAAAGGTTATATCCTTCAGAAAAGCTTTAATGTTTTCAAAAATCAAGTGACATAAGGGTATAGTCTGAAAGAAGCATTAAGAAGGAATGTGAAAAGAGAATCCTTCCCCATAATAGAAAGTTCTCCCTAGCTGGTTTGGAACTGGGGAAAGAAAATTCTGGAGGTCCCAGAGCAACAAGCCTCTGGTCCTTGAATCCAGGCAGCATTGCTGGTTAATGGCAAGACCCTCCAATTAAAAAGGCAACTGGGTGTGTGGGCTCTAGGTACAGCATTCTCAGACCTACTCAAAACTCCGGTCTCAAGCATGGATTGGAGGCAACATAGAACCTGAGGACCTAAACAGATCAGTAACAGTGGATGTCTCTGAGGTAATCTATATAGAATGATGATGGGGTGTCAGCATCTCTTCAAACCTTCAATCTACACATCAGATCTTAGACTCTTATCCTATGCTAGGGACATTTCAAGAACAACTAAAATAAATTTTCCAAAACCTGGTGGAATATAGAATCATATTTAGAAATGGAGTTGAGTTAAAGAAAAATAAGAAAAAAGATATTTTCTTATATACCTGAGGTGGTACTTTGAAATGTATCCCTCTGTCTTACCCTGCTAGATTCTAGAGTCAATTCGGGCATATAGGGGCTGAACTAACTGTGGTGAATGATTAGGACCAACGGGAGGCTGGACAGAAATAACATCCCTTGAACAAAACCTTTCTTAGTGCAGTGGTTCAGGGTATCTTGTCTCAACACTGGTCTTCTCTCAACACTGGTCTTCTCAGCAGCATTCTGGGGCCTCATTCCTTTTGAAGAAACTGTCATCACCTCATCACCTGTGAAGCTCTTTGATCTTGGGCAGTGCCTCAGTTTTCTCATCTGTACATAAGGGTTAAGAATTATACTTATGGTTTAAAATTATTTTGAATATTAAATGGTTAATACATGCAAATTATTTAAGGCATCATGTGGCACATAGTATGTAATCAATAAATATGAACTGTTACTATTATTTTTTATATTAGTGTGTTATCCTCTCAGTTCTCTGACTTACTGGATAGGAATGGCATGACTGGTTCTGTTTGTTCTTTGAAATGTAAATTATTCTGCATAGATTTTGGCTTTTTCTCTAGGGTTTAAGCTACAACATAAGAAAATACACTGAGGGAAGAGGAGATGGGAATGGAAGTAGAAAAGGAAATAGCCTTTTCTTCTGTATCTTCCTCGCCTTCAAATAAGTAGTTAAAAAAAAAAAAGCAAACAAATCTTAAAAATTCTTAACAGAAGTCTGCAATCCTTTCAGGGATATGCTAAAAGAAGAGAAAAGTTGTGAGGCCAGTCCTGGGGGAGAGTAAGAGAAACTCATCCTTTTCTTAGGGTACATAAATGAAAAACCACTCTGTAACCAAGGACTGGCCAGGCCAAACCATGACCCCAGGGATTAATACAGACCACAAGCCCCAATTTCTCAAAATTCATCACCATCGTGCTCTGATACTTCAGTACCTACCTCTATACATCTCTAGGCCCTGGCCTGCTGAAGCTCTGAGTAGAAATGAAAGAGGCCCTAAGGACTTGGAGTTAAGGTAACTTCCTACCCACTACAGCAAGCAGAGACCCCTTCTTGGAGATGCAAATTTAAATTCTGAATGCATTAACCCACAGAAACATTGGTAGGCTTTGTATTTAGTTTCCATAGTGTTATTAGGACATTACTATAGTTCAGCTACATTGTGACTTAAATAAAATAGGCTTTTGTAAGTGGCTTGGGAACTAAAACACCATGTCTAAAACACAATTCTACAGGAAAAATGCCTCCCAACTTCAAAAATGAACTTGTAAATCAAATTTCCTGTCAATGTATGAGAAGGAAACTATTGGTAATAGCATATGTTATGCTTTTATTTGAATGTGTCCTATAACTTGAAGTGAAATGCTAAAGGGTAGATTTCTCCAGAACCTCTTTATAATACTCCACCTATAAACATCCTCCAGCATTTATATGCATGGCCAACATAGTTTTTTTTTTTTTTTTTTTTTTTTACATAGGTGTTCAATTAATACCAGTTGAAACTGACTCATTAGGCCTGCCAGAGCTGGCTTTTCTAAGAGACTGCTCTCGGAATCACCTAAACAAATTTCCTTGTTAACTAATTTGTTTTGATTGAAATTTATTTTTCCCAAAGTTATTCTTATTTCTAATATCCAAAAGGAGACAAACACACACACACACAAAACTGTGTACCTCATTTGTAAGAAACTACTTGCTTGAATAAAAGCAAATGGCATGGGCAACAACAAGTCTTATGTTATCTGCATACTGGCTGGTGTAAGAGACCACTAGGAATTACCTCTAATGATATTTCATTTCCTGCTCTTTTGTAAAAGGGCAAAACCATCATGGAGGTCACTTCTGACAAACCTGTTTGTTTTTCCCTTCTCAATGTTTATCTCCACAATTGAGACCCAACCTCCCCTCATTTCCTCCACTCAACGCCACCTCTCCTCCTTACCCTTTTCCTCCTCCTCTTTCTTTTTTTCTTTTCCCCCCTTTGAAAACTCTAATGACTAGAATAAACCAAAATGTCAACATTTGCAATTCTGGAGCTTCATTTAAGCAATAAAAATAATAATTAAAAGGGTAAAACCTTAGAGAGATTTCTTCATTTTATATGGTTTGCCAGTGATGATACACATTCAAAAAAGCCAGTAAAAGAATTAATTAGAAACAGCCAAAGCTCAACAAGCTCTGCAAGTTAATGAAGCAGAGAGGAAAATGTCATCTTTGAGACCCAGAGCTGCATTGGCTTGGATAATATCCACTCCTGCCTTACTCTCCTAACTAAACCTCTTTTAATCTCTCCTTGAGAAATCAATGCTAATGACACGGATTTACCAAGAAATGACAGCAGATAATACCACGAGAGCTGCTCCTGTTTAATGTAACTTAGTTCTGATGGGAACACTCAGAGTTTCATTCTGACAGCAAGTTGTTGTTTTGCATGCTCCTTATGGGACTGAAAATAATGGAAGAGCTTTGTTTTATTTTATTTTGATTCCTTCCATTGTGAGTTTGTTTTTTATATTGCTCCCTCTATCCCTCTTTCCAAAGCAGCTTTTTCTTCTCTAGCCATAAGATTCCCACCCCTGCCATCCCCATCCACATTCTACAATCCAGTCTTATTTCGTCTAGCTTCCTTCAGAATGCTTCTCTTGTGGCCACAGGTGTCATTGTAGCATATACAGTTTCTTCTCCATGTCTCTCATGCAAAGGGTAATTTATGTGCATACACCTGTTTATTTGTGTTTCTATTTCATGTATCTGTTTGGTTGCTGTGGTCAAAATATATATGATATCCCAAAAATACGTGTAGAATACACAGTTCACATACATTTAATGAATATCAGTATTTTATTTAAAAACATAAATGTAATGTTCATACTACATAGCAGTGCTGGTCTTAAGCACATCATACTAACAGAGACATATTCCACAGGGTATTTACTGCACCTGTAAAGAACTGGAAGCCATAAAGAAGTGAATGTTTCTATTTTGCCACTTACTAGATAAGTGACCTTGGGAAGGAAATTCAATCCTTCATGATGTTTTCTATTCTGTAAAAAGATATGAATAATATGTATTATGCATTTCTCTGTCCATAAGAAATAATGAGAAAATGTAAAGTGCTTGGCATATATTTGGTCCCCAATAAACCTGCTTTATTTCTTGTTCCCTTCTCTAATTCCTTCTTTTGGAGTTACCAAAATATACTGTATTTCACTTTTGCACAGAATCTATCAGTCTTTTAAACACAGCCACTGCAGCCACACAGACTTCTTTTTTGGTATAAATGTAGTAGAAGTGTCAAGCATCCCTCTAATGACAAAGATATCAGAGCAATTTGTCCCTATTCCTCTTAATTTAAAGCTCCACAAATGAAAATGATACTTGCATGGACAGATTAATTAGTGAAAATATAACATTTAGTTCTATGGCCTTTCTAAAGGTATGGTCAGGTATAGCTTTAGGTTTTGTAACCTAAAGCTTACATAACTGGGGGAAGGGGTTTCTCTCTTAATAGAAAAAAATACAAAACTGGATACAATGCTATGGATGAAGTTCAAAGTTCATTTAGTTTCACAAAAAAAGAGCAAATCACACAATTCCCTCCCCCACCACACACACCACATCCTACCATCTATTCAGGCACATTAGGTGAACCCCTAAAATTTAGTGGAAATTCAGAAACTGGTGGCAGGAGGAGAGTTAGGGATGTCCTTAATGTATTAAGATAGTTTCTATCACCTAGTGAAATGTGACCTAGAACTTTCTAAATATGAATTCAGTATGGTTTTAGAAAAAGAAAGCAGAAAGCTACATTTCTAGAAAAACTGAATATATAACCAGAGATTTATGAATACACAATAATTTCAGATGTTTTTATAAACACAAAGAGGAAACAAATAGAATGCCACTGATGGAAAGTTCTAGAGAAATGGTGGTGTTGGGGGAATGGTGACCTTAGATTGGGATGAGGGAGAGTAAAGTTGAGAGTCTTTTTTTTTTTTTTTTTTTTTTAAGTTGAGACTCTTGAAGGATAAGAAGAGTCAGCTATGCCAAGAGGCAGAAGAGGAGGCCTAGCAGAGGAAATGAGTAGCACAGAGACCAGAAGTCTGGAAAGACTAAGGAATGCATACAAAGAAAAAGGTCAAATGGTATCAGGTTAGTTTAGAAGAGTTGTATCTCAGCTATTCAACAAAATGAAAACTGCAATGTAAGTATCAAAAGACAACAATGTCCTTTATCTGTATCTGTTTCTTTCATTTAATTCTGTTAGAGTCTATACATGCCTTACCTTTCTATTACAAAGTGAGTTAGGGAAAAAACTGATAGTGGATTTTGAAATTTAGGTGTACAACTTTATTTATAGCGAGTACAGTGATTACCTAAAGTCTACAAACTCTTAAACTCTAAACTAGTTGTCTCAATAAATACACATAGTTTAAATAAATTCTCTGAAAATTGTAACATGTTAATTGTTGGCAGACATCAGTGTTACTCAATTTCTCTTTGACTTTCAGCCTTTTAGTTATACCTTCCTTCACAGATTATACAGCCTAAAATTCAAAATTCAAATGCCAAGTTCCTTTTAAAGGAAGCTAGGTCCCTTACAAGACACATTACTGTGGTTAACTTCTCTTAGCCAAATTTGGAATCAGGGGTTCGATGCTTGGAACATCAACACACAAGAATAGATGAGTTACAAAGATGAGTGCTGACTTTACACTGGAATAGAATCTACTCTATTTGGGGGTGGAGGGAGGGACAGAGAGTGAGGAAGAGAATCTTAAGCAGGTTCCATGCCTAGTGCAGAGCCTGACACAGGGCTCAATTACATGACCCTGAGATCATGACGTGAGCTGAAATCAAGAGTTGGCTGCTTAACTGACTGAGCCACCTATGCGACCCTAGAATTTAAAGAGCTCAGAGGATAGTAGCATAAATATTATGTGGCAGAGACACTTCACTGTCTACCAGTTTTATTTTTCCCTTTTATGTTATTGTGTTGTTGCTAGTTAACAATTATCTAGCCAGGAACTGCAATTCCCAGTCCCCTTACTCCTACTTCATGGATTGAGGAGGGGTTGACTGGTTTTTGTCAATAAGATGTATACATAGGTGATATAACCTGAAGCAGGTTAAATAGCCAATATGTCTTCTCTGCCCTAATTTAATGGCAGAAAACAAAGGCCCATTAGATGCTAGAGCCATCTTGGACAGTTACATGAGAAAGAAGTGTCTATCGTGTTACACAGCTGAAATTCTAAGATTTGTTTGTTATAGCATCTTACATTGGCCAATTAATACATGAGGTCCTCAAAATTATTGATCTATAGTAAACTCTGTTGACTATGTAGCCTACTAGAAGGGTAAAATTACACTTAAGAGTTTAATTTTACTTTTGTTTTCTCTTCTCAAATGAAGAAGGTGGCAGAAAATCTTCTGGACATGGTTGAAAGTGGCTCTCCCTGAAAGTTAAGTATGGAATTTATTGGAATTATTTTAGAAGACTTTCTTAGAAAAGTAAATTATTCCAAGTTCAAATTCATTTAAGTTAGCCTCCCATAGAAGGACAAGGGAGTACCTACACAGAAGAAGGAATTTAGAAGTAAATCTTGCTCCTCTTGAGAATGTGAATTGATAGGCAAGGAAAAGGATGACTATTAATGGATTTCTGGTGTGGTTGATAGTGGACCTGAAGTGACTGCAGTCCGTAGGGCCTGGTTGTGTCCAGAAGATACAGAAATGTAAGTGGAAACAATGTAAAGAGAATATTAGAACTTTCTAAGAGCTGCAGTCAATGCAGAGCACTTGGTTGACTTTAGCATGAGTAGGATCATCCTCTCTGCAAAGCCATGGCAACATGATTGGAATATCTGCAGTGGCCCAGCACAAGCTGGTAAACAGTATGCAATCAATTTTTAACAGCAATACCATGTCACAGCAATAAATTCTGGCAGGGGTGGACTGATTAACTTCTAGCTCTCTCCCAATTATAAAGTGAAAACCATACACAGTTTCTTCTTAGAACTGTGTGTCCCCCATTGGATGTTGCTAATAGTCAATAGGGAGACTCTAGACTTTCTGCCAATAAGAAAGGGCAATTGAGCCATTCATAGGTCTCTTTTATAAATAAAATGTGAAAAGAATCTTTAAGATTTTATCTATTTGGAGATTTTTCAACACATAATATTCCTAATATTTGTATAACTTCTTATAATTTAAAAAGGATTTCACAGGCTTTCTTTTATTTGACCTTCTTGGCAACTCAATAAGGTAGATATTATCATTTCAATTTTATTGATAAGGAAACTATGGTTCTTTGAGATAAAGTAACTTGCTCAAGATTACACTAAATTAAGAGGTGAAGACACAACTGAAATCCTGAATCTTATCTAACCTGTAATCTTAAACTTTCCCCTCAAAACTATGATGTAACCAACTATAAGCCAGATAACCAATATTTCAAAATTTATTCTTAAATCTTTTTTGTAAGTGCCTTATAGCTGTCTCTGTGAATCCTTTACTCCATTATCTCCTCTGATTCTTAGCATAGAAGAGGCTATGACATCTTTACTCTGTTTTCCTGCTCTATTTGTTTATTTCCAAAAATATGGCTAATAGCTAACTGCATTGATTTAAGAATTTTATTTAAGTGGAAAAGTATCTTCTACATATGCTCACACCCCCCCACATACATACCACAGAGATACTTGATTTAATACAAAATAAGCTCATTGTTTGAATTCTAAATTGATAAATGATTGACAGTATTTTACTGAAAATAAACAATGACTAAATACTTATGTCCAGCCTCTATTTTAATAGATTCAGATACAACTCATGGAGCTGAACATGGTGGCAGATGAGATAGAAAGCAAAAACATTTTTTTTTTTAAATCACAGAGTTTCCTTTACCCTTGCATGAAGGAGAAATCAAATCGCAAAGGATTTTTGTGCCATTTAATCCTAAAAAAAATGACAATACTTTGCAATATTCAAGTTTACTCCTTGAAACTTATTTCAGTGCTTTAGCCATTGCCCTGAATTCTGAAATTTTCCTCTCAGAGATTATCTTCTAATTCTCTCACAAACTAAATAGCTAAATAGTATATATTTTTCCCACGTGATATGGATGACCCAACCTCTGGGTGAGGGAATGAGAATATATACAGAAAAGCTGGATTTCTTTTATGCCAAAGGGCCAATGGGGATATTTTTTTTCCTTACAGAAAAAAAAAAAAAAGTTTTATCCTGTATCAGCATCAGAGAATGGTCCCCATGCAGCAATTTTCTCAAATAGTGACCCTTTGGGAAATGATGGTCATGAAACTAATTTACAAAAGCCTGAGATAAATATTAAAATAGAAACACTGAAGGTTTTAGCCTCCTGCAGGTTCTAAGAAAGTTGGGAGTAAATATTTACCTTGACTTTTCTGCCATGGAATTACTTTGTGAATCTTACCATGAAGAAGATGACTTTTTTCCAGTTATTCTCAATAGCATTTCTCTCAGGGTGATCACTGCCTTTTCTTTTTCACACTCTAATGTTATATTGAAAATGCTGTAAGCGTGCTCACATACTGTTGTGAATTCAAAGGGGTACTTATGCCAAGAAACAAAAGATATTCTCTTTCCCGATGGCTTCCACTACCCTTACTTGGGAAGGTGATAAATTGATCCTTTATGAAGGCTTCATTTGAAAAAAATTAAAATGTGGAGATTTATGTGATAGGGGTTGGAAAGAAATCTTGGTTTTATAAAATGAATCTTTTCATCTGAGTCTATAGACAAGAACCCCATCAACTGTAAGCAAAAAAGTCCAAGTTTGTCAGAATGCTTTGTCTATGTGTATAACTTGACGGACACCTAGGTTAATGGATTTTTTATACTGAGTAGAGTGGCTGTCTTTTAGTTTGGGGCAGCAGTGTACTGTCTCTGGGAATTTGCTCAACCTTTTCATATGCTCATCACTTACATCTCTGCTCAGAAATGTATAGGATTATGGGTCTACTGTGCATTTGTTTATATGAGTAGTATTTTATCTGCTGTGTATGTGTATGCACCTATGTGTGTTTACCTGCCTATTGGCCTTTACCCTTTCTTCATGATACTTGATGGTTCCTCAAGTTGTGTCTCTTGTGGAAATAAGTTATTGCAGCGTTTCAAAGAAATGGTCACTTTCTAACCAAACCAAGCATGTAATAATACTGCTTTAATATTTAAGCTAGTCAAGCATGCCAAGGTAGCTCAGTTAATTAAGCATCCAACTCTTGGTTTCTGCTCAGGTCATGATTTCATGAGTCTTGGGATCAAGCCCTGTGTTGAGCTCCACACTCAGCAAGGAGTCTCCTTGAGATCCCCTCCCTCTGCCCTTCTCCCTGTTCATACTTGCTCACTCTCTTCTTCTCTCTCTCTAAAATAAATAAATCTTTAAAAAGAACATTTAAGCTAGTCAGTTATCAGGTATTACATATCCAAATATGTATCTCTTTTCTGCCCAGAGAAGAGAAACTTCCTCCAGAAGAAGTGAACTCTTCAGATAACCCTTCTTCAATCCTCCATATTTTTAATCTTTAGCTTCTTATCTTCAGGCACCTACTGTCAGCACTGCAATGAGTAATAACACAGACATGTTTCTTGACACAGCTGCCCTTACTTTTTGCCTAATATCCTACTCACAGCTCTAAGCAAAGCAACATGGCATTTAAGTGAATGACTCCACAAGAAGGACCTGATATCGAATTTCCAGCCTCCAGAACTGTAAGAAATAAATTTCCGTTGTTTCTAAGCTACCTAGTCTATGGTTACAGCACCCTAGCAGACCAAGGCACTACCCCAGTGAATGGTCCTTTATCCATCCAAGTGTCCCAGAAAAAAACCCTGATGACTCCTTAATCCCCATTCCCTACCAATCACACAATCTTGTTTCTCAAACATCTTTAGAGCTCTACCATATATCTAACTCTCCCCATCTCTACTATCAAAACTTTAACTCAGATCTCCATCATCATTCACCTGGATTGCCATATGAATTAAGCATGGCACACTAGCTCTATGAGAACAGGTCCCCAATTTTCTCTTTGCTCTTACCCTCCGACCTCATTCAATTCTCCATGCAAACTGTCCTGCATGAATTACCACAGACACAATATTCTTTTCCTCACTTCTGGGTCTTTTGGATTTTTTTTGTTCGAAATTGGATTACCTTTCTATCGCCCCCACACATAGCATTTCTTGACTATTCATCTCTAAGATCCTGCTTACATAGCACATCCTCTGGGAAGATCTTCTGATTCCTCCATAAATGCCTCTGTGTCAGATTACCCTAACTTTATATTGATCAAGTTTATTTACTTGGCTATTTTTTTCAACTGAAATGCAATTTCTACAGAGAAGGCCCTACTGCCCAGCAGAAACCAGGACATAAAAAAAGTATTGAAACAATCTGTATAAATGAATGAATACTTAATACATGCTTATTATTTCATTGTGTGTCTATAAATGTCCTTTGTGTACAGGTCAGGAAAGCGAACTTTACCATGGCTTAATGTGGCTTAATACTATACATTGTTTAAGTCTCTTATTATAGTGCCCTTTATCCTAATATGGTATATAGCTGATAAACAACACTAATGTATCTCATTTGAAATGACAGACTTCTACGAAGCTGCCAGTTCTGCAAACCTTCACAATACACTCATGTACATATGTCTGAGATTGGTGATTATTTTGGTAACAGAATGATAATTACCAGAGTCTTCAATATCATCCTTAGCCCTCCTATCCCACCCCTATAATTGCTATTTCCACAAAACTCTTCAAATAGCTGTGTTACTACTAGAAGATCTACATATAGGTGCAATTTTCCAGGTGATTCCAATGAGAATAGATGGCCTCTCCTTTTCCAGGACTGTTTTTTTCTTAATCATTGAAAGATAGGCTGTCTGCAAATACCTGCAGTTTGTTCATTTCATAGTTTTCCAGATGGAACACCCAACCACTTTTATCTTCCATGCTTAGATGTAATCAGGGTTATTATTAAAGGATGGTTACTAGTACAGTAGGCTCTGTCTCAAAGAAATCATTTCAGTGAGTACCAATATTCTCTTGATATCTACACTTTTTTCTGTATATTAATCAGTTTAACTTATCACAGAATTTTTGCACTTGAAAGAACTTTAGAGATCACATATTTTAATGATTTTTCCTCTTAGTTTTTTTCTTATTTTAAAAGTAAATAAACTAAAAGCTTCAGAATATAAATTGCACACCTGTTAGTGCTTGAAGTGAAGTTTAGAACACTCATTGGTAAGATTGAAAGTTTTATGTGGACATCTATGACACCACATCAGATTGAATGTTCTGAGTAACATTCAATCGATTGACTATTTACCCCTCCCTCCTTCTTAAAATAAACCTTTCCCTTGACTTCTATTGACTACATTTTCTGATTTTTTTCTCAATCTTCCTGATTATTGCACCCTAGCCCCTCTTATAGGATTCTTTCTACTTTCTAACCAAGAAATTGGTATTACACATTATGGAAGGCCTGGTTAAGTGTCCTTTTGTCACTCATGACTGCATTGGCTTATTATTCTTTCAGTGGTTTTGAGCTTGGCAATGGAAATACGGTCCATTCAGTTACACAAAGAAATTGGAAGGTTTTCTTCTACATCTTTATTTTCCTTTTTCCTCACATCTAATATATCACTGACCTAATTGATTATTGTTCCTAAAAAAAAGAAATCCCTAAACAGATTATCTAAACAGATAATCTCCATTATCACAACTGTATTCTAAGTCACTAAAGTATGTTTCTAGGACTACTGAAATCTCTTGGTTGACATCGTTTCACCTTCACTTTTGGCCTTTGGCCATCCATTTCCACTATAGAGGTCAGAATAATCTTTTAAACACCAGCTCCCTTCACATGCACAAATCATATGCATTCTCCTCCCGCCCCCATCACTCCCGCACACACAAATGCATTCCTATACTACATAAGCTTAAAATCTTTAAATGACTTTTCATCATCTCCATAATATAAATCCAAATCCTGCATATATATTTCAGTCAATTCAGTTTTCCCCATATCTCTCTCTTGCCTCACTTAAATTTTCTCCATATTTCAGCTGCTGTATTCTTCTTTAATGTTTTAATAACACATTTTATTTTCATGATTCAACTTTTTTTACATGCTGTTCCCAGTGCTTGCAATATCTGCCCTTAGCCTTATTTCTATCATCTCTTATTTCTATTTGGCAGTACAGCCATTATGCTCATTAAAAACTTGGTATGGAATCAGGCAGACAACATACAAATTTCAGTTTCACTATTTGATAGCTGAACAATTAAAACTAGAAATTATTACCTTTTTGTTCTTTAGTCTCCTTATTTGAAATATGAGAATAATAATTACTAACCGGTTCTTAGGGTTATTGTGAGAATTAAATGTATGAATTCACAGAAAGTGCTCAAAGGAGTGCCTGATACTCATAAGCAGTCAATAAAAATAGACATTTGTATTATCACATTCAACATCATCGTGTATCACCATTTTGAGTGTCATCACCTTCATCACCCAGGTACAAGAATTTCCATTAGAAACCTTTCTTGACCTCTAAACCAAATCAGGCTTTCCTTTTGTATCTCTGCTTCATAGCTCTTATCACAGTTGATGAAAGGAAAGGCATATTTCTCCCTTATCAGTCTATATCCTGTATGAAGTCAATAATCATGCCTTAGCACATTTAGAGCATTTACTGGATACTCAATAAATATGTGTTAAATGAATGAATAAATAAATGTCATACTATCTAAACACTAATAGTGACATACATTGTCAAACCAATGCTTTATATATGTGTCCATATTTCTAACACTATGATATATCTGGTCAATATACCTCAAGAAAGTTCAAACAATGTTAAGTGTCAAAGATTAAACAGAGAATCACTGATTACATGAGAACTAATGGTCTTAAAAAAGGTTTATACTCATCATTCATCAGATTATAAATGTAACAGAAGAAAGAACTCTGGAAATTTCAATCAAACCAGAGTACTTAGAGTGTAAAGAAGCACTCATACACTAATCTTAAAATAAAAATAGAGTAGATGATGGAAATACTATTTTTCAGGGTCTAGTAAGCATATGAAAGTCCAAAAAGTAATATAAGTCCAAAAAGTAATATAAGATAAATACGCAGATTTAGAAAATTTTCAGGTATATCCATATACAGATATATAGTAAGCACCACTGATACATGAAAGAAAAGATGAATATTTAGAAAGACAGTTCCATTATAAAGGACAGTCTCACACTCTCACAAATCATGCTGGGATTGTTTGACAGTGTTCATTAAGATTTCTTCATTGCATACATACCTCAATTTTTAAAAATTACAATATGCACTCCCCACATGTGTATTTATTTATTTATAAAAATCTTATGTAAAATATTATACACATTATTGGACAGATTCCCAAATAAATAGAGTGAGTAAAAATTGAACTGATAAGTTTTAATACTTTATTTATATGCCCTAATGTATTGCAAATTTCCTGGGCTTTGCATGCTGTATTTTAACAACTCCTGGAGAGGCACAATGGAGCACTAGACTGGAATGTGCCCTGATATGATCCAGAATTACTTTTTTTCTTTACCTTTATCATTGCCACTTCTCAGCAGAATCTTTTCCAAAGATGTTAATTCCTTCATTTCTTTCTTAGCTCTTTTCCCACTTTCTACATGTCTCTGATGAAAAAAGTCATTTAAACTTGAGAGCTGTGGTACATTTTATTCAATATCAGGAATTTAATAAAAGTATCAAGCCTGTACTTTCTTCAAATTAAGATACTCCTTGTGGTTCATTTCCAGTGATAGGTAATCCCCATCTCAAATCACTTTGCCAGGAACATTGGTATTTGATAAATACATTTGCAGAGAGTAGTTATCTTCAAACTCCACTCTCATCAAGCATTGTCCCACCACAAAATATGATCAAAGATTAAGGACTCTGGGGACTCATGGGCTCTGAACTCATCAGCCTTGAATCCTACTATAAATTATCCAAATGAGGCACTTGGCAAGATTCTTAACTTATTGTGCTATTCGGAACACCTCCATTTCAATTAGAGGTAACCATGATACATGACAGCAGAGAACAAAACTAATAATTTCACTGATGTCAGGAAAGGTTATAAGACTTGAGGGAATTACAGCAAGTGTTTCAAGAAATGCACGTTCACAGCAGCATTCTTTGTCCATGTGTCTGCTTCCTGTATAAGAAGCTTTCATTTTAGTTTCCTTGTTCCTATCAGATAGGTTCAAAGAATAACCATACATAGAAGTCTTGTTGTCAGGGAACACTGGTATGCGAAGGACTGGAAACGTAAATACTGAACACCCAAATTCTACACCCCTCAGGAGACCAGATGTGTCTTCAATTTTAATCCTGACTCTGGCATACAATATGTAGGCAGAGAAAGCACCCAACTATAATATAGACATCAGAGAAAGTAAAAAGTTTCAGAGGTCGCAAATATCTACTCCTCCTGCACAAGTAGAAATCTTGAAATCCCCACTTAATGTTATATCATAACATTTTAACTGGGTGAATCTGAGCAGTATATTACATTGGCTAACATAATACTTTCCTACCTTTTAATACTGTCCTAAATATTAGCTTCCATGAATTTTTGAGAGTTCTCTAAACAGAAAGTGGATCAGTTCCTTTCTAAGATCAAATTGTGGGATTTGAGAAACTACACATGCCACATACCAATAGAAAGCAATTTGATTCATTAATTTTGGCATAAATATGGAAGTCAAGGAAACCTATTTTCTTGTCCTAACTGGATTATCAACTTTATGATTTGGGCCTCTTTTTTTCTTGACTCTAATTTTAAATATTAAATTCCCTACTCTTCCTTCCAGATAGTGAATATTTTAAGAATTTAGTCACTTTTTTTTTTGAATTTAGTCACTTTTTAATTAATTCAGTAAATATGCAGTCAGTACCTACTATCTAGAAAACATTTTATTAACACCATTAAAGAATAAAGAAATGAAAAAGACATTCTTCCTTACATCAAAGAGCTTTTGCATACTCTAGTAGAAGAGATAACAAATAAACAGAACTAACATCCCCTGATATGACTTCACCTCTATTGTATTTCTCCCAAAAGTCCATAATCGAGCCTAACCATAAGAACAGTATCAGACAAACCAAAATTGAAAGACATTCTATAAAATATCTGATGAGTTCTCCTCAAATTGTCAAGGTCACAGAAATCAAGGGAAGATTGAGAAACTGTCACAGACCAGAGGAGACTAAGGAGACATGATGAATAAATGCAATGTGGTATTCTGGATTAGATGCTAGAACAGAATATTTTTTAAAAAGACAATAGTGAAAAAAACTGGTAAAATCAAATAAGATCTGGAGTTTAATATACCAATAATGTTTTCCTAGTTTTGACAAAATGCCATGGCACTGTCAAATATTGACATTAGGGGAAACAAGGTAAGGGTTTTATAGGAACTTTCTGGTACTGCTTTTGCAACTCTTCTGGAAATGTAAAATTAGTCCCAAATAAAAAGTTTAAACAAAATAAAAATCACAAAAATAACTATAGTATGATGCAAGGTATGTCAATTTCCACAAGATAAGAGCAAATTTCTGTCAGACTTTAGAAGTGAGGGATATGCATCTGAGTGAATGGAAGATGAGTGCTTTTATAGAGTTTGTAACATCTATTTTGGAAATTTACCCCAATCCTATCCCACCTATCTCTACAAACTCAAACTACCTCAGGGATCAATTCTGAGTATCCATCCTTAGACATAATGGGAAAACGTTTTTGTAGAATGAAAGACACAGAGACTCTGTGTTCCTCTGGCTACAACTGGTATATAGAAGCAATGGGGAGAGAATGTTGTGGGAGAACACACTGTACAGGCAACAAGGGAGTACTCTTCCTCCAAAATATTTTAATAATAAAAGATGATTAAAAATTGATATTTTTTCAAAGATTTATTTATTTAGTTGAGAGAGAGTAAGAGAGAGAGAGAGAGAGAGAGAAAGTAGGGGGGAGGGGCAGAGGAAGAGTATCTCAAGTAGATTCCTCACCTAAAGTAGAGCCCCAGTTGGGGCTCGATCTCACAACCCATGAGATCATGACCTGAGCCAAAATCACAAATTGGATGCTCAACCGACAGAGTGACCCAGGTGCCCCCAAAGCTGATGTGTTGTTTTTTTTTATCATCATCATCCATCAGCAATTTTAAACAATCTCCATAATAAAATATTTCTCTCCTTTGGGGTGGATCAGTTTCACCACCAGCCTCCTCTCAGCTTTTATATTCCACTGCCAGGCAGTTATATCTCTGTAATAGAGGCTGGCTCCATTTTGTCAAGTTTGCCTGCTGACAGTTATTATGCTTCACCTTTCCTCTTTCTCTTATGTATCACATTTGGGCAAAGCTGATGTAGAAATCTAGACATAGGCACTCACTGCCTTGGCATAGGTGAGAAGTTAAAATCATGCAGTCCTCTGCACATCCATATAAACCCTCATCCCAGCTACTTTTCCTAAACAACACAAAAATCTAAAGTCAATTTTTTTTAATCTCTCAATTTTCAAGTCTTCTTGAGAGCCACCTTGTTCTCCTCAGAAAGCCTCATTATTTGGGGGAATTAACCTTTTCATTCTTTCTTGGTATGTGTGTGGTGGTGGAGGAAGTATCATCAGTCTTGACAGTGAGGAACATTTTATGTAGGGGTTTATTTTGTGTAGCCAAAATAGACCCACAGAATCCAGAACTGGTAACACCATTTGAGACATAATATACAGAAATCTCTTGAAGTGGAGATTATGTTGCCCCCCCCCAAAAAAAAATCTATTCCTGTCAGCCTCCTCTTATTTTCTTTAGAGTTTGCTTCCAGTCTTCATCCTTCCTTTGGTAGGCTTCCCTCTCTTTCTATTTAGTCTTTGCAGGGCCCCTGCTTCATCAAGCCAGGTCCCCTGTGCTGGAGCCAGTAAATCCCACTCATCTTGAAATCTCACATTTTTTGAAACAAACAAAACTTTACTTTTCCTAGCTAAAACTGATTGCTTGCTATAATATCATCTATTGCTTTACTGTGCAAAACATTCTCTCCTCTCAGTGTGAAGACATGAAAGTGAAGGCTAGGAAAGTGGCAGAACACTCTAAGTCCTATTGCAGAGGATACACCATTGCAACCTCTTGTACTTCCCTTAATTCCATTTGGCTTCCAATACCAATCAAAATTACAAGAGTAGCAGCCAGTTTAACTCACCTCCTGACACTTACGAGGAAATCTGAGGAACGATTCATATACAATGTCAGGTAAAGAAAGAGGCCTTTTTTAGTGTCACTCACCAGTTCTTTGGAAATTATAAGTCCTGTAACATAGGTGTTACATAGAGAGTAAAAAGGAGTAAAGAAAGGTAGAAAAGAGTACATCTATTTTAAAATTCAGTTTCAATCCTGAATCAGATGGTATAGGTACAGAATGACGGAGAGGTAAGTCCTGAAAGATTGATTCCATCTACTTTGGGTGTTAGTAATATGAATTTTATTTTATAGACAATGAAGATGTACTGTTTTTGAGGAGGAAAATCAGCCTCCTGAAAATAAGTTCTATCCTCTTCAAATTTTTGTTGTTGTTGTTAAATGAGTAAATAACAATGGGAGAAGATTCGGAAAATTTTTATAATAGAAAGAATAATAGCAATAGAAATGGGGTTTCAGATATAAGAAACATTGAAAAGAATAAATATAACTTGGTAACTAATCAACATGGCTTCTAGGATATAAGCATGACTAATTAAAAGAAGGAAATAAGGCAAAGAAAGGGATTGCTTTGAATATTGGAATATTGGAAGTGAAAATGTGATAAATTAGGTAATAGATGTCAAAGTCCTCTAACTATTTAGAAGCATTTACAAATATGAGTTATCATTCTCGCATCTTTCTCATCTGCATATTATGTGTTGCCATTGTGCATATACAACACGGGGAAAAGATCTGACTTCATAACAAATAGGTGGACTAGTAAATACATTTTAAAGACATTACATTCTATTTGGTAACTGCTAATGAAGTGCAGTTTTGCTTCATATAATGCTATCGCAACACTAAAATGCCCTACCAAACTGAGATGTGCATGCCCAACTATAGCAGAACTAGTATCTTTTTGTCCTTTGGGCTTATGGTCCTCTAGAACTAGGACTTTTGTTACAATCCAAAAAATATGAAAGAACACATTTCAGCACAAAAGTAGCTCTTTTCTTTGCTCATCAATATCACCAGCCATTGTAGAAGAAAAATTGAAAAGGAGATTAATCTCTGGTTCTTGGAGTTGTTATGTTAGGCCTTTCACGCCACTTTACAAAAGTTCATGAATGATTTGGTCATCACAACATGCAGGGAATTACATGACTCTTTTATTGGATAGATATATATCAACTGACCTAGAGGGGAAAGACAGTGTCTACTAGTAGAGTCAACACAAGGAAGTTTTAAGCCAGTTAGTCAGATTAAACTGTGCCTTGAACGTAAGGCTGGTTTTTTTTCGTATACACATAAATAACTGAAACATATCTTTGGTAGTGAGGATGTAAGGAAGATAATTTTTTGTTTCATATTTTCACTTGGAAATGGAAAAAGTTTAAGTTTTCTACCATGTGACTTAGGGGAGCATATTACACAATACAATATTTAATGATGCACCTTTTTTTAAAAAAGACTTTATTTATTTGAGAGAGAGAGCATGCACGGGGGGGGGGGGGGGGGGGGGCAGTGGAAGAGGGAGAAACAGACTCCCCTGCTGAGTAGGAAGGCCAACACGGGGCTTGATCCCAGGGCCCTGGGACCACGACTTGAGCCAAAAGCAGATGTTTAAAAGACTGAGCCACTCAGGTGCTCCAATGATACACTTATTATACAATTTAGCATCTTAGTTTTATGAGTATTAGAATGGCAGACATTTTGCTTTGTAATTCTCTTCAACCTTTTATAGTACCCTCCTCTACCATCATGGGACTGGTCAAGAGAAATTTTTGCTACATGTTTGGTAGAGAAGATGGATTAAGCAGTCATTTAGCCTCTTTTCCAGATTATTACCACTTCAGTAGCAAGAACATTAGATCTGAGGACTTCTTGTATTCCTACAGTTTATAGAAAAGATCACAATAATGCCATTTTATTGATTAAAGTTGCTTCAATTTCATTTTGTTGTTACTGAGACAAGTTTAGGCAATGGACTGATATATTACTAGTTACCAGCTTTGAACTGCTAATACAAGATGGTATCTAAAGAAGTACTGGGAGAAGGAAAAGGAGAGAGCTTTGCAAGTCTATTCTAAAATGGATCTAATATCAATAAGATAAGTGTCCTATCTATCAAGTTATCATAGAACTTAAGACACACCATCAATTTATTAATAACTCTTCAAGGAAAAGAGAAACACCAACACATAAATCAAATATAACAGTTTGGAGACACTGCCAGTGTTCAGACAACTTGTCATTTTAAAATATCTCTGAATGAGCTTTCCATTTTATATTGGCTCCACAACCTTATCTAGGAGGATAATACCAACATATTACCAGTTAGTAACAATTAAATTATTTTTTTTAATTTTTTCAAAGCCCACTCCATTTCTTTTCCTACAAATACTGACCATATTTGACTGTCTGAAATCTACTAGACTTGTAAGACAAATTCAAATTTTGTAACTGATGGTTTTGACCTTAGTGATGGCCTTGTGTTAGACTTTCAAAAAGTTAACTAGTGTCCAGAGCCAGCATTATTAAACCCTACATCAAAGCACAGATGAGCAAAAATAAATAAATAAATGAAGGCTGAGGCAGCCACAGGGCAGGGGGAAGGCATAAGTTGATGGCATGCTTTTCTGCGTCTGGGCTACATTCAAACTCTGCTTAGTTCTGCTCACTGCCACATGCCACTGTGCTTTCCCGTCCCCCGTTCACACAACTATTGCAAATGGTATCATTTTGCAACTAATTTACTCGCTTAGTTTTGGCCATTAGTCATTCCCAATATCCTCAATCTGCAGGTAATTTTCCACATTATTAGTTACCCACCTGTCTTATTAAACTGGACTTTCTGAAACCCTGTGTGCCTGCATTTTCTGCACCTTTAGATCAAGCAAATAATTGCCCGTACCTGGATGGAAGAATTTAATAGGAAGATTATAGTTGATTCCAAAAGTTAATAACTATAGCATCTGGTTTCCCTTTTTAACATTTAAATGATAAATTCAGTGTTCATGGAGAGAGAGAGAGAGAGAGAATAAGAATGAGTCAGCTCACTAGAGTCTAAAATCTTCTTAATCTTTTGTGGTCAGGTTAAATATAGATGGGCAGAAGGTAGGTTTTAATCTCCTCACTAACGTACTTCATCTTTGACCCTAAGGGACCCATCTTGATCATATTAAAAGAAAGAAGCTCTTTTCATTGATAGGAAACTTAGCTCCCTGATAAGGAAGATGGCCAAGTCTTCTGTTTTCATGCAGCGTCTCTGATGTCTTTGGTTGCTCTGAATGAGAGACTACAGCTGCTTTGAGACGTCTTCAACTCATTTTCATTCACATCTCCATAAAACCATCTGCACAGGATGCCTTTTTAAATATTGCTGGGTGAAACTCAGAACATTATTTTCTAAACCAGGTCAGGAAAATCCAGCACGAAAAACCCAAACTTTCAGCACTGAGGGCCAGGATTGCAATTTGCCATGAGTCTAAGGAGAGTGCCTCATTTGCAATTAAATTGACATTCATTTTTATCAAACATAAATGTGCCTGGCCACAATATTTGCTTGGAGTTATAAGTTTGATTTTTAGCCTAAAAGGAGTTCCATATTTGCCCATAATGAAAACAGAAAGCCAATGTATTTCCGTGAATTGTCACACATGTTTTTCTTAAACAACACAATCATCAAACTCTGAGGCTCACAGGCCCCAGACTGGGATACATAAAATAGAGAAGATAGCAATTTCACAAACTTCATATATATGGTACTTTCAAGTCTATTTAAGCATCAACTTAAATTTCAGAAGTCCTTGATTTTCTGTATCTTCCTTCTAGACTTTTTCCTCCTACCTCTTCTAAAGAAAAATGTACCCTCCTTTGATAGTCAGGGATACTTACCAGGAAAGGGAACTACTTAACAGAGGAGAACCTATAATGATAGTGCCTTTTAGGATTACAGAATTTAAATGAAGACCAAAAATCCTATCCATGGCTCATGTAAAATATAATTATTTTTCCCAAGTATTGATTGTTCCTCTGAATTTTCCCATGTCTTATTATCTCCACTGATGATTTGGTTTTTATCATGCTAATACCTTTAATTGTCTCTTTGCATGGTTCTATATCTACCCAATTAGACTGCAGACTTACTGTATCCAGGAGTCTATTTTTGTAAATAAAGTTTTATTGGAATTCAGACACAATCATGCATCATATATTATCTATGGCTGCTTTTTTTCTGCAAAAGCAGAGGCTATATGGTCCCCAAAGCGTAAAATATTTACTTTCTGGCTCTTTGCAGAAAAGAAGTTTGTAATCTTTGGTCTATACTTCTATGTTTCAGCCGCCAGTGAAACACTCTATCCCTAGCCACTCAGCATGTTCTAAAAACACATTTTAAGGTTCTAATACACATCCATTCTCTAAGATATATTTGTGACCACATAATATTAGATATTTTATTATGCATAGAAATTGCCTCCAATGTTTAGGGAATATGGCAAAGTTTTCAATCTAACCCTCCTCAAATTGGGGACATAGTTCCCAGAGTCAGAAGTGCCAATTTCAGTGTACTTTTCCAAATCTCTTTCCCTGAATCAGATATCCATGTGACAAAGGGAAGGAGGGCAAAGGAACATTATCAGGATGGTTTATAATCTTAACCTTTGATCCTAGAAGCTCTCTAATCTTGTCCTTATAAATTATTGACACTTTATCAATTCAGTCTCCATACGTGAACATTAAAAAAAAAAAATCAAGTCTTTCATAGGACATCTGGTCCTCTCTTCCAAACCCCGCCCATGATATGTCCCTTAAAGCTTGGACATGTACATGTAGGATAGATTGACACACAGTGCAGAATCACACCCACTGCCTTATTTATAAATATCTAGGAGCATTTGTTTATTTGTTTCTTTAGAGATATTCCAACTCCACTGGGGTGGAAAAAGAGAAAGGAAACACAGATGTTTCATCGTTCAGATCCCTTTCATCCAAAGAGAGTTTCTAAACTGAATGTGGACATTTTCCCAACAAAATTCACATCACCTGTGTGAACCTCTCAGGAATAAAATTCCAAAAGTGAGATAAGCAGAGCCCTTATGGCACTAATTGCCACACCCCAGGGAAAGCAGCTGCAATGTTCCCGATGCCAAGAAGAGGTGGGGAACAGAAATACTGAATTTTAGCCTGCATTTTTTTTTTTTTTACATCTGATTGTTGGCCTCTATTCATTCGAATCCATAAAGCATCAAAGTTTGAGTTTTCTGCCTCATAGGAGTTCGTGGCTAATTCTTTTTTAATTACTAGACTTCAACACAACCAATATTATAACTTAACACATTTGATCTGAGGCTGTTGGGGCATCTGATTACTTGGTTGAGTGCATCACATGAAAATCATTAGTTACAGGACACTGTTTAGATGTTGTTACGTGGTATGGTTTTTGTTAATTGATAGGTACAGACATATGCCTAGAGTTTACAGAACTACACTGTCCCTTCCCATAGTCATTGGCTTATGGCAAAATGTGAGAACCAGGGAAAACCAAAAATCTGCTCGTCTTCCCAAAGGTACCTATTTAGAAGCACCCCCCTTCTTTAAAATAATGCCATCCTTTATTTCTGATTCTCATTCCTAGAAATCTGTTTTTTTTTTCCAACTTCTTAAACTGAAGCAACCTGTAGCAAAGCAGCCTCTGACATCCTGCCAAGAGCCAAAACTGAGCAACTGTCAGCCAAAAACTGGGAGAAAAGGAACAGAACTTCAAATGAGAAAGCAGTTGTCTGGAGCCTCTGGGAATCCACTGGCATGGAACCAGAGGAACTAAAATCCACAGGTCTGTTTCCTGCATAAACAGGTGAAGACAGGGCTGGGAGAGGTGTGAAAATAGTTCTTCAACCACACTTTATAATGTATGGTTCCCAAGGTGCCCTCCTACATCTGTTCTGCATTTTGGCAGGAAGGCATGCCAGGCACTGACATTCTGCAGTAGAACAGGCAGGTTATATAAAGAAAAAACTAGTGAAATCTTGATTATTTCCTTCTTCAAAGTTAATAATATATATTTCTTTTGAATTCTTTCATTTCATTTTATTTTCAAATGAATTTAAATATAGAAAAGTAAACTATTACCATCAAGCTTCTATTGGGTGGAGATTTCAACTTAAAAAAATGTGAACTTCAAAAATGAAATTAAATATACAATAAGGCTTTGGATTTGCATATGTCCTAATATCTATAGTCTTTTGGGGAAATATTATAATGTGATGGGAAAATGCTTTCCATTTTCCTTCATTTATATCATTCAGAGAGAGAAAAGACAGAGAAACAGAAACAGATACAATATCCTATGCTAGAGTAGTATGAAAGGTTATACAAAGTGAGTAATTCATGGCCTATGTTCTCCAGGATTATAGTTACACTGAGCAATGGGAAGTTCCCACTGAAAACACTACATGGAACATAGTCACCAAAGGAGCTACTAAAATAATGTGGCTGAAAAATTAATAAAAACAAACAAACAAAAAGCCATGAACTAAGTAAGGCATTAGCAGTAATTTGGGGGAAGAGAAAAACATTTTAACAATATTTTGTTTTGTTTTCCCATCACAGAAACAATACATGTTCATACATATTCATTGTAGAAAAAGTAGATGATAGTGTAGAAAAAGTAGATGATAGACATAAGCTATATAACAAGAGAAATTTCCACATTTTACCACTTGGTGTGTGGTATCTCTATGTGTATCCATTTTAGAATTTACGTCTAAAATATAAATATAAATGAGCAGGAACTGACAAACTTAGAATTAGGTATGCAGAATGAGGTGGAGAGAATTATCAAAGATGATTTGTTACTATCATGTCAATCTGAGTATTAAACAACACAGATAAAATCAGTAGGACTTGCAAGCATGTTTCTGTCCTTAGTATTACAGGACTGCAATATCTATAACCCCTTCTTGAAGAAATAACAATACTATTAATGTCAATAATATCTAATACATTTGAATATGTTCTATGTGCCAAGTGCTTGGTTAAACACTTTCCCACATTGCTCTGTTTAATCTTCACAATGACCACATGATATAGATGTTTTTTTTCTTCACTCTGTGGATGAGATGAAGCATCCAGGGCTCAAAATAATTTAAATAGGGATATATGACTAGTAAATGGCAAGCCTTTATCGATATGTGGTTAATACTACTCTAGGATCCAAATTCTGAACTGGTAAGTTCTAAGGCCTAAAATCAATATTATAGTTTCCTGTTATTTTCCTTTCTTTCTTATTTTTTAAATACTTTTGGGTAATTTTTCCCTGGCTTCATTGTAAGTTTGTACATTTCAGTGCCATATTATATATTTGTTCTCTTCTTCTGCATTTCTACCATGCCTGAGAATAGATATTTTGAAGGATTGCTCTATCACTGGCAAAGTTTGAACATGGGTAGGATATCCTCAGAGAATCAAAGAATTTTAACTTTAACATTTTAACTACTGGATAAATGCTATCATTAGTTAGCATTTTACTCCTACTGTTATGTAGCACGTACTGCAATTGAAATCTAAATTTTCTGGCAAATTCAATCAACAGAAATATTCAGAATACTTAATTCAAGGCATAGAAGCCAAAGAATTTTGAAAATAATTTGTTATCACTGATCATATTCTATTGGTACCCTTCTGAACTTTATTTTGTGTTAGCCAACACAACCCAAAACTAGTAAAAGACTGAAATGAAAGCATTGTCTCTCTTCTCTGAGTCTGTTAGTGCCTCTCAGGTATGAGGGCAGTGTCTGTTTAGACACAGTGAGGCTTCTGTCCAAAGGCGTTAGTGTATAACCCTCTTCAATCTATTTTGAAATTTATGAAAATACAAAGGGTGAGACTATGTGAGATCAAATACCCCATTCTGATGATCACTGCATTGGTAGTCTTGCTGACTATATACCTAATGGTGCCCAAATAAGCTATGATTAGATAGACAAGGAAGACAAGCAAGTTTTCCAGATCTCTTAAGAACATATTTATTTTGGCATAATCTCACTGCTAGGCTCTCCTTCTTGGATTCCAGCTGACATAGGTGGGCCCTTCCCTTTGACTCATTACCCTGAAAATAAAATTGCCATGGCTAAATTCCCCCACAGGTTACTCATGTCAGTGCCTTGACTACTCCACATCTAAAAACACGTCTTGCCATCCAAGAGCCTGTCACCTCCTACCTTGACGGCAGCTGCTTGTGTTGGGAGCACACTATTTAGTAGTGAGATTCTGATGAATACTGGGAAGAACAGTGACAAGCCTAAGTGCTGTTTTACACCCCATTTAACCAGGGGAGACACATCTGTTTATTTTCTATCAGTGGAAGCACAAGGCTTAGTCTTTGTGACAAGGTCATGAGTCCAGCCCTAGGATTCCTTGTGGAGAGATAACCAAACTTCTCCAGACACTCAATAACAGAATGCCAACTGCGAGTTCTTCAAATAGAGATCCAAGGACACAATTGTGTCTGGCTAAGATGGAACAGGCCCAAATACAGAACAAGCATGAACAGTCCTCTTTTGTCTGCAGGCTCACAGTCTGTCCTGCTGTTAGCCCTAAAGTTCTCATTTGGCGGAAAGCCATGCTCCTACTTCATGGGGCCAGTATTTTTCAAATGCAGAGAGGTATACCACTGACTACAGGGAGCAAAATAATACATTTCCTTTTTCCATATTTTGTTCAAATATGTGTTTCTCAAGAGTCATCTGTTTACAAAGTGCTTATAATTCTTCACACTCAGAGCTTAGTTATCAAATGGACTTTCATGATGCTTCACAGTAATGCTCTGTACCTATAGGGACTCTGAAGTCAAACGGCCTGAATTTAAATCTGACCTCCACTACCTTCTAGTCTGTCATGTTTGGCAAGTCACTCCACTTTCTGTGCCTTAATTTCTTCATCTATAACACAATAAAAATAATAGCACCTATCTCTCAGGTTAGTATGAGAATTAAACAAGAAAATATTGGTGACAAGCTCAGAACTATTCCTGAGATAAAATTAGCTTATAAATCCTAGTTTTTTAAAAATTATTGATAAGTTTTTGTCTGTTATGTTTACCTTCACAAGTCACTGTGAGTAAAGAAAGTAGTCCAGTCTAAATCCACTATGATTTGAAATAAAGTACAGCTCAAATTAGTCAAAAATATTTTAGCAGAGTAAGTTTCAATTATTTTTTTCTTTCACTAACTCTACCTTACCTGGTTCTTCTGTAACATGAGACAATGTATTCTGAATTTAGAAAGGGTAGCAAAGCTACCTTAGCCAATCAAAATTTTCCTTGAGAATTTCCCCATTTATCTGGTTATTTCTTTTGGGGTATGGAGTTTTATTATATGAATTACTACTTGATTTAAGAATATCAGTTTAAACTCTACCAATTATTTATAATATATGTGAACAATTAATATTTTTTGCTATCAAATTTTGAAAGGAGAATTAAAAAGAGTATGTTGTCAGTGTTTATATTTAGAGAAGAAATGGAAGCACACAGAAATGGGACAAAATCCTGTGACAGAAAATTGCACAATCCAAAATTCTGGATGCAGTCAATTTTTCCATGAAAATACTTACTAAGTGCCTATTCCAGACACTTGTCATAGTACACTGCCCTCACAGAGTTAAAGCTGGTTACTGTACTCGAAAGGACTATTTTTGTCCTGCTGTTTCACTACAGGATTAAATGATGCAATAATATCACATTCAAGTGACAGAATTCTTCAGGGCCCTTTCATCCAAGGATCTGAGGTGCTTCATAAACATTAATTAATTCTCCTAACACCTATATGAGGAAAAAAGTTATATTTTTTTGTACTAGTTAGACATGCTAAAGAAATGCCACCAGCATGTAGACAGAATCTAGGCTACAGAACAAATCCAATCCTTTTGTATTAAGTAAAAATGTTCTCTAATTGGGTCCATGGTAAGTAAGGTGAGGAAAGGGACAGAGATGTTAAATGCATCACAGAAAGGAGCCACAGCAAGATTCACAAACCCAAGGATCCAGCAACTAAGCTGAACCTTCTCAGGGTACCCTTAATGGCAGCATCATAGAGGGACAATGTATTGAATCAAAAAGAAAGTGAAAATAATTAAATTAAAGCACATTACAAAACAGCCTTTCCATAACCACCAACAGTCCCTATACTTCATATATCCTGATTATTGCTATTAAATATAGCCAGAAATGTTTTCCCTCTTTTAATTCTTTCCTTAGAAAAGACGGATTTTGTGGTGGGGATAGGGTGGGGAATTCTCTTGTCTTCTTTTTCCTTCATCCTCTTTCTCTTTTTACCAAACTCTACCATTTGGCATCTCTGTAGTAATCTTATCTATTGGTAGTAACTGATCAGTACTTAAGAGTTTGAGAAGTTTTCCTTAGAATCTTTTATGTATTTTAAGACAAGCTCTCTTAAATGAGATGTTTGATTTTATAGAAAAACTAATAATTGTCTTTTCTACTGTGGCAGAGGTGGTTAGTGCTTCTACATAAATTGATGTCTCTTAAATGAACAAATAGAAGTGTTATAGTTCGGAACTACCATCTATAACTTTGCTTGAACCAATTTCTACCAGGCAGGACTGGAAAAAGAAAAATAATTCTTCTATTCCAAGAATGAATGAATAGGCCTCGAAGGACAAAAATACATATATACCTTTTTCTCTAAATTTGAAGAAAATAAAAAACAATATTAGGTTTGTATTTTCATTAATTTTATATATATATACATATATATATATATATATTTCTTGTTTTCATTTGAGAGTAAGAATTTTCAGAAAAGATCAGACTAAGAATAAAGAACTCCCAAGTTTTAGCTCACTCTGTCCATAACTAGTTATATCTCAGTTTCCCCATTTGTTCAATATGTTATTTATATATATCTTACAATGTCAACATAGGAACTATAATTTACAGTATTCATATAAGAATAAAGATCCTCCCGGAGACCTGGGATCGAGTCCCACGTCTGGTTCCCTGCATGGGGCCTGCTTCTCCCTCTGCCTGTGTCTCTGCCTCTCTCTCTCTCTCTCTTTCTGTCTCTCGTGAATAAATAAATATAATCTTAAAAAAAAAAAAGAATAAAGATCCTATTAATATATATGTAAAAGGCAGTATTAGATGGTACAGTCATAAATTAAATCTATAACATGCATTTTCAAAAATTAGGGGTATGTCTAGGTCAAATAAAAATTTCAGGCTTCATCCTGAGTGCGATAATTTATTAAACAAACAAAAAAAAAACTTTTTAAAATCTAGTTGCTGTTACTCAGCTTTGAAAAAAAATCTTAAACTCTATCATTTATTGACTACCAACTATATGTCACACATTGTGCTAAATGCTTTACATTTTAATCATCACAATTCCCCTGCAAAATATACACAATAATTCAATTATATAAATTATATTGAATAAATTCAGAAAGGTTTAATAACTCCAAAATTACCAGAAATAAGTTGTGATGTCAGAATTAGAATCTAACTCCTTTCACAGAAAGTCCATGTTATTTACAAATACTCTGAATGACTACTACATTTATTTTTCAGATGAAATTCAGAGTTGTACATTCAAGTTCTTAAAAAGCAAAATAAGCAAACTATTTATTTGACTGTAGTTAAAATTTCCATTCACTTTTAAATAACTGGAAAGATTTCGCTCTTTATATAACTTAATCATTCCACTTAAAAACATGATGGACTTATCCACTGATTCAAACATTTTTTTTTAATCTTTATATTCAAAATCAACTTTTTAAATTCGTTAAGCTTTACTTGTGGTCTATGATATAGTGTATCTTGATCAATATTATCTGGTACCTCAAAACAATTTATATTCTGAATTGGTTTGGTGGGATAGTCTACAAAATGCCAATTTAATGTTATGAATTGATACTGTTTTCTACATTTTTGCTGATTTTCTATATAATTGTTCAATTGTTGAGAGAGAGAGATGTTGATATTACTCATATATTTTTGATACAAATATAATATTACATATATATGCATATAATTATGGGCTTTTCTATTTTTCCTTTTAATCCTATCACTTTTAGTTCAACATATATTGCAGCTATGTTGGTTGGTGTGCACACATTCATGCTATATGTTCTTTGTGGTGTATATGTGACAGCATTCCAACCAGTCTTAAGGGTTAACTTCCTCCAAACTTATGCATTCCTTGCTTGCTGACCTAAGCACCTTAGTTTGTAGCAGAACTAACCTACTTTCCTTGAGATTTTGCAGACCACTGGCTTTGAGGAATGAAGTACCAGACTTTCCTGAAAGATAAGTCCTGACCCCATTCAAAAACAGCCACCACTGATGCCAGCAAGTCTGTTCAGGCTCATGTGAACATATGATTAACCACCTCAGCACCAGCTTCTTCTAACTCCCATAATTTCCTGCTCTTTCCCTTTTTATCTTATTAATTTTTTTATAAAGATTTTATTTATTTATGAGAGACACAGAGAGAAAGAGAGATATGGAGGCAGAGAGAGAAGCAGGCTCCACACAGGGAGCCCAATGTGGGACTCAATCCCCGACTCCAGGAGCACGCCTTGGGCCAAAGGCAGGCACTCAACCATTGAGCCACCCAGGCGTCCCATCCTCTTTAAAACTCTCCAGCTTTACCTGGGCTGGGAAGATGGTCTTTGGGACATTAGTCTATCATCTTCTCAGGTTGCCATCTTCCTGAATAAAGCAACCTTTCCTTTCCCACTATCATTTGTCTCTCAAGTATTGATTTTCCAGCAGTGAGCAACCAAACCCAGGTCTATAACATATATATACATTTTTATACATTTAGGATGGCTATATTGCCTTCTTAGATGACCCTTTTATCATTATATAATATTTCTCTCTTTCTATGGTAAATTTATTTGCTTTGAAGTCTACTTTATCTGATGATAATAAAACAACTCTTCTTTTGATTAATGTTTGCATAATAAATCTTTTTCCATTCTTTTACTTTCAATCTTCCTATATTCTTATGTTTGAAGTCAGTTTCCTCTAAATCATATATAATCAAGTTATGTTTATTAATCCACTCTGCCAATCTCTGTCTTTTAATTGGTATATTTAGACCATTTGCATTTAATGTGATTATTGGTATTTGGGGGCTTAATTTTGCCATTTTGTTTTGTTTTGTTTTCTGTTATTTTTCTCCCTCTAGTTTCTATTTTTCTGTTTAATTTTTCCCACGTTCTTACTGGGTAACTTGAACAATCTTCAGAAAAAAAAATTGAAAGCAAAATGTAGAAATCTATTAAGTTTATGTCTTTTGTCAAATATGGGAAGTTTCAGCCATTATTTTTCCTATGCATTTTTCAGTCCTACTCTCTTCTCTCTTTATGAAACTCTGATAACATGAATGTCATATGTTTTATAATAATCCCACATGTCCATGAGATTCAATCTATGTTTTTACTCAGTTTATTTTCTTTGTCCTATTCAGACTGGGTAATTTCTTTTACTTTCTACTTCTTTTATTCTTTCTTTCCTTTCTGTAGCCTCCATTCTTCTGTTGAGATCATACACTGAGTTTTTTATTTCAACAATTATATTATTTCAGTTCAAAATTTCCATTTGGTTCTTTTATAGATCTTCTATGTCTTTTCTGATGCTTTCATTTTTTCCCAAGCATGTTCATAATTGCCCATTGAAGTATTTCTATCATGACCACTTTAAAATCTTTTTCTGATATGCTAAAATCTCTGTCATCTTGTTGGAATCTATTGATTGTTTTTTTTTCTTAATTCCCCTTTAGTTTGAGGTCTTGTTCTTTGTATGATGAGTAATGATTTTTTGTTGAAATCTGGACGTTTTTGTATAATATCTAAAGACTCTGGTTTTAGGTGAATATCCCTGACACCACTCTCATAGAAATATGGGAGTATTGTCTCGCTGCTAACAGGAGAAGCAGAAGTAAAGGTCTCCCCTCAGCCTCTGATGAATTATTGGTAATTTGATTCTAGGTGGGTCCCTTTTAAAATTCATGCCCTGTACAATTTTTGATGTGTACGACTGCTCACTAGACTCTCAAGTACTAACAAATGTTCATCTAATGTAGTTGTACTTAAATGATAGAGGATCATATTCTAATCTAACTCCCATGTTTTGTGGCAGTCTGACTCAACAAATTATGCAAAAAGTGGTATCTCCTACATTAAGTAATAACAGGCTCTTCATATTCCTCCATTTCCTTTAATAATCTATTTATGGGACTACATATTTCCTGGAATGATATATTTTATCCTCTTTTCCCACACTGCTACATGTGCTGGTTTTCAAGTTATTTCCTCTGGATGGGGAGTAAAAGGTGACAGCAAGGGAAAAGCGACACAATGGACACTGAGAGAATAAAGTACCAGAATTAATTTAATACCTGCCAATTTTTCTGTTTGGCACAAAATTTGCCTTTCTGGACTAAGGACAATGAGTTTGTGAAATACTATTTTTCTTCATATCTTCTTACTAGTAGATATAGACACTTTATTTCAGAAATATATCATAGGCAGCCTCTATTATTCTTAATCTAGTTTTAGCAGTTCTCACAGTATACATGTTTAACTGTAATGCAAACTCATTCATTTCAGGTGAACAACGTAATAATTCAACTTCTCTATATATTATGCTATGCTCACCACAAATGTAGCTACCACCTTTCATCATACAAAGCTATTACAATATAATTGACTATATTCTCTATGCTGTGCCTTTTATTTCCATGGCTTGTTCATTCCATAACTGGAAACATGATCTCCCACCCACCCCCCATCCATTTTGTCCATTCTCCCATCCCCTACCCCCCTGGAAATGGTAAGTTTTTTCTCTGTATTTATAGATCTGATTCTGCTTTTTGCTTCTTCAGTGACTTATTTTACTTAAGAAAATACCACCTAGGTCCATCCATGTTACTGCAAATGGCACAATCTCATCCTTTAAATAGCTGCATTCCTCTGTGTATGTGTACATACACTCATGTGTCTATATCACATTTTTATCCACGTGTGTATCATAAACTTTTAAATTCTTCCCCAATTGTATTTCATAGATTTGTTTTGTTTTGTTTTGTTTTAAAGAAGTTAAGAGCAGCTGCTGCACAAAGCACAATTAACCAAACACCATTTTTAACTTAAATAACTGCTGATGCAACAAAATGTCATGGGATGCTGATAAGGAAAAAGTCATTTAAATGCCATCATATTTAGGAATGAAAGGTCTCATACCCAGATCAAGGGAAGAGGAAGTTAAATATCCAGTGAAGTTAGCTAGTTGTTCAGGAGAACCTTCTAATAAAGAGAAATAGTACATCATCTTTACTAGATGGAATATGAAAAAGGAATATGCAAAATTAACATGCTTTTACATTGGGGTTAAATCCCAGAAACATGAAAAGGAGTCAGAATGTTACCTAAGGACCTCAGTCATTTATATGATTAATGCTAAAACTCAAGCAAACCTTAAAATCATCAACAAAGGATTACAAGCAAAACAAAACATATATAGAACACTTTTCTTCCCTTTAATTAAAACAAAACACATTTTAAAAAGTGGATGAGGACAGCCTGGGTGGCTCAGCGGTGTAGCGCCTGCCTTCAGCCCAGGGCGATCCTGGAGTCCCAGAATAGAGTCCCACATGGGGCTCCCTGTGTGGAGCCTGCTTCTCCCTCTGCCTGTGTCTCTTATGAATAAACAAATAAAATCTTATAAATAAATAAATAAATAAATAAATAAATAAATAAAATAAAAAATAGTGGATGAAACTATGACTACAATGTACTAAGATTGACAAGAGTTTGAAAAGTTCATATAAAAGCAAATTAAGGGGAGAGAGGCAAGATGGCGGAAGAGTAGGGTCCCCAAGTCACCTTTCCCACCAAATTACCTAGATAACCTTCAAATCATCCTGAAAATCTAGAATTCGATCTGAGATTTAAAGGGAGAAAAACTGGAACGCTACAGTGAGAAGAGTTCGCGCTTCTATCAAGGTAGGAAGACGGGGAAAAAGAAATAAAGAAACAAAAGGCCTCCAAGGGGGAGGGGCCCCGAGAGGAGCCGGGCTGAGGCCGGGGCGAGTGTCCCCAGGACAGGAGAGCCCCGTCCCGGAGGAGCAGGAGCTGCACCAACATTCCCCGGGCGGAAAGGGGCTCGCAGGGAGTTAGAGCAGGACCCCGGAGGGCGGGGATGCCCTCGGGCTCCCTGGGACAGTAACAGGCACCTGCACCCCGGAGAGTGCGCCGAGCTCCCTAAGGGCTGCAGCGCGCACTGCGGGACCCGGAGCAGCTCGGAGGGGCTCGGGCGGCGGCTCCGCGGAGGGGGCTGCGGGGCTCCGGGAGCAGCTCGGCGGCAGCAACTCCGGCAGAGGAAGAGGCTCCGGTGGAGGGGGCTGCGGGGTGGGAGCGCGAATCCAACAGCGCAGGCCCCGGAGCACAGGGCGCCGGG
The DNA here is from genome assembly GCF_018345385.1 of Vulpes lagopus. Taxonomy (NCBI): domain Eukaryota; kingdom Metazoa; phylum Chordata; class Mammalia; order Carnivora; family Canidae; genus Vulpes; species Vulpes lagopus. The sequence continues at coordinate 136,478,137 of NC_054824.1, forward strand.
ACACAGCCCAGGATCCGGCCTCCCCCCGGGACAGGCAGAGGCCGGGAGGGCCCAGGACAGCAAGGACGCTCCTGCCCGGAGCTGAGCAGATCAGCGGCCCCGCCCCGGAGCCTCCAGGCCCTGCAGACGGAGAGCCCCGGAGTTACTGCGGGAGCCGACTCCAGGGCTCCAGAGCTGGCCGCCGCCACTGGGGTTGTTCCTGCTGGGGCCTCAGGGGGTAAGCAACCCCCACTGAGCTCTGCACCAGGCAGGGGGCAGAGCAGCTCCTCCAAGTGCTAACATCTAAAAATCAGCACAACAGCCCCTCCCCCAGAAGACCAGCTAGACGGCCGGGGAAAAACAAATTATTGACCAAGCAGCACTGGAAAGTTCCAGGGGAAATCAAGGGACTTACAGTATACACAGAGGATACAGAGGATACAGAGGATACTCCCCCTTGGTTTTTTTTGTTTGTTTGTTTTTGGTTTTTTTTGTTGTTGTTGTTGTTGTTGTTGCTTTTTGATTTGTTTGCTTCCCCTACCCCCCTTTTTCCCCTTTCTATTTTCCTCTTTTTCTTCTTTTTTTCTTCCTTCCTTCTTTCTTTTTTTCTTTTCTTTCCTTCTTTCTCTTCTCTCTTTTTCTCCTTTTCCCAATACAACTTGTTTTGGCAACTCTGCACTGAGTAAAGTGACTAGAAGGAAAACCTCACCTCAAAAGAAAGAATCAGAAACAGTCCTCCCACAGAGTTACAAAATCTGGATTACAATTCAATGTCAGAAAGCCAATTCAGAAGCACTATTATACAGCTACTGGTGGCTCTAGAAAAAACCATAAAGGACTCAAGAGACATCATGACTGCAGAATTTCGATCCAATCAGGCAGAAATTAAAAATCAATTGAATGAGATGTAATCCAAAGTAGAAGTCCTAACGGCGAGGGTTAACGAGGTGGAAGAATGAGTGAGTGACATAGAAGACAAGTTGATGGCAAAGAGGGAAACTGAGGGAAAAGAGACAAACAATTAAAAGACCATGAGGATAGATTAAGGGAAACAAATGACAGCCTAAGGAAGAAAAACCTACGTTTAATTGGGGTTCCCAAGGGCGCCGAAAGGGCCAGAGGGCCAGAATATGTATTTGAACAAATCATAGCTGAAAACTTTCCGAAACTGGGAAGGGAAACAGGCATTCAGATCAAGGAAATAGAGAGATTCCCCCCCCTAAAATCAATAAAAACCGTTCAACACCTCGATATCTAATAGTTAAGCTTGCAAATTCCAAAGATAAAGAGAAGATCCTTAAAGCAGCAAGAGACAAGAAATCCCTGACTTTTATGGGGAGGAGTATTAGGGTAACAGCAGACCTCTCCACAGAGACCTGGCAGGCCAGAAAGGGCTGGCAAGATATATTCAGGGTCCTAAATGAGAAAAAAATGCAACCAAGAATACTTTATCCAGCAAGGCTCTCATTCAGAATGGAAGGAGAGATAAAGAGCTTCCAAGACAGGCAGGAACTGAAAGAATATGTGACCTCCAAACCAGCTCTGCAAGAAATTTTAAGGGGGACTCTTAAAATTCCCCTTTAAGAAGAAGTTCAGTGGAACAATCCACAAAAACAGGGACTGAATAGATACCATGATGACACTAAACTCATATCTTTCAATAGTAACTCTGAACGTGAATGGACTTAATGACCCCATCAAAAGGTGCAGGGTTTCAGACTGGATAAAAAAGCAGGACCCATCTATTTGCTGTCTACAAGAGATTCGTTTTAGATATAAGCACACCTACAGCCTGAAAATAAAAGGTTGGAGAACCACTTACCATTTGAATGGTCCTCAAAAGAAAGCAGGGGTAGCCATCCTCATATCAGATAAACTAAAATTTACCCCGAAAACTGTAGTGAGAGATGAAGAGGGATACTATATCATACTAAAAGGATCTATCCAAAAGAGGACTTAACAATCATCAATATATATGCCCCGAATGTGGGAGCTGCAAATTTATCAATTAACAACCAAAATTAAGACATACTTAGATAATAATACACTTATACTTGGTGACTTCCATCTAGTGCTTTCTACCCTCAATAGGTCTTCTAAACACAATATCTCCAAAGAAACGAGAGCTTTAAATGATACACTGGACCAGATGGATTTCACAGATATCTACAGAACTTTATATCCAAACTCAACTGAATACACATTCTTCTCAAGTGCACATGGAACTTTCTCCAGAATAGACCACATACTGGGTCACAAATCAGGTCTTAACTGATACCAAAAGATCGGGATAGTCCCCTGCATATTCTCAGACCATAATGCCTTGAAATTAGAACTAAATCACCACAAGAAGTTTGGAAGGACTTCAAACAAGTGGAGGTTAAGGACCATCTTGCTAAAAGATGAAATGGTCAACCAAGAAATTAAGGAAGAATTAAAAAGATTCATAGAAACTAATGAGAATGAAGATACAACCATTCAAAATCTTTGGGATGCAGCAAAAGCAGTCCTAAGGGGGAAATACGTTGCAATACAAGCATCCATCCAAAAACTGGAGAGAACTCAAATACAAAAGCTAGCCTTACACCTAAAGGAGCTAGAGAAAAAACAGCAAATAGACCCTACACCCAGCAGAAGAAGAGAGTTCATAAAGATTCGAGCAGAACCCAACAAAATCGAGACCAGAAGAACTGTGAAACAGATCAACAAAACCAGGTGTTGGTTCTTTGAAAGAATTAATAAGAGAGATAAACCATTAGCCATCCTTATTAAAAACAAGTGAGAGAAGACTCAGATTAATAAAATCATGAATGAGAAAGGAGAAATCACTACCAACACCAAGGAAATACAAACAATTTTGAAAACATATTATGAACAGCTATACGCCAATAAATTAGGCAATCTAGAAGAAATGGACGTATTTCTGGAAAGCCACAAATTACCAAAACTGGAACAGGAAGAAACAGAAAACCTGAACAGGTCAATAACCAGGGAGGGAATTGAAGCAGTCATCAAAAACCTCCCAAGACACAAAAGTCCAGGGCCAGATGGCTTCCCTGGGGAATTCTATCAAACGTTTAAAGAAGAAACCATACCTATTCTACTAAAGCTGTTTGGAAAGATAGAAAGAGATGGAGTACTTCCAAATTCGTTCTATGAGGCCAGCATCACCTTAATTCCAAAACCAGACAAAGACCCCACCAAAAACGAGAATTACAGACCAATATCCCTGATGAACATGGATGCAAAAATTCTCAACAAGATACTAGCCAATAGGATCCAACAATACTTAAGAAAATTAATCATCATGACCAAGTAGGATTTATTCCCGGGACACAAGGCTGGTTCAACACTCGTAAAACAATCAATGTGATCCATCATATCAGCAAGAGAAAAACCAAGAACCATATGATCCTCTCAATAGATGCAGAGAAAGCATTTGATAAAATACAGCATCCATTCCTGATCAAAACTCTTCAGAGTGTAGGGATAGAGGGAACATTCCTCAGCATCTTAAAAGCCATCTACGAAAAGCCCATAGCAAATATCATTCTCAATGGGGAAGCACTGGGAGCCTTTCCCCTAAGATCAGGAACAAGACAGGGATGTCCACTCTCACCACTGCTATTCAACATAGTACTGGAAGTCCTAGCCTCAGCAATCAGACAACAAAAAGATATTAAAGGCATTCAAATTGGCAAAGAAGAAGTCAAACTCTCCCTCTTTGCCGATGACATGATACTCTACATAGAAAACCCAAAAGACTCCACCCCAAGGTTGCTAGAACTCATACAGCAATTTGGTAGCGTGGCAGGATACAAAATCAATGCCCCGAAGTCAGTGGAATTTCTATACACTAACAATGAGACTGAAGAAAGGAAATTAAGGAGTCAATCCCATTTACAATTGCACCCAAAAGCATTAGATACCTAGGAATAAACCTAACCAAAGAGGTAAAGGATCCATACTCTAAAAACTATATAACACTTCTGAAAGAAATTGAGGAAGACACAGAGATGGGAAAATATTTCATGCTCATGGATTGGCAGAATTAATATTGTGAAAATGTCAATGTTACCCAGGGCAATTTACACGCGTAATGCAATCCCTATTAAAATACCATGGACTTTCTCCAGAGAGTTAGAACAAATTATTTTAAGATTTGTGTGAAATCAGAAAAGACCCCAAATAGCCAGGGGAATTTTCAAAAAGAAAACTATATATGAGGGCATCACAATGCCAGATTTCAGGTTGTACTACAAAGCTGTGGTCATCTAAACAGGGTGGTACTGGCACAAAAATAGACACATAGATCAATGGAACAGAATAGAGAACCCAGAAGTGGACCCTCAACTTTATGGTCAACTAATATTCGATAAAGGAGGAAAGACTATCCACTGGAAGAAAGACAGTCTCTTCAATAAATGGTGCTGGGAAAATTGGACATCCACATGCAGAAGAATGAAACTAGACCACTCTCTTGCACCATACACAAAGATAAACTCAAAATGGATGAAAGATTTAAATGTGAGACAAGATTCCATCAAAATCCTAGAGGAGAACACAGGCAACACCCTTTTTGAACTTGGCCACAGTAACTTCTTGCAAGATACATCCACAAAGGCAAAAGAAACAAAAGCAAAAATGAACTATTGGGACTTCACCAAGATAAGAAGCTTTTGCACAGCAAAGGATACAGTCAACAAAACTAAAAGACAACCTACAGAATGGGAGAAGATATTTGCAAATGACGTATCAGATAAAGGGCTAGTTTCCAAGATCTATAAAGAACTTATTAAACTCAACACCAAAGAAACAAACAAAAGACATGAACAGAAATCTCATAGAGGAAGACATAGACATGGCCAACACGCACATGATAAAACGCTCTGCATCACTTGCCATCAGGGAAATACAAATCAAAACCACAATGAGATACCACCTCACACCAGTGAGAATGGGGAAAATTAACAAGGCAGGAAACCACAAATGTTGGAGAGGATGTGGAGAAAGGGGAACCCTCCTGCACTGTTGGTGGGAATGTGAACTGGTGCAGCCACTCTGGAAAATTGTGTGGAGGTTCCTCAAAGAGTTAAAAATAGACCTGCCCTACGACCCAGCAATTGCACTGCTGGGGATTTACCCCAAAGATACAGATGCAATGAAACGCCAGGACACCTGCACCCTGATGTTTATAGCAGCAATGGCCACAATAGCCAAACTGTAGAAGGAGCCTCGGTGTCCATCGAAAGATGAATGGATAAAGAAGATGTGGTTTATGTATACAATGGTATATTATTCAGCCATTAGAAACGACAAATACCCACCATTTGCTTCAACGTGGATGGAACTGGAAGGTATTATGCTGAGTGAAATAAGTCAATTGGAGAAGGACAGACATTGTATGGTCTCATTCATTTGGGGAATATAGATAATAGTGAAAGGGAATATAAGAGAAGGGAGAAGAAATGTGTGGGAAATATCAGAAAGGGAGACAGAACATGAAGACTCCTAACTCTGGGAAATGAACTAGGGGTGGTGGAAGGGGAGGAGGGCGGGGGGTGGGGGTGAATGGGTGACTGAGGGGGGCACTTGATGGGATGAGCACTGGGTGTTATTCTGTATGTTGGCAAATTGAACACCAATAAAAAACAAATTTATTATTAAAAAAACCAAAAAAAACGCAAATTAAATAATTAGAGATATTAGGACAATGTGACATAAGATAAATAAATTTTCATTTTTCAGTTTGAAAAACTGAATATTAAAAGAAACATGATTTAATTTTTTTTAAATTTGTTTAAAAGATTTATTTGTTTGTTATATATATATATATATATATATATATATATATATATATCGAGAGAGAGAGAGAGAGAGAGAGGCAGAGACACAGGTAGAGGGAGAAGTAGGCTCCATGCTGGGAGCCCAATGCGGGACTCGACCCTGGGACTCCAGGATCACGCCCTGGGCCAAAGGCAGGTGCTAAACTGCTGAGCCACCCAGAGATCCCCCTGAATTAATTTAATTTTTAAACTATAAATGGTACTTATATTATTCTAGTTTTATCATTGACATAAATAATACAAAGATTGCATTTAAACACAAATATTTATTTAAATACAAATAAATGTGTCCATTTCTATACCTACATAAGAATACACCTAATTCCTTTCTTTATAGGTGTCAGTGAGAGGATATATAAGTTAATTCACTTAATCATTCTACAAATAGGTACTGCATACCTATTGATTAGGTGCCGAGGATAGAGGGATAAATAGAACATACCCTGACATTATAGAACTTACTGGCAATAAAATAAATGACCAAACCAAGAATCAAATATTATTTCAGAGTGTGAGAGTCACTATGAAGAAAAATAAAGCAAGTAAAACCGAGAGAAATGGAGAAACTGTTTAAATATGATGTGGCACAGGGCCTCATGAGGTAATAGTTGAATAAAGACCTGAATAAAATATAGTAAGAATAGGATAGCTAGAACAAAGAATGTGAAGGCCCAAAGTTAGGAAAATGCTTATACTTAGGTAAAGGTTATTTTGGCTGATAGGAATGAAAGAGAAGAATGTAGTAGAAAACACTAGCCATGAACTAGGTCAGAGTGACTGAAGTGAGAATCTTGGATTTTATTCTTTGGTGATGAGAAACCATTAGTGGTTATCTACAGGGAAATGGCATGCCAGATATACTTTTTAAAGGATATCTCTGACTGAGGCATGAAAAAAAATATGGAGGAGACTGATTACAACCAAGGAGACCAAATATTATTAAATTCTGAATAATACTGTCAGTATCTTAAGCAAGATGTGGTAAAAGTTGAGGTAAAAAGATATCAGTGGAGTAAACACGATATAGCTGAAAGCATCTGTTGATGTTTAGAAATGTTCTTCAAGAGAAAGAAGAGTGGAAGATATCCCTAACATTTTTGGCCTGCACACTAAAGAAAAATTCATTCTAAAATGTTTGAATCAATGCTAAGTTACAGCATCATGGATGACTCTTAGGTAAACCACGAATACCCACCCAACACTTAATTATAACAGTACGGGAAGAAGATAAAAACATTCTCTGCCCCCACCCCTCCAAAAACTCAGATAAACAAGCCCTGCTGTGTAATAACCATCAGTTTCCAATTTGCGAGGATATTAAACTATATTGAGTGAGTCTCACCCATTGTGGCAAGTGTCAGATATGGTAGATTATTTTCAATATGTTGGAGAGATATAGAAAAATTTAATTTAAAATGTTGCTTTTAAGTAAAATTGACATATGACCTTTTTTATATATGCCAACTCTCCTTTTACAATGAATGCTGTGTATAGAAAGCAGTAATGTTTTGCATTTGATGATCTATCAGGATAGTGTTTCTCTCCAAAAAGCCATCTCTAATATGTATGGACAGGATATTTATGTATGCTCAAATAAATAGATATATATCTCAAATAAATATCTATTTGCATATATAAATACAGCTTATTTTACATAGATTAAAGCATTGTCCCAGAGGGCTAATATCATGACTGGAAATTTTGTGGGGGTTATTTAACTTTCTTATGTACTTGAACATTAGTCTATAGACCGTATATTTGTCAGCTGTCACAAAAAATATATTATTTCTAAAAATCAGTCCACAGTGAAAGGCATGGATAACCTTGGTTAAGCCTTCTCTGTGAAACTCCTGAAAGAGGACTCCCTGAACTTCACTGATATAGAATAATCATGGTATTGAAAGATATCATTTTAAAAGTCTATGGCTTCTAATGGTGGAGTGAAAAAATATTTGTCAATTCTGGAATCAACTTCTTATTTTTCATTTTCTGCTTTAAGTAAGTAGTGACATTTGTTATCTTCCTTAATTAGCTCACAAAATCATGTGCACTTCTCAGATTGTTTCATCTAAGTGCAAACATTTGTTATTTATATTTTTTGCAAATGAACTGAATTTGTGTTCTCTTAGATGTGTGGGGGTCCTAGTTAAGACACTAAGTTTATTTAAAATATTCAAAAGCAGAAGTATCATGCTTCCTTTATCAAATAATAAGAGAAAGTTAGATATATTTATATAATGGTTGAACTGGAAAGGAACTTATCTCAGAATCTAACTCCATTTTCCAGAGCACATATTACAAATGCACAGTGTCCAGTTGGATTTTATAACTTCTTTTTCTTCCCAGCTGTAGAAACTGAGGCCCTGTGAGGTTAATTGAATTGTTTAAGTTTACATAATTATTCATTGGCCAAGTAAGATTATGTAAAATCCAGGTCTTTTGAGTCCAACTAAAGTGATCTTTAAAATTTATGCTTCAAATTAATAAATAAACAAGGAAATAAATCCCAAAGATTCCTTTCCAACAAACATCTTACAATTTTATCTATTAAAAACAACAAAAATATAAGTGAGAAGAATAGGTACAGATACCTATGGGAAAGGTACAGATTTTAATCAGCTTTTGGAGACATTTAAGTAATTATCTTTACAAAGGCAAGGGAATAGATTAACAGGATAGTCATTCCCTTTGAAGTTTGTACTCCCTGACTACAATTTTTTTTTCTTCTATGTTTCTGCTCTATCTGGTTGATTAATGTATCTGATATTATATTGAGACCTTCCAGAAATAAGAGACAGTGCCCGTATAACTTGTTAGTTACTATTAGGTAACTACAAACTGTTTTTGCCAGAACCTGTTTGATGTAGTGTGAATGATGAGAGATATTTCAAAGGCTTGATTATGACCTTCAAATGACCTTTATTATTTAAGCTATAAGATGTGACAAAGAAACAATAGCTAAAAAAAAATCAACTAAAAGGAAGAACATGTGCAATGACTAGATTATAGTATAGGTATATTTAGTGGCAAACTATTTCAGGAAATTGGTTGATTTATCAGAGTAGATCAGGTTAGACATGGATTCACAAGCTCATTTCAGTTGACATTTGAAACAAGAACAGGTAGAATTTATACTGACAGAAAGTGAGGAAGCAGTGGTTCTTCAGGAGGAGGGGTCGAGCACAGGAAAACATCAGTGACTATGACATGTGTAGGATATAAAAGCAAACTACCCGTTGATTTTACCTAAGGATTCATATTGAAGAGCAAATGAGATCTTTACATAGGCATCATATCATCTCAAGAAACCAAAGCCCATTCAAACTTGTTCAATAAAATGATTTTTTTTTAATTTGCTTATTCATGAAAGACAGAGAGAGAGAGAGAGATGCAGAGACACAGGCAGAGAAAGAAGCAGGCTCCATACACGGAGCCCGATGTGGGACTCGATCCGGGTCTCCAGGATCATGCCCCGGACCAAAGGTGGCGCTAAACCGCTGAGCTACCTGGGCTGCCCAAAATGAGGTTTTCTTGAGAGAGAAGAGGACATTCTTACAGAAACGAAGAAGAAAAACTCATATAATGGACACTGAACTTGCAGCTTCGGAAGTAGACCGAAACTTCATGTGGCGTTAATTATGGTCCCAAAAGTGATGATAAGTAGTCATTGATGTATGATACTGACGAATGTGATGATGATAATGATGGTTTTGATAAAGTGGATGATAAATATTTATTGAAAGCTTTCATTTACTGGCTCTTTCAAAAGTAGTTACAAACATTTTATTTACTTAAATTTTAGAACAGCCTTCTGGAATATATACTTATTTTTCTCATTCTGTAGAGAAAAAAAAATTTGGGAAGGCTGAAACGTAAAATTGCTGAATTCAGTTGTTAATTACCATTCTGTTCTGCATTTGTGAGTCGTTTATCTCAACCTACATGGGACTGCATTTCTTTATATTTTATTTCACAATATAAAAGAAATCTACTCAGTTAAAAGCTAACCAAGGGGTAGAGTGACCCAAAATTTCTCACTTGACCAGTGCCAGAGTACTCAGGCTTTCTTTGTGACAGGCCCTGTCTATTCCTTACACAAAAGTTACTCCCTCACCAACGATGTTTCACCTCTTTAACTGAACCTTTATAGCGGGGTGTTGCCTTTTCCCTCTTATTGAGAAGTTATGCCTTTTAGTTAGAGTGTTTAGTTCATAACATTTAATGTAATTATTACTATGGTTTAATTGAAGCCTATTGTTTTTTGTTTGCTTTCTGTTTGTTGGCTTTGTTCACTCCTACCCCTTGAAATTATTGGAATAACTTTTTTAGAATTCCATTTTAATGCAACTACTGCCTTTTTAGCTCTCCTATTTTTATTATATTTTTAGTGGTTGTTAGTGATAAAACATACATCCTTAACATTTCACAGTCTATTTAGAATTAATACTTTTTATTATTTTGCTTAAAATATAGAAACTTTAATCCATACAGATCTATTTAATACCCAATAGGCATTGTGTATGCTATTTTTGTCATTGATATTATTTCCATATATCTCCATAAACAGCACTAGATAATACTTTTTCTTTAGTCATTTGCATTTTATAGAAATTCATAATTTTACATTTGCATACTCATATTTATGAATTTATATATATTCATTTACAATATATACATAAAATTTTTCTTATTTTGTCCTGAAGATACAAGTTTCCCCTAGATCCCCAAGTTTCCCCTTAGTATTCACCTTAAGGTAAGCAATTCTTTTTTTATAGCATTTCTTCTAGGCCAGTCTGCTGTTACAAAATTGTCTGTTTTCTTTTGAAAACATTGTCATTTTTCTTCTATTCTGTATCTCCAAATATACAGTTCATGGTTAACAGTTTTTCTCCTCAGAACTTTAATGTTTCACTGTCTTCCTGGTATCCCTAGTTTCTAGTTTCTGATGAGACATTTACAGTCATTTTAATTCTTGTTTTTTGTATGTGATGTCATCTTCTTCCCAGTTATTTCAATATTTTATGTTTATCACAGGTTTTCAATCATCTGACTATGTTTTGTTTAGGCATGGCTTTATTATTATTATTTATCTGATTTGGATTTTACTGACCTTTTAAAATCTATAAATGTATGTCTATTACCAAATCTGTCAGGTTTTTGGTAATTATTTCTTCAAATATTTTTTCTCCCGTATGTCCCTTTCCTTTGTTTCTACAACTATAGCTTAAATTATGTGAGGTATTTTTATATCGTCTCATAAGAACCTGACAGTCTTATTTGTTTTCAGCCTTTCTTCACTAATTTTCTTCAGATTTGAGATCACATATATCAAATATATATGATATCATATATATAGATATCAAATATATGTGTATATATTTATGATATATAGGATCTATATGATATCATATATATTTGATATCATATATGATATATATGAAATATATATGATATCAAATATATATATATATTTACTTCAGGGTCATTGACTCCTCTTTCATCTCCATTGTGTTACTGAGCCAATCTAGGTGATTTTTTAATTTCATTTTTTTCTTTTAAAAATTATATTCTTGGGATGCCTGGGTGGCTCAGCGGTTGAGCATCTGCCTTTGGCTCAGGGAGTGAGAGGAGGGGCAAGATGGCCGCAGAGTAGGGTCTCCAAGTCACCTGTCCCCACCAAATTACCTAGATAACCTTCAAATCATCCTGAAAATCTACGAATTCGGACTGAGATTTAAAGAGAGACCAGCTGGAACGCTACAGTGAGAAGAGTTCGCACTTCTATCAAGGTAGGAAGACGGGGAAAAAAGAAATAAAGACACAAAAGGCCTCCAAGGGGGAGGGGCCCCGCGAGGAGCCGGGCTGAGGCCGGGGCGAGTGTCCCCAGGACAGGAGAGCCCCGTCCCGGAGGAGCAGGAGCTGCACCGACCTTCCCCGGGCGGAAAGGGGCTCGCGGGGAGTTAGAGCAGGACTCCGGAGGGCGGGGATGCCCTCGGGCTCCCTGGGACAGTAACAGGCACCTGCGCCCCGGGAGAGTGCGCCGAGCTCCCTAAGGGCTGCAGCGCTCGGCGGGACCCGGAGCAGCTCGGAGGGGCTCGGGCGGCGGCTCCGCGGAGGGGGCTGCGGGGCTCCGGGAACAGCTCAGAGGGGCTCGGGCTGCGGCTCCGCGGAGGGGGCTGCACAGCTCCGGGAGCAGCTCCGCGGCGGCAACTCCGGCAGAGGAAGAAGCTCCGTGCGGAGGGGGCGGCGCGGCCGGGAGCGCGAATCCAACAGCGCAGGCTCCAGAGCACAGGGCACCGGGTCACAGCCCAGGATCCGGCCTCCCCCCGGGACAGGCAGAGGCCGGGAGGGCACAGGACAGCAAGGAGGCTCCTGCCCGGAGCTGAGCAGATCAGCGGCCCCGCCTCCGAGCCTCCAGGCCCTGCGGAGGGAGAGCCCCGGAGCTACTGCACGGGGTAAACAACCCCCACTGAGCCCTGCACCAGGCAGGGGCAGAGCAGCTCCCCCCAAGTGCTAACACCTGAAAATCAGCACAACAGGCCCCTCCCCCAGAAGACCAGCGAGAGGGACCAGTTCCAGGGGAAGTCAAGGGATTCAAAGTATACAGAATCGGAAGATACTCCCCCCCTTTTTTTTTTGTTTTGTTTTGTTTTGTTTTGTGTTTCTTTTTCTTTCTTTCTTTTTGATTTCTGATTGCTTCCCCCACCCCACCCCCTTTTTTTCTCCTTTCTTTTTCTCTTTTTCTTCTCTCTTCCCCCCCCTTTTTTTTTCTTCTTTCTCATTTTTCTTTTTCTCTTTCCTGCTCTCTCTTTTTCTCCTTTTCCCAATACAACTTGTTTTTGGCCACTCTGCACTGAGCAAAATGACTAGAAGGAAAACCTCACCTCAAAAAAAAAAAAGAATCAGAAACAGCCCTCTCTCCCACAGAGTTACAAAATCTGGATTACAATTCAATGTCAGAAAGCCAATTCAGAAGCACTATTATACAGCTACTGGTGGCTCTAGAAAAAACCATAAAGGACTCAAGAGACTTCATGACTGCAGAATTTAGATCCAATCAGGCAGAAATTAAAAATCAATTAAATGAGATGCAATCCAAACTAGAAGTCCTAACGATTAGGCTTAACGAGGTGGAAGAACGAGTGAGTGACATAGAACACAAGTTGATGGCAAAGAGGGAAACTGAGGAAAAAAGAGAAAATGAAAAGACCATGAGGATAGATTAAGGGAAATAAATTACAGCCTGAGGAAGAAAAACCCATGTTTAATTGGGGTTCCCGAGGGTGCCGAAAGGGACAGAGGGCCAGAATATGTATTTGAACAAATCCTAGCTGAAAACTTTCCTAATCTGGGGAGGGAAACAGGCATTCAGATCCAGGAAATAGAGAGATCCCCCCCTAAAATCAATAAAAACCGCTCAACACCTCGACATTTAATAGTGAATCTTGCAAATTCCAAAGATAAGGAGAAGATCCTTAAAGCAGCAAGAGAAAAAAAGTCCCTGACTTTTATGGGGAGGAATATTAGGGTAACAGCAGGCCTCTCCACAGAGACCTGGCAGGCCAGAAAGGGCTGGCAGGATATATTCAGGGTCCTAAATGAGAAGAACATGCAACCAAGAATACTTTATCCAGCAAGACTCTCATTCAAAATGGAAGGAGAGATAAAGAGATTCCAAGACAGGCAGGAACTGAAAGAATATGTGACCTCCAAACCAGCTCTGCAAGAAATTTTAAGGGGGACTCTTAAAATTCCCCTTTAAGAATAAGTTCAGTGGAACAATCCACAAAAACAAGGACTGAATAGATATCATGATGACACTAAACTCATATCTGTCAATAGTAACTCTGAACGTGAACGGGCTTAATGACGCCATCAAAAGGCACAGGGTTTCAGACTGGATAAAAAAGCAGGACCCATCTATTTGCTGTCTACAAGAGACTCATTTTAGACAGAAGGACACCTACAACCTGCAAATAAAAGGCTGGAGAACCATTTACCATTCAAATGGTCCTCAAAAGAAAGCAGGGGTAGCCATCCTCATATCAGATAAATTAAAATTTAACCCGAAGACTATAGTGAGAGATGAAGAGTGACACTATCTCATACTCAAAGGATCTATCCAACAAGAGGACTTAACAATCCTCAATATATAGGCCCCGAATGTGGGAGCTGCCAAATATTTAAACCAATTAATAACCAAACTGAAGAAACACTTTGATAATAATACACTTATACTTGGTGACTTCAATCTAGCTCTTTCTACCCTGGATAGGTCTTCTAAGCACAACATCTCCAAAGAAACGAGAGCTTTAAATGATACACTGGACCAGATGGATTTCACAGATATCTACAGAACTTTACATCCAAACTCACCTGAATACACATTCTTCTCAAGTGCACATGGAACTTTCTCCAGAATAGACCACATACTGGGTCACAAATCGGGTCTGAACCAATACCAAAAGATTGGGGTAGTCCCCTGCATATTCTCAGACCATAATGCCTTGAAATTAGAACTTAATCACAAGAAGAAGTTTGGAAGGACCACAAACACGTGGAGGTTAAGGACCATCCTGCTAAAAGATGAAAAGGTCAACCAGGAAATTAAGGAAGAATTAAAAAGATTCATGGAAACTAATGAGAATGAAGATACAACCATTCAAAATCTTTGGGATGCAGCAAAAGCAGTCCTGAGGGGGAAATACATCGCAATACAAGCATCCATTCAAAAACTGGAAAGAACTCAATACAAAAGCTCACCTTACACATAAAGGAACTAGAGAAAAAGCAGCAAATGGACCCCACCCCCAGCAGAAGAAAACAGTTAATTAAAATTCAAGCAGAACTAAATGAAATCGAGACCAAAAGAACTGTGGAACAGATCAACACAACCAGGAGTTGGTTCTTTGAAAGAATTAATAAGATAGATAAACCATTAGCCAACCTTATTAAAAACAAGAGAGAGAAGACTCAAATTAATAAAATCATGAATGAGAAAGGAGAGATCACTACCAACACCAAGGAAATACAAACGATTTTAAAAACATATTATGAACAGCTATACGCCAATAAATTTGGCTCAGGGAGTGATCCTGGGGTCCCAGGATCGAGTTCCATATCAGGCTCCCTGCATGGAGCCTGCTTCTCCCTCTGCTTGTGTCTCTGCCTCTCTCTGTGTGTCTCTCATGAATAAATAAATAAAATCTTAAAAAAAATAAAAATAGAAATAGAAATTATATTCTTATTTAACATATTTTTTGTTTCCTTTATTACAATGTATTTTCCCCTATCTTATTTAGCATTTTTATTATAGCTTCTTCTTGTCTCATAATTCTATCATCATCTCACAATTGCCCTTTGTTGATTGTCGTGGCCCTTGAGAATGAGTCACATTTTCCTATTCCTTATGTTTTAAGTAAATTTAGATTATATTATGGATGTTATGACTATTGAATTGTAAAGATTCTGTATTCTGTTCTAATATTTCAAGACAATGTTATTTAAACTTTTTTTTTTTTTTTTTTTTTTTTTTTTTTTTTTTTTTTTTTTAGCAATTAACTTCAATGGATAACATAGTAATCAAAATCTGCCTCACCTAGACTGGGCGATTCAAATATCAGTTAAATTTTTTCTATTAGCTATAAGTTACTTTGAAGTTGCTTAGCTCACTCATGATATAGGGATTAGCCAGGTATTTGGACAGAGTTTATTCACAGACTTTGGGGCTCTGCTTTTCTGTTTACTTACTTTAAGATTTTCCCCTGACCCTAATGTTCTGATATCCATGTTAACTCTGGCCCTGAACCTGCCAGGGTTTCTTGAGACCACAAAAACAGCAGGTTTTCTATAAGAATTTTATCCACTGTGGGCCATAATACTCCATGTCTGAGGTCTGCCCTCACACTAAAGTTGTAACAGTGAGAAACTCATACCATGATGTCCTTTTCTTCTAATTTTAGATTGTCACCAAAATTAGTCTGTTTTTGTTCATTTTCCAGAGCCTCCAAGTAATTCTTTTTGTATGTTATTCAGTTTTACAGTTGTCATCTGTGGTCTGTTAAAAGCTGACACCACTATACTGAAAACAGAACTCTATTTCTCTTATATTTGAATCATGTCTTCTGATCTATTCTAGCAAAGTAAGTGTATTTCCTTAGGGGCAGAAAAATAAAATAAAATAAACCTGCTTTGCAAATATTCTTTAAAATCTATTATTTATCTTTGGAATTTGGGTTTTAAAGCTCAACAGACGGAAATTAACTTTCTTGGTCATTTATTTGTGTGATGTTCTGTGGTGGCCTGTCTTTTCTTACAGTCATGGATAATAACATTTGTTTTAAAAGATGAGAGTATTAGGAGAGAAAACTGTATATGAATAGAAATTATTGACATTGAAAACCATACCCATTAAAATGTATCAAAATATTTCTACTACACAAGTGAATATGTGATGAGATTAGAATTCAATGGTGGTTATGGAAATGTAATGAATGGAAAAATATATTAAACAAAACAACAGAATGGAATTTTTCATAAAAATGTGTTGATAAAGAAGAGGATTTCACAAATAACTCTAAGGATTTGCTTCCAGGCAACATAAAATAAAGTTAATATTCACAATGATTGAAGCTTCTGGGAGACACTCAAGACATTGAAGGAAAAAAATTTTAGATATTTTCTAACAATGATTTTGACCTATTAGAACATTCAGATAGATATAGTTTGTGGGCAGATGAAGTAAAAATCTAGCATAAAGCCTTTGGCCTGTAGATCTTAAAAAGTGATAAGTTGAAAAAACCACACTGTTTTTACCATCATGAGCTTTTTAGAGGATAAAAATTTAGGGAAAGAGTAAAGAAACAAAAGCAAAAGATTGAGGTAAGGTGGAAAGACTGCTATCTGTGAATTATGATCTTTTCTATCCTATATACTTGCCTCTATAACCAATGATGCATGCTTCAAATAGCTATCTTCATTTCTCTGAGCTGCAGTTTACCTATCTAAAAAATGATCATGTTGGGTCACGTACTTTAAAGGGGGGGACAGAGAAGCTAATATTTATTGAACAGCACTACTCACTACGTTTTTGATACAATTAAAAAATTGGCCTGGGTATTTCTTTTATTTTACCCTTAAAACAAAATATCTTTAAGAAAAGTATTATTCATTCCATCTTATACAAGAAAATATTGATACTGACGACCTAAGTGATTGGTTAATTACCAACAAATAAGGAAATGAGTCCCATAAGCACTTCATGTATGCTGATCATAGTTTCCTGAGTGCCTTCTTCCATGTAGCCTTGCCTGTCCTCTATTCAAAGCATAGCCAGTTAGAATGAAATCACAGATGCTAAGGAGAAAAGCTAAAAGAAAAGCTCAGATTTGTAAGCCGAGATTTATCAGTCTCTGTGGGATTGGAATCACCCCAATTTAATATGATCCACAATTTCATGTATTTCTAATTAAAATATTAAATAAGGCAAGATTTAGCATTCACACCTTCCCCAAATGCATATATTACCATTTGACATTACTCTGACTTTTCTTTCTCAGTCAATTCTTGGTTGAAGTTATTTTTTTTTTTAAATCCCAAATAGCTTTTAACTAATTTGCAAGCAAACTTTTATAAATATATACTTATTTTTCTGATATATACTGACTTTTCCTGTATCAAATGATGAATTAAAAACCAAATACATTTCATACAGTTTCCCTTTTTCATCAGTTCATTTTGTGACCCTTCACCTGATACAATTTATGCTTCATATATTCAGTCTCCCCTTGGCTTATAACATGATTTTCTGCTTCCCCCCCACACACATCCTCTAATTCTTAGCTGCATTTTGTTAAATTAAATTGGATAATAACTTCTTAATTTGTCAGTTCTCATGCCTGAAATTCTTTTGCAATTATTTTTTAAAAATAAATTCCTAAAAATTCTCTTTCATCCTAATAGAAGCTGATTTGCAAACCTGATTCCACTAAATGCATCCAAACAGGTTGGTGTGACCTTTCTCATTGTGAGGTTTCAGTACACAAGAAATAATTTTTTAAATATATGGATCCAAAGTTGACCATTCTTCTGTAGGTTAATAAGCCTTTTAATATCACCTTTGTTCTTTTTTTTTTTTTTTTTGTAAACAAGTGGGTGTCTTTAATATTGTTCATTGTCCTACTTATTCTCTGAATTAGATAATTCTCAAGAAGATAATAAAAATGCTTGCTTTGATGTTCAGGCCTGATAATTGCTCTTCATGATTTCTAAGTTTCAAGCCATCGCTGTTTTATCAGAAATAACTCCAGAATTTATGATTTTCTCTGTCTACACTCCTTCACACCATGCTCCACTGCCCACCTGTCTTCAATTCTTAATGCATTTTCCTTCTTTCAATCTCCTCTAAATTTCCCTCCACCCAGCCCTTCATATGGATGGCTTTCCTGAATTTGCTTTGTTCTGTCCTTTGCCTCTCTTCATTTGAGCCAGGGGATGAGTGATTCTGCAATGCAGACATGATTCAGCAGATGTGTACACATACATAGAAGGTATGGATGCATGAGACTGAGTTTGATGGTGGGGATGGGATCATGTTCTAGTCAGTAAGTTCAGGCTCCAAGTGTCTGGAATAAGGAGTCAAAACAGAACCCTCTCTCTGGAGAAATATAGGAGTGTCTAATTGGAGGAACATGGGAAAATGAAAAGGAGAGAAGAAATGAGAGAAGAGCAGATAGAAGGATTCATGTTAAGGTGTTTATTTTTTCATCAGTTTGAAATGTGACCTGGTAGGGAATAAAGAGGGCTAAAACAACTGAATAGAAAGAGACAACAGGCAGATATTTACTCCTTGAGTAATTGCAGTTTCTCAGTTTGCTTGCTGGTTGTTGTCATCTTCATTTTGAGAAGCTGTAAATTCTCAGAATATCAGAAGCATACTATATTTGAATACAAATCAATTTTTAGTCTGTTTAAGTAAAATAACCTGAACTTTTGCATATCTGGACCCTTATGCCTTTTATTAGTGGTAACATTTAGAAAGGAACATGTTGGGCCCCTTTAAACTAGTTCTAAGACTTATGGAAATTCCACTTTGAAAGACAATTTTCTAACATGTAAAAAATCAGGTGAAGCAAGTCTAACTGATCTAAAATTAAAGTTGTGTTTAATGCTAAATCCATTAACTGTATATAAATTTAGGATATATCCAAATATATACATACATACTTATATGTGTGTGTGAGTGTGTGTGTGTGTGTGTGTGTGTGTGTGTGTATGTATGGATTTAGGGAGATAGAAACCTTACTTCATGCAGAGATTATATATTTACAATGCTAAATTTTACTTTTAGAATGCAGTATACAAGAATTGTTTGATTAAAATGATATTTATCTACTTGGAGGGCTTAGCAAATTAAAAAGTTTAACTTCAAACAAAATTCAAACAGAAGCAACTATGATCTGTTTTCATCCTGTCTGTATGTGATCCCAAATCATCAACAGATGAAGCTTTTTTATTTCTTATAACTTTCAAATAGAAAAAAGAAATAAAGTTACCTTTCATTTATGAGTTATCATTTTTCCTCTCTATATTTTGACAAATAACATGACAGAAAAATGATTAAGTTTCTCCTTTTGCAATGTGACTTATGTGTTATTTATTGTCAAAATAAAAGTCACTTTGTGATTCAAAGTTTTTAATCTTTTTCCCCCCCCCAATCTCAAAAAAATGTTTTGTCGGGAAAATGGTTTCGGTAAATACCCCCCCCCCACCCACCTAATGACAGGTAAGTCCTTTTAAATGACTCATTGCTAATTAGTTCAGAGCAACATTCCAAAAGAATATTTTATTTTTGGAACCTCATTTTATTGATTTTCTGCTCCAGTAGCGTGACTAATGCACATCACAGTTAGAGCTCTGCAAAATGTTTGCAGCAAAACCCCAAACCAGGTGATAATCACCTGATATTTACCTGGTTTCTTTACTATGTTATCAACCAAATCATCAGGCTCAATTCCTGAAAAGGTTCTTGGCTTTTACAGGAATTCGTGACAATACTGAGCATTCTTCTGTATCAAGATCATTTCTCTTGGAAATTCCCAAATTCAATCTCAAAATGAAATGAGATGCTATGGTTTTGGCTGTTCTTTCTTTTTATTTTTGGTTCACTGATGCCTGAAAGTCAAAATGAAACTGAAGTACAGGCCCTTGGGAGCCCAAATGAGTAATTTAAATGAATATCAATGAATTCAACATGCTGAATTTTAGCAGCACAGGCATTGCCAGAACCACAAAGTGTCCATAACTTACTCAGGATGGCAACTGGTTTTTAAAGATCAAGATGGAGAAAAGCAAGTTGCTTTTCTTATAACAAGCTATGTCTATAGGAGTCTTTTTGTGACTTTATCACAAACTTCCCATTTGTGGTCATATATACTGAATAGCTCACTAGTTCAAAATCATTCATTTTTCAGGACTGCTGCTTACCTTGCCACACAGGAAGAGAAATAATGTTTACATTTATCAGAAAAATTACCTTGTGATACTTCTTCCTCCATATTTACTCTCAGTTAGAAAATCAAAGCATTTACATGCCTTTTATTCAATTTATCCCCCCCAAATGTTTACAATAAATGAAATGCAGAAATAGTTTATTCAAAATATAATGATTTTGAAAACAAAATTAAATGTAATAGCTATTGATTCAGCAGCTCTAAAACTATGTAACTTGGGGAAAAAAACAAAATTGTTAGTAAAAAGCAAAATTGATGGCTCTAATGAAAGCTAATGAATGCTGTGACTCCTTTGGGAAAAAATTGTATATTATATAAAAATATACACTATTTCAGCGGATTCATAGATTCAAGGCTTATAAATGATGATCTTGTAAAGAAACCTTTATTAGTTATGAAATTAATTAAGGTAGTTTATAGTCTCTATCCTATCAATAATTTTTGATAAAATTCAGCATTAACAGCAAACAAAATTTTTTAATTAAATATACTTTTGACTTATGAAACTTTTTATTTATTTATACTTTTGACTTACGAAGCTTTGACTTATGACTCAGTGTTTTAAAATAGAGAAAATGAATCAATAGTGCTTTGATAGGGAAAGTTTACAATTCAAGAATTTTATACCCAGCTGAATTACCTTGCATGAGTAAAGGCATTAAAATAAATATTAAATGTGTAACTATTTAAATAATTATCATTCATTACTAATTTTGAAAAATATTACTAGAATATAAGCTTTAGGCTAGAAGTTCCCAATCTTTCCCAGAAATGACACCCTATTATCTCAGTAATTTTTCACTTACCAAAATAAATACCTAATAGTTCTGTTTATTTATAAATTAGATTAAATAACCTAAGTATTTATGCCTTAAAACTTAGAGATGTCTGAAAAAATAATATGCATGAATTAAATATAGTAATATTTTTATCTCACTATTAAATAGCCACCATTATTTACTAATGGGATATTTGCACCTATTGGGTACTATGCAACTTTCAAATGTTAGAATCAGATTGCATATATCACTACTCTTATACCCAGTGAAATCATTTTTTTGCTTTTCATCACAGTATCTCCTGAAAAACCCAGTTTTATAAAGCTATATATGTGATCTAATATTGAAGCTATGAACTACCTTGATCTGACAGTGTTTAACAGATGCTGCTATATTTCTCTGAAATTTTTAAAATAACTGAGGTGTCCCTGTGAGCTAGCTGTGGCAATGTGGGCAGCACAGTACACAGTTTTATAACCAAGGTTTTAGGGAAATAAATATTAGAGACTCAGAAATGTAGAAAGTCATTTTTTAAACAAACATAGGGTTATCCCTTACATAATACAGACACTAATTTCAGATGTCCCATTAGATTTAAGCTTGTTAAATACATTCTTTAGTATATAAGTAAAACTTTGGTGGTAAAGAAAATGTTAAACAGCTTCTTTCAGATTATTTTTGTCATTATGTACTTGTAAATCTAAAAAACAATTATATAACTTTTATAATACAAATAAATTTATTTAAAAAAAACTTCCCATAAGTCCAACATTACATATAGCAGTGTTCAAACATGCACAGAAAAAGTTCCAAGAGTAAATGCATCAAACTTTAAAATGTAATTCTACCCCTGTGGTAAGCTGTGGATGGCGGGGGGGGGGGGGGGGGGGGTTGGTTAGGATTTTTTCTTCCTTACATTCTTTCCATATTTCTAAGGTTTAATAATCTTCATACTTTCCTTTGTAATAGAGGAAAATAAATTTGTTTTAAAATAGAATTGGGAAATATTAATAACAAAAACAGTTTTAATTAACTGGGATTAATAACAAACATTCTCTGGAAATCAAGAAAGATTATAAAAGGATCAGGAAAAAAAGTAGCTAAAAGGGAAATCAATTTATGGACAAAACCTCAAGTGTAGAGTAAGCAAAAAATTAGTGCACTGTTGGGCAGCCCAGGTGGCTCAGCAGTTTAGCACCGCCTTCAGCCCAGGGTGTGATCCTGGAGACCTGGGATCAAGTCCCAGGTCAGCCTCCCTGCATGGAGCCTACTTTTCCCTCTGCCTGTGTCTCTGCCTCTCTCTCTCTCTCTCTCTCTCTGTCTCTCATGAATAAATAAATAAAATCTCAAAAAAAAAAAAAAGAACTCCCTTTCATGCATTTTTTCAAAAGTATTTTAAGTCAAATAAAACTATGGAATGTACCAATCTCCTGAAGATTACAAATCTTTTAAAATCTTTTACAAATCTTTAAAAAAACATATTAGTGCATTGTCTATGATAGTTTTCTGATTTTGTTTGTGGAAACTAAATTGGTACATTCCATAGTTTTATTTGACTTAAAATACTTTTGAAAAAATGCATGAAAGGGAGTTCTTTTTTTTTAAGATTTTTATTTATTTTATTCTTGAGAGACAGAGAGAGAAGCAGAGACACAGGCAGAGGGAGAAACAGGCTCCATGCAGGAAGCCAACCGGACATCAATTTATGGACAAAAACTCAAGTGTAGAGTAAGCAAAAAATTAGTGCACTGTTGGGCAGCCCAGGTGCTCAGCAGTTTAGCACCGCCTTCAGCCCAGGGGTGTGATCCTGGAGACCTGGGATCAAAGTCCCAGGTCAGCCTCCCTGCATGGAGCCTACTTTTCCCTCTGCCTGTGTCTCTGCCTCTCTCTCTCCTCTCTCTCTCTCTGTCTCTCATGAATAAATAAATAAAATCTCAAAAAAAAAAAAAAAGAACTCCCTTTCATGCATTTTTTTCAAAAGTATTTTAAGTCAAATAAAACTATGGAATGTACCAATCTCCTGAAGATTACAAATCTTTTAAAATCTTTTACCAAATCTTTAAAAAAACATATTAGTGCATTGTCTATGATAGTTTTCTGATTTTGTTTGTGGAACTAAATTGGTACATTCCATAGTTTTATTTGACTTAAAATACTTTGAAAAAATGCATGAAAGGGAGTTCTTTTTTTTTTAAGATTTTTATTTATTTTATTCTTGAGAGACAGAGAGAGAAGCAGAGACACAGGCAGAGGGAGAAACAGGCTCCATGCAGGAAGATTCCAGTCTCACATTTCATGTACTGAAAGTGATTGGAAAGATCACTCTGTTTCTTTGAATTAGTTTTTCACTTATAAAATGAGGATGATAATGGCTATACCTTTAATCAGATGGTTTTTTTGAAGAATTATATTAGTATTCAGAAAATGATGCATAATGTGATACACAAACCCAATGTTATGACTTATCATTAGGATTTTTTTCTTACTTACATTCTTTCCATATTTCTAAGGTTTAATAATCTTCATACTTTCCTTTGTAATAGAGGAAAATAAATTTGTTTTAAAATAGAATTGGGAAATATTAATAACAAAAACAGTTTTAATTAACTGGGATTAATAACAAACATTCTCTGGAAATCAAGAAAGATTATAAAAGGATCAGGAAAAAAAGTAGCTAAAAGGGAAATCAATTTATGGACAAAACCTCAAGATGTAGGAGTAAGCAAAAAATTAGTGCACTGTTGGCAGCCCAGGTGGCTCAGCAGTTTAGCAACCGCCTTGGCTCAGGTTGTGATCCCGGAGTCCTGGGATCAAGTCTTACATTGACTGGGCTTCCTGCAGGAAGACTGCTTCTCCTTCTGCCTATGTCTCTGCCTCTCTCTCTCTCTCCCTCTCTCTCTCTCTCTCATGAATAAATAAAATCTTTATTAAAAAAAAATTCTGGATACCACAGGATCACAGGGTGAAATGACCACCAGACAACTTTATTCCCTCCCAGTCTGACATGGGTCTCCTTGCAACTTGTCTTTTGTACTTTGCTTTTGATTCTGCCTCAGATCAGATAGTATCAGAGACATACTAACCTGACTGCAAATGGCTAATGTCTGTTGGGCAACATTTTGATTGATGTCATCAGTAGGAGGAAAATGTCCAGATAAGCCGATCATGACAACTGTGGAAGAATAAAGCCTGCAGCCTTCACCCTACCATAAGAATGAGCATCCTTGGACAGCCCGGGTGGGTCATCGGTTTAGTGCCACCTTTCAGTTCAGGTCCTGATCCTGGAGACCCGGGGTCGAGTCCCATGTCAGGCTTCCTGCATGGAGCCTGCTTCTCCCTCTGCCTGTGTCTCTGCCTCTCTCTCTCTGTCTCTCATGAATGAATATATAAAATCTTAAAAAAAAAAAAAAAAAAAAAGAATGAGCAACCTGGAGACCAAAGCAGATTCTAAACCATACCAGTGAGATTCCAGTCTCACATTTCATGTACTGAAAGTGATTGGAAAGATCACTCTGTTTCTTTGAATTAGTTTTTCACTTATAAAATGAGGATGATAATGGCTATACCTTTAATCAGATGGTTTTTTGAAGAATTATATTAGTATTCAGAAAATGATGCATAATGTGATACACAAACCCAATGTTATGACTTATCATTAGGATTTTTTCCTCCTGATTCATAAATGAGAATGGTATATAGTTAAGTTTCTGTGATGTGTTTCTATTTGTGTATACAGGCATACCTTGTTTTATTGTGCTTTGCTTTATTATGATTCATACATACTGTGTTTTTTAATAGTTCATGATTTGTGGCAACCTTACATCTAGAAAGCCCTTTGGTGCCATTTTTTCCAACAGCATTTGTTCATGTTGTGTCTCTGTATCACATTTTGCTAATTCTCACAATATTTCAAACTTTTCTATTATTATCATATTTGTTATGATGATCTGCAATCAAGGATCTTTGATGTTACTATTGTAATTATTTGGGGGCACCACAAACCACACACATATAAGACAGCAAACTTAATTGACAAATGAATGTGTTCTGATTATTCCACTGACAGGCTGTCCCCCATCTCTCCCTCTCTTCAGGCCTCCCTATTCACTAGGACACAATGATATTAAAATTAGGCCAATTAATAAATCTCTAATGTCCTCCCAGTTGAAAGTGAAAGGACGAGTTGCACATCTAACTTTAAATCCAATGCTAGAAATAATTAAACTTGGTGAGGAAGGCACATTAAAAGACAAGACAGGCTGAAACCTAGGCCTCTTGTGTCAGTTATTCAAGTTGTGAATGCAAAGGAAAAGTTCTTGAAGAAAATTAAAAGTTCTACTCCAATGAGCACACAATTGATAAGAAAGTAAAATATCCTTATTGCTAATATGGAGAAAGTTTTAGTGGTCTGGACAGAAGATGATCAGACCAGCCACAACATTCCTTTAAGCCAAAGCCTAATGCAGAGCAAGACCCTAACTCTCTCCAATTCCAATTCCATGAAGGCTGAGAGAGGTGAGAAAGCTGCAGAAGAAAAGTCTGAAGCTTAGCAGAGATTGATTCATGAGGTTGAGGAGAAAAGCCATGTCTATAACAAAAAAGGTACAGGGTGAAGCAGAGTGCTACATCAGCACTTTGATGTAGAAGTTGCAGCAAGTTAAACTAGTTAAGGTAATTAATGAAATAAAACAACACTACTTGTTAACTATACTCAAAAACTTTAGAAAAAAGATAACTAATGAAGATGTCTACATTAAACAATAGATTTTCAATGTAAATGAAACTAGTTTATATTAGAAGATGATGCCACCTAGGGCTTCCATAGCTGAAGAGAATTATTCTAAATCTATTCACTCTGTGATCTACAAATGGAAATGGAAGAACAAAGCCTGGATGACAGCACATCTATTTATAACATGGTTTACTGAATATTTTAAGCCCACTATTAAGACCTACTGCTCAGAAAAAAAGATTCCCTTCAAAGTCTTACTTCTCACCAACAATGCACCTGGTCGCACAAAAACTTTGATGGAGATATACAGCAAAATTAACGTTTTCATGCCTGCTAACACAACATCCATTCCTCGGCCCATGAATCAAAGAGTAATTTTGATTTTCAAGTCCTGTTATTTAAGAAATATATCCTATTAAGGCTAT
This sequence comes from Vulpes lagopus, assembly GCF_018345385.1. NCBI lineage: Eukaryota > Metazoa > Chordata > Mammalia > Carnivora > Canidae > Vulpes > Vulpes lagopus. The sequence continues at coordinate 136,504,408 of NC_054824.1, forward strand.
AGCTGCCATAGACAAGGATTTCTCTGATGGATTTGGGAAAAGTAAAAACCTTCTGGAAAGAAGTGACTTTTCTAGATATCATTAAAAATATTCATGAGTCATAGGAAGAGGTCAAAATATCAATGTGAATAGGAGTTTGGAGAAGTTGATTTCAGTCCCCATAAATGACTTTGAAAGGTTTAAGACTACAGTGGAGGAAGTAACTGCAGATGTGGAAACAGCAAGAGAACTAGAATTGGAATTGGAACAGGAGGATATGACTGAATCATTGCACTCTCATGATAAAACTTGAATGGATGAGGAATTGCTTCTTATGGATGAGCAATGAAAGTGGCTTCTTGAGATGGAATCTACTCCTGACGAAGATGCTGTGAAGACTACTGAAATGAACATTAAGGATTAAGAATGTTATTGACTCTAATTTTGAAGGAAGTTCTATGGTGGGTAAAATGTTAACAAACAGCAACACACACCACAGAGAAATCATTTGTGAAATCATTGTGAAAGAGTCAACTGATGCAGGACACTTCATTGTCGTTATATTTTAGAAAATTGCCACAGCCACCCAACCTTCAGCAGCCACAACCCTGAACAGTCATCAGTCATCAACACTGAGGCAAGACCCTTTATCAGCAAAAAGATTATAACCTGCTCAAAGCTTAGATGATTGATTTTTTAGCAATAAATTATTTACATTAAGGTATGTACATTGCTTTTTAGACATAATGCTATTGTACATTTAATGTAAGTATAGTGTAAATTTTTTTTTAATTTTTTTATGATAGAGAGAGAGAGAGAGAGAGAGGCAGAGACGCAGGCAGAGGGAGAAGCAGGCTCCATGCACCAGGAGCCCGATGTGGGACTCGATCCCGGGTCTCCAGGATCGTGCCCTGGGCCAAAGGCAGGCGCCAAACCGCTGCGCCACCCAGGGATCCCCTGTAAGTATAGTGTAAACATAACTTTTCTATGCACTGCCAAGCCAAAAGTTCATTTGACTCATTTTATTGTAATACTTCCTTTATTGTGGACAGGATATAAACCCATAATATTTCCAAGTTATGAGTATATATTAAATACATTAAATATAAAATATGTATTTTATATAATATATCATATTATGTATATTGTTATGTAATTATATATGATATGTAATAACTATATATTTAATTATATGACATTTTATATAATATATATTAATATTTATACAAATATATGTTAATTAACTTTAAGCTATCTCAAATTAATTGATGAGATCTTTGTAATTTTTTCTATGCCCTGTAATAATTTGAATGATTTGCAAAATTAGAACTCTTAAATCTTTTAAAATTGTTTTCCCTTTTTTTTTTGGGAAAAAATTTTTAAAATTAAAAAAAATTTTTCCCCAAAAACCCCCAAAAAATTTTTTTTCCCCAAAAATTTTTAAAAAAAATTTTTTACCAAAAAAATTTTTTTTTTTTTAAAAAAATTTTTTTTTAAAATTTTTTTTCCATTTTTTAATTTTTTTTTAAAAAAATTTTTTTTTTTTTTTTTTTTTAAAATTTTTTTGGAAAAAAAAAAAAAAACCAAAAAAATTTTTCCTTTTCCCAAAAAAAAAAAACCCCCCCCTTTTTTTTCCCCCTTTTTCCCCAAAAAAGGGGGGCCCCCCCCTTTAAAAAAACCCCCCCCCCCTTTTTTTTTTTTTAAAACCCCCAAAAAATTTTTTTTTTTTTAAAATTTCCTTTTTGGGTTAAAAGGGGTTCCAAAAAAAACCCCCAAAAATTTTTTTTTTAAAAAAAAAAAAAATTTTTTTTTAAAAAACCCCCAAAATTTTTTTTTTTTTTAAAAATTTTTTTTTTTAAAAAAAAAATTTTTTTTAAAAAAAAATTTTTTTTAACATTTTTTTTAAATTTTTTTAAAAAAATTTTAAAAATTTTTTTTAAAAAAAACCCTTTTTTTTTTTTTAAAAAAAATTTTTTTTTTTTTTTTTTTTTTTTTTTTTTTTTTTAAAAAAAAAAAAAAAAATTTTTAAAATTTTTTTTCCAAAAAAATTAAAAAAAGGGGGGGGGTTTTCCTTTAAAAAAAAAAATTCTTTGGGTTTTCCCCCCGGGGGCCCGGGGTTTTTTTTTTCCCCCAAGTTTCCCTTTTTCCCAAATTTTTTTTAAAAAAATTTTTTAAAAAAATTTAAAAAAAAAAAAAAAAAAACCCCAAAGTGGTTTTCCCCCGTTTTTTAAATTTTTTAAAATTTTTAAAAAATTTTTTTTAAAAAATTTTTTTTTAAAAAAAAATTTTTTTTTTTTTTCCCCTTTTTTTTTTTAAAAAAAATTTTTTTTTTTTTTTTTTATTTTTTTTATTTTCTAATCTTTTTTATTAAAAGTTTACATACTTTTCTTGATTAAATCTTCAGCAACACCTCTAAGTTTTGTCATAAAATAGCCAGGTTATTTTGAAGGAAGAAGTGGTTAAAATCATTTGGTGGTTGTTCTCTTGTTCATTTCTATCTTTGCAACATGACAATCAGAGAATTTAGACTATCAGTTCTCTACTTTTGAGAATGTATTGAGATTCCCAATTTGACCAAGTACATGATTTAAATCTTTCATATGTACAAAATAATGCATTTCTATTTCTATGTTGACTATCGAGTAGTTACATCTAATAACTGAAAGCATTGTTTCAGCAATTAAAATTCTATATATCCATACTTATGCTGTTTCTTTGGTCTTTTAAATCCTTAATATGAATTAAACTTTCACTCTGATCATGGTTCTGTTAATTTCTCTTGCATTTATAAAATATATTGTCACCTCTATTTTACTGATATTTTGTGTAGGCTATATTACTTAGTGTCTTTATTACAAATATTATTATAATAAGCACTCATTACTTCCATCCCTAAACTTCTATCAACTTTACTTTTGGAAAAAAAATTTTTACCCTCATCACAACTATTTAATTTATTTCATCTTATAGCTGAGATTTACTGTCTCAGAAATCCATCCATTTCACTATCATCCTTTCCACCACCGTCCAGTATTTTTCACATTAGTCCAAAACAATGCTCCAAACCAGGACATTTGTCTCCTGTTCTCATATATTATGCTTCTAGTTTGGTATAACTGTAGATATCCAATACATTAGCCAGTTCTATTATTCAGCCTTGCCATATAATCTGAGTTGGATCTTTATCTACTCCTCAATCCCTTAATTCATCTATTTCTGTACTATTCCTCATATTACACATACCAAACCTTTTCCGATCTTCTCAGTCTTAAACCTCATCTTTTACACATTTACTTTCTACATCAACTTCTAAACTTGCTAAGGCTATTTATACCATCAAAAATTAGCTTCCTTTATTTCCATCTTGTACACCTAAAAAATCTCAGCATATGTGTTACTTTTGCCCCTTTCCACTTTAGCTACCTCTGGGGAAAAAAAAAGAAAAAGAAAAACAGTTAATCCCTTTGCTCATTTCTTTTACCTTTAAAAACTACCCCACTTCTGGAATCCCTGGCTGGCTCAGTGGTTGAATGTCTGCCTCTGGCTCAAGGACGTGATCCTGGAGTTCGGGATCCAGTCCCACATTGGGTTCCCTGCATGGAGCCTGCTTCTCCTTCTGCCTAATGTCTCTGCCTCTCTCTCGCTCTGTGATTCTGTGTCTCTCATAAATAAATAAATAAAATCTTAAAAAAAAAAAACTCTCCCACTTCTGATTCATTTTTAAGTCTCCCCATCTATGCTGGATTTCCTTAGTATGCTTACGACTTGTGATTATATATTTTATGGCATATTTATTTTATTTATAGAATATTATTATTTTATATTCTATTATTTCATTGTTTAATTGTGCTCTGTATGTTTTCTCATTTGATCAGAAACTATTTTTGCAGTTCTCATCACTAGGATGTTAAGATTAGGCCATTGTTTGTTCTAAACTCCCCAATTAATCAAATTACCCAAACTTACATATCTTTTTTTTTTTTTAAGATTTTATTTATGTAATCATGAGAGGCACAGAGAGAGAGGCAGAGACACAGGCAGAGGGAGAAGCAGGCTCCCTGCAGGGAGCCAGACGTGGGACTCGATCTCGGGTCTCCAGGATCACGCCCTGGGCTGAAGGCGGCGCTAAACCGCTGGGCCACCCGGGGATCCCCCAAACTTACATCTCTTTAAGCAGATTCTGGCTCATATCTGTACTTTCTACCTTGGCCCTTCTATTGTCTTATTCCAATAAAAGCTCTTCCCCACTGAAAGAAAAATTGTTAAAAAGAACATTTACCTAAAAGTCTGAAAACTGGAAATCAGAATGCTTTTTTCTTAACATAATTTGTGATTTTGTCCAATTATTTTCTTATAAATCAAAAATATCAATAAACCACAATGTAACATTAGGCCTTTGAGAGGGAATTCAAAATAGTAAAATGCTGTAGAATTATATTATTTTCTAACACAACTACTTTCATAGTTATTTGCTCATTTCTTTAAAATGGTGTGTGTATGGCATGTATCTCTAACTTGTAAATAAAACATATGGAACAATAGCATTCATGGCTTGTGAGTCCTTCAGCAATAATCTCTCTGCCTGACCTATGTGGATGACAAATCACTTTTGTAAATTTTCTTTCTTAGTAGACCCCTTCCCATTTTTTCACATGCACACCAACCCAGATTTCTCACTGTATTCATCAAACTATTTATAATTATCTGTTCCTGTACCCATTTTCCACATCAGATTGGGAGCTTCTTGAAGACAAAACATTCTTTTTAAAATTCAATTTATATTCTTAGAGTATATAATAGCAAATGGTAAGTGCCAATAAATGTGTTGAATGACTTTTAACAGGCTTATAGCCAATCTTCCAGGTACGAGGAAGAAAGTGAAAGTGTTGTCAGTGTCCAAGAGTAAAAACTCTCACTTGGGGGATCCCTGGGTGGCGCAGCGGTTTGGCGCCTGCCTTTGGCCCAGGGCGCGATCCTGGAGACCCGGGATTGAATCCCATGTCAGGCTCCCGGTGCATGGAGCCTGCTTCTCCCTCTGCCTATGTCTCTGCCTCTCTCTCTGTGTGTGTGTGTGTGTGTGACTATCATAAATAAAAATTAAAAAAAAAAAACCTCTCATTTGGGAAATGAAACACTTTCCCATCAATAGGGTACTAAGCTAATTATCTCCTTGCTTCTTATTAGCTCCCTGCATAGCACTACAACTTCCACTTCACTGTCCCACTGATGATGTAAAGTAAAATAAACTAAACTAGGGTTATTTTTAATCTAGTCTTTTTTTTTTCAGTTTAACATCTAAATAATGAAACTACATCTCTCTCAAAAACCAAACCAAACCAAACCAAACAAGGAAAGCATCTCCTCACACCTCAGCTCCCTCCATGGAGCTATAGAATGCCCACTGAAATTGTGTATGAATGCATAAAACCCTGCCGGAGGGTATATAGATTTTTTTTATCTTGATTCCTTTTGTTGTGTTTTACAAATTGTTCAAGGCCCTGTGGGCCCGGTTTTTGAGAAAAGAGAGACTTTTGAGTCTTTCCAAATCCTCATTTTGCAGTAGGGAGAGCCTACCAGGAGATTTCTTCAGCAAAATCTCCTTCATATTTGGCCGACTGGGGGTGCACTATCCCTGGGCTCTGGCAATGCAGTTTATAAGGCTGCTTGTGCCAGTCGAGGTTCAAAAACAAAGCTGTGGGTGGAAAAATACCCAAAAGTTTCAAAGGCAAAAGCTGCCGTCTGAAGTTTTCTAACATTTCTGTAGGAAGTAGTGAGGGAGTAATGCTGAGAATACCCTGCAAATTATACAAAGGCGACTTGAAAAGCTCCAGCATGTCAGTTTTCAAAAATCCTCCTGAGGCTGCGAGACTGTGAAATTCTCATGTATGTTGATTTATGCAGTGATTTGCTTTGACCCCAGGGAAAGCTGCTTTATGGTTTGGACATCTATGCCTACCCACCTTCCCACCTATCTGCAAGAATCACCAAACAAACGTGCAAAGGGAAAATAAATGAAGAGTAAAGGGAAGCAATCATAAAAATAATAACTACTCAATTTGAAAGTTAAAATATATTTTTCTTTGTCTCCATCTGAGCATTCCATGCACAGTAGGCCATATATTCTATCATAAACTTTGTTCAACGCTGATTATTTTTCTATGTACGTGTATATACTTAGATTAAAAAAAAAAAAAAAGACATGGACAAAGTGAATATTCCAGTAGAGACTGAGAAAGGTTTTGCTTGAACAATCTTCCTCTGTCTTCTCGGCCTACACAAATCCTAACTGGGCTTCAAACCCAGTCTAATTTTCCTATTTTCTAGAACATTTTTGACTACTCTAGTTCACAAACTGGCCATCTTTAAAGTCTCTATGTTACCTATTATCTGAAACACATTTTGGTAAATAATCAAGTTATGACTAGTGAATATTAACTGTACTTTTTATCTTTGTTATTTTTACTATGACTTGCCTTGACAATTACATTTTAAGGCTTCTTGGTTATAGGATTTAAACTTCTGTAAGTGAATTTGATTCAGTTTTTTGATCTTTAATTGAAGGCAGTTTTTAAGCCTCACTCCTCTCTCTTCCTTATTCTACCCTACATCAGAACAAACTGATAAGAAAAACCAGGTGCTCTCTCTTTTTGTACCAGCAAGAAATTCAAATCATAAAGCTCCTGCTCATATGCAGGAACCATCATTTGGGTTCCACCCCTTAATTATAATACAAACCCCAAGCCAGTCTTATTTCCTTGCTAACTCAAGCTATTTCATACCAGCTTGGGCAGTGCATTCTGCTCTACTCAGGGAGCCTCATTATGTAAGTTATAAACATTTCCATAATCTCTTAGTGTGTTTCTGAAGACATCGGGAAAATATATGGCTTGAGTTTATCCTCCCTATGTAGAGTGATTACAATACCTTCTCCGGTATCTAGTCTAAGGACAATGTATAAAGAGAGTGTTCAATAGAGTGTTCAATATTTACTTGTTTAATGCCCAACTGAAAGGCTTGCTTTCCCTTCATTTTTCTTTAGCAAGCTGGAACCCAAATTGTGATGATGGGGTATTAGTTATTCACCTCATTCTTCAGGTTACCCAACTGCTAAATGGACAATCAAAATATACTTTTTAGTATTTTCTTTGAAAGGGATCATATAATAGAAAAGAATAACTAGGGCAAATATTCAAAATATGGGCTTCTCATTATGATAATGATTTCACTACTTCTGCCTTGGACCAAGTACGTGCTCAACACCTCTTAATGCCCCTTGCCCATCTCATAGGATATCTTCCCCATAAGCTTACACTTGGGATCTGAATCTTTCAGTCACCACTCCCAGAAGCTACTGGCAATCAATTAAAGAGCAACAAGATAGAAAATATGTTTGCCATGCTGGGCATGGCACCAATTTTGACGTATAGTAAAACAATTCTGTATATAAGAGCAAAGACACTGGGGATCTCTGGATGGGTCAGCAGTTTAGCACCTGTCTTCAGCCCAGGGCATGATCCTGGAGTCCCAGGATCAAGTCCCACATCGGGCTCCCTGCATGGAGCCTGCTTCTCTCTCTGCCTGTGTCTCTGCCTCTCTCTCTCCCTCTCTGTGTCTCTCATGAATAAATAAAAAAATCTTAAAAAAAAAAAAAGAGTAAAGATACATGAGATGGAGCTTGAGATTGCTCACCTGTCCACTTCAAAATGTATCTTTTTTTTCAAGATTTTTATTTATTTATTCATGAGTGACACGGGGGAGGGGCGAGACACAGGCAGAGGGAGAATCAGGCTCCATGCAGGGAGCCTAATGCGGGGCTCAATCCCGGAACCCCGAGATCACGCCCTGAGCCAAAGGCAGATGCTCAACCGCTGAGCCACCCAGGCATCCCAAAATGTATCTTTATTAATAGTCATCCTTTATACTTACCATTTAAAAATATTAAATATATATTCATGTATTTAGTTATTTATAACCTGTATTTTTTAAAATAACTTGCAGTGTCCCCATTATTATTTTTTTTATTGCTCGATCTTCACCCACAACCCCATGAGATAAATAAGTCAGTTGAATTTGACATACATGGCTGCTGAGAATCACAGAAGTCATGACTTGTCCAAGATCAAACTGGTAACTTTCTGGTCTTTGATTCCTAGACAACACTGCTTTCCATTATATAACAGTTTTCTCAGCACCAATGTCCATATAAAAAGTGTGGTATAAGATGTGCATGAGATGTCTGATATGTAATTTATATGGGAAGAGTAAATCATATAGCTATCTATTTCCTGTTCATATGATTTCTATGGCATCCAATTTCTCTTGATATGAGTATTCTCATCATTTGTCTAAGTGCTTAGCACGAGTCTCAATAGCTCCCTGTTGAACTGGATGAGTATGTCTTTTTTTTTTTTTTTAATTTTTATTTATTTATGATAGTCACACAGAGAGAGAGAGAGAGAGAGAGGCAGAGACACAGGCAGAGGGAGAAGCAGGCTCCATGCACCGGGAGCCCGACGTGGGATTCGATCCCGGGTCTCCAGGATCGCGCCCTGGGCCAAAGGCAGGCGCCAAACCGCTGCGCCACCCAGGGATCCCTGGATGAGTATGTCTTATGCAAAAACAAACAAAACCCTATACAAAGATTGACATTAGAGATAAGTTCCTTTCTTAAATTAAAAAAAAAGTTGTGTGTGTGCATATTTCTTCTTTAGGAAGCTACAGAATTGAAATAGAAGGAGGATGAAGAGAAAGAGAGAAGAGAGAAAAAGGGACACACACAGAGAGGCAAGAGAGAAAAAGGAAGACAGAGAATGAGAGGGAGAGAGAAGGGAGAGAGAAGAATGGGAGAGAAAATTTGTAGTACAGTTTTGTCTTGCAAACCTTTTCCTTTGCCTTCCTCTCAGTTATCAATGGGAAAGAGACTGATAAGAGTGACTGAAGTAATCCTAAATCAAACCTAAAAACAAAAAATAACAACAAAACACACATTATGTTTTTTTATTTGGGTCACTTAATAACTTCATATATATAAATTTCACAATGAGCAAAGGAAGTTACATCATATTAATCCCAGGAAAGGAAGGTTATCTGATTGGTAAATTTGCTGACAGAGCTATGCAATCATCTTAGATAAAATTTTCTGGTAATCCAGTAAACCAAGTTCTGGGTATACATTATCCTTAGATTTATATGAACTCCCGGGGGGTTACAAATCAAAAGGCAGATACCAACTCCCTTTTGTCTGTTACTCTGGTATCCAACCATCTTGTCCTCCTTCACACTGAACTCATCTGGCCTCCATCTACTGCCAATGACTGGAAACTATTTTCCCTGCTCTATGTATGCACTGGACTGGTTCGTGCTTTGGAGCAGTTGGCTAATGATAATGATAATGATTTAGATTGCAGTGGGCAGTAAATATAAAATTTTTGATCATTAAGTGGCTTCATGAATGTAGGAGATTATTTACTAACTATATGGGGAAGGGAAGGTGATTGTATCAAGCCAAAAAGTACATGCAAAGAAAATGAGAACAGAAAACAATAAAGTAATGGGTTTTATTCCTAGAATATCAACAGTGGATAAAAAACAAAAGGGAAGAATAAAAAAAACCTGTTTCCTTGGCAGGAAAATTATATGTATGATGTAAATATGAGAAAGCCAACACATTTCAAAATGATGCAAGGAGTGAATTACAGAACTCTTCTGGGTCAATGTTTTGACTATTAATAAAGGCAGGAATACCCAGAGACTGCTGAATCTACTAACCATAATCATTAGATTATGGTCTCTTTATTTGGAATAAAAACTATACACTTTTAAAACTATGATTATCAGGTAGGCCATGTATTTTGCTGCCTTACCTATAGAAAGGTTATATTTGCAGAGGATATTAGATCCAGAGATATGGCAAATGTGACTGATATAAAGTAATAAAACAAAACAAACAACAATAAAAAACCCTAAATAAAACAAATCCTTGATCTTCATTTCCAGATCTGAAATGCTGAAATATAAAGCTAGGGAAATTACATTTTTACATTTTCTGCATTTAAAGCAAAATGTGACTCTAACTAATGTGACTCTAACACCTGTTAGCACCTGTTTGTATTTCACACACATGAATCGCCAGGGCCTTACATGTAGAAGATGTCCAGTAAATGTATACAGGTGCATTGCTGTCAGATACAACTTTTAGGATTAAGTTTACTAATATCTTCAGGACTGCAAGGATTTCATTCATTACTTTTTAAAAGATGTGGCAGATTTAGGGAAAAATCCTCTGCAGCCAAATGAACCAGCCTCGAGACTCAGGATGTAACCTCAAGACCCAGTGATACTATTATACATTTTCAGAGGAGAATCTTAAAGCTGTCCTTGCTGTTTCAGAATTCCAAAGTAAATACTCAGAGCAACATCTCATTTAACCCTTACCCCCTGACCTTACTTAGAATCTATCAATTGGGGATGTTCAAGGGCATCCATCTAAGCTACTAGTTCTCAAAAATGCAGTGCTTCTCAGAAATGCAGATTACTGACCCCGCAGCAAGAGACCATAAAGAATCTGCCCAGGGTGAATATGATGTGACTAATTCATGCTGAAACAAACATCAATTGAGACTCTTTATAAGGCCTTTTGAATCATTCAGGCAATTAGAAAAATAATAATGCTATTGTCCACCCCAAAGATTCTAATGTAAGGGGCTCATGGAGCACTCCTCCCATCATCTTTTTTTTTTTCTCTCTCCCATCATCTTTTTAAAAGTCCCTAAGGTTGTTCTAAAAGGCAATGAGAAAAAAATAAAAAATAAAAAAAAAAATAAAATTAAATTAAAAAAATAAAAATAAAAATAAAAGGCAATGAGGATTGAGAATAATTTCCCTAAATGTCCATGTCTACTGACAGCCAGCACTCTCTCCCTCTGGAAAGAATTTCATTATGTAAAACCCAGCAACATCTATCTCTGTGGAATCAACATCCTTAATTGGGTAGGTGCTTAAATAATGAAAAGGGCTGCTGAGGTGTAAGGTGCCCCCATGAGAAAACAGCCTTGAGAAACCAGACTCCACTATCACAAATTAAGCCTTGGGGAACTACTGTGACTGTTGTCCTTGATCTAACCACACCTGTACCCTCTCCTGCCACTACTGAATGATCCTAAGCCTGCTGACCACACCCCTGACCTCCCTACTTTCTGTTATCTTTGTCTCCAAGGTTTCATCTTTGCACAAATCCAGGAGGACCATTAAGTTATATAGTGCCAAAGGTTCTGCTCAGGCAGAGGACTTTTATTTTATTTTATTTTATTTTATTTTATTTTATTTTACCTCCTATATTAGTCCTCTCAGGCTTCTACGTAGAAATTCTAACTTCCTTAGCAGGTCTCCCATAGGCTACTGAATCCATCTTGTTTCAGTCCACCAGGGGAGGGAAGGCTGGCCAGTCTTTCCCCTTCTCCTAACTTTGTTTGACCTACCATAAATCAGGTCATCACTCCTTCACCTAAACCACTGCTAATATATCTAACTTTGTCCCTTTGACTTCAACTGCTCTTCCAACCTACATCTCTTCCATTAGTCAAACTTATTAAAACACCATCTTTTATTACATCTCTAGCTTTCTCAAAAATCATTGAGGCCCAGTATAATTATATTTGCTAAAGTCACATTCTCTTTGTAGCCTGAGAGTTGATAGTCCTTTTATGGAGACACATTCTGTTCTTCCAACCAAGCCTTACCTGAAAAAACTGTGCCCTCATTCCTACTGTCCATCAGAAACACTGAGGTTCATCTTTCCTCACTCAAATGCTTACCTCTTGAATCACATTCTTTCCCTTGTGCCTGATAAAGTGTTTCTAACCCTTCAAGACTCTGGTCATGGTCCACCTGCTCCATAACACCTCTGATCCCATTTGTCCACAGTGACTTTTTAAGTCCCATAAAACTTGTTTTCTTACCATTTATTTGACTTATAATATTGTATTCTGTGTTCAGTTCTCTGGACTTGGCCCTAGTGATTTGCTTGATCCAATGTTTTGCTGGCACAAATAATACTGAGGAAGGAATTTCTAACTCACTAATTGGCAAAGACTATATAAAAGTGAGGCCAATAAAGTTCTGGGGAAATTTGTAGTTAAAGCTAAGGGGAAATGTTATGGCTATATGATAATATATTTTCATCTGTTATATTCAAGCCCCAAATGGAGAGTGTAACCAGGAAATGTGTTTTTCTAAACAACGGAAGCTGACCTTATGCAATTACCTCTTCTTTCTCTATGCCCACACGGGGGTCAATGAGAGGTCTGAGTTCAAACACACAAAAAGTGCTTCGAAATGTCACTTGTTCGCATCTGAGAAAATACTGCCTTCTTTGCCCCCTATCAGTGTAATCAACTGTAATTTCAAATCAATATCTTGCCTCACTACAGATTGCTTTGTATATCCAGTCTTCTTCTTGTTCTTTTTCTGCCTCATTACTTACCTCCCTCACCTACTGATATTAGTTGCTCCAGATACTAATGCAATTTTCCTGGCAGTGTAAAGTAGATTCAACTCCTTGACAATCTGATCTGAGTTTTCCAGCATGTTATAGAAAACATTTATTTTCTGGTTATTTGTTCTAGACTTTCAAGTACATTATTAAACTCAGAAAATAGGAACTCATCTTCATATTGAAGTAGGGATGCTGCTCTAAATTAAAAGATTTCTACTGATCCCTGAGGAGTCAATTCAGGGTAAAAGAATATCTAACTCTACCATTTTTAGGACATACGGGGATAAGTCAAAAAATGGGTTATCTTCTCAAGTTTTACTGTGGTCTTGAACTAATTTGGCATTTTCTTAATACTAATATTGTCTTTCCTGGGATAAGTTCTTCCTTTTCTTCCATATAACCAAGTCTTACCTGTAAACCAAGATCAACTCAGTCCTGCTTCCTTCATGAAGCTTTCCCTGATTACTCCATCTTTCATTCATTTTTCTCTTATCACAACCTCTGTAATTATTATGGGACTTTTCTCAATCCCAGGGTTTAACATCTGATCATGCAGCCTTATCTTGTTCTCTGTTACATACTCTATGTCTGGTTTTCCATCTGAACTATGTTTTGCTTATCTAATAACCATTAGTCACAATTCTATCAAATCAGTATCTGTTGATTCTGTGCATTGGTACATTATTATACTAAATTAACATTATTATGCTTTATATTTATTTCATGCCCTTCAAATAAATAGTACACTCATTGAAGGCAACAAATAGTTCCTTCTTTTTTTTTTTTTTAAGGATTTTATTTATTAATTTGACAGAGAGAGAGAGAGAGAGCATAAGTAATCAGAGCATCAGGCAAAGGGAGAGGGAGAAGCAGGCCCTCTGCTCAGTGGAGAGCCCGATGCAGAGCTCAGTCCCAAGACTCTGGGATCATGATCTAAGCTGAAGGCAGACATTTAACCAACTAAGCCAAAAAAGTGCCCCTAAATAGTTGCTTCTAAAATATCTCCTCAATCCTACTGATTTTTCTCTACCTCTGCTGCCCTGTTTTCATCTAGACTACATCATCTTTCATCATGAAAATCATTACAGTCTTCTAAAAGGTCTACCTATATCTACCTCCTACATTCACCATCTTGTCTCTAAAGGAGAATTCAGAAACTGATTTGACTCTATCCCCTCCCTGTTTAAAACACTTGATGGACAACATGAATGAACCTTAAACACAATCTAAGTGAACTAAGTCAGACATTAAAGGACAAATATTGTATAATCTACTTATATGAGGTATCTAAGGTAGGTAATTCCATAAAGACAGAAAGTAGAATGCAGATGAGGGAAGGAATGGAGAGTTACTATTTAATGGGTACAGAGTTTCTGCTTAGGATGATAAGAATGTTCTGGAAATGGATAGTGTTAATTGCACAACATTGTGAATGTGCTTACTAGTACTGGAATACACACTTAAAGATACTTGAAATGGCAAATTTTATGTTATATGTACTTTATCACAATATAAGTTTATTAAATAATTAACAACAACAACAAAAATTCAGAGTTCTTCCCAAATTTTTATGATAAAGAACATACACCTTGTCATAGCCTTAAACCCTGGATGCATTGGGCTCTAATGTATCTCTACAGTCACCCTCTGTCTCTATATTAAAGAGTCTGTGGATCACTTCTGGTCTGTCAAATATGCCTTGCTCCTTCCCATCAAAGAAGCTTCCCACATAATGCTTCCTGTTTCTGGAACACCGTGAACATCACTGTTCTGACCACCACGAGCTCTGGTGTAGCCAGGACAAATCTCAGTTCCATTAATGCTACCTCAAAGATTTCCTGAGTACCCATTCTAGTTAAAACCCTCTATGATTCACTCTTTGAGCACTATGTCATTTCCCTTTGTATCCCTGGTCACAGCCTAATTGTATTTTCAGTGATGTATTATTAGTACCAGTACTTATGAATAATGACTGGTTCTTCCTCTAGATGGTAAGTGTCAAAGACTGGGAGAGACATCTCTGATTTTGCTTCCATGTAGTGTCTGCCATATGGCAGAAGCTCATATAAATATATATTAAATGAATGAAGCCAAAGATTTTATCATGTGCTCCCTCTTCTTTCTGTGGAAGGCCTAGCTCTTATTGGTATGAGAGCAAACAGATTACTTTTACTGGATCTTATTTTTCAAAATGTAAAATAAGAAATAGTGAATAAAAATTTTCTTCTAATTCTAAAAAGTGAGCTAAAGAAGTGTTTTATTGGGAGCAGAGTCTGCTTTTTGATCTCACTTCTGAGGCAAAAACTACAAAGAAAAGAAAGGGCATTCCTAGCATGTCTGCAACCAGAAGTTTGTGCACAAGGCATATTGCTCTCAATAGTCATAATTGTAAAGTGTTAACAATGGCTACAGCAATGCATAACACATACATATTGCTTATTACATGCAAGGAACTCTTTTAGTTGTCATGACAATGTTGTCAGGTTATTGCCACTAGTAATTAGTAAAGCTGAGATTTAAATGCACCAGCTTAGATCTAAGTCTGTAAGGGAAAAAACATTTATCTATATATCTTTTTCCATTTAACAGTGTTTTTGTATATATGAAAAGAATACATAAAATGAGGCAAATCTATTTGAGAATGTTTTCTTCTAACTCACCATGTAATTCCATTGCATTTTAAAGAATTATTGCTTATCTAACTCAATTATGAATTAATCTATTGTTCAGAAATAAATATTAGAAAGTGTATTAAATACCTAATATATGCCAAGCAACTGTAGGCTATGACTAAGGCATATATGTAGCTCTACCTTCAGTGAGCTTATAAAACAGAGTTGGACAAATTGGATTCTCATATGTGAAACAGTTAGAACATATCACAATATATTTTAAGGTATGACTAAACGCCACACGCAAGGCACAATATATGGAAGGTTTGCAAACACAACCTATGGTCTTAGTTTTATAACTTTGCTTGTGTATAATATCACATTACCTATGCAACATGTATACATTTCTCTGACCTTGTTTCAGTAACACTGCACGAGTATTCATGCCAAAAACTTAATTTTTAAATCCCCAAGTACTCAACAAATATAAAATATTGCCAGTATCACCTTATTTACAGGCTGGCAAATCCACTGTGGCAGTTCTATTTTCTACACATCTACATTTTGAATTTTGATATCCATTCTTGCATTTCCGAAGATCAGGAAGCAAGTGGCAAGAACTTTTCCACATTTCTGAAATAAAGTCATCCACAATTAAAATGGTTTACTGGAAACAGATGGACTTCCCACAGAGATTAACCCAATTATCTTTGGTTTAAAAGCCAGAAAGAGCCATAAGACCATTATCTTACAAGACAAGAATTTTATCGTGATGCCAATCTCATTACATGAGTGAATGGAGGTGTTTAGTGATAGTTTTCCTGCATAAATATTCTTAATAGATTTAGTTTTTCGAACTCTTGGCTGATCGTTATTCTCAAATAAAAGAGCTTGACAGATGAACGGTGTTTTGCATTACAGAAGGCCAGAGACTCTACTACATGTAGTTTCCTCTGCAAAAATAGGGGAACCCTCAGACAGCAAGAAGAGCTATTATACACCCTCTTAAAAATATTTAAACTTGTGTTACCTGCATTGTTCTTAGGAACAAAGTTTATAGAGCTCAGATATTTTGCAATTTTTTGTATTTGTAAAATACAAATATTTTAACATTAATAGGCCAATCCTAAAACTATCTGAAACTTTGAGGTGCATCAAGAAAAAATTCCCTTAAGTTAGAAATTTTGCTCCCCCCCCCCTTTTTTTTTTTTTTTTTGAGTGGGGAGTAGGAGTATAGGTGCCAGTTGTTAAAAAATGAAAGGCTAGGCTCATAAAGAGAATTCTTTATGTCTGTCTTTAGGTACTCAATAAATATGCATATTTATATATCTGATCAAGTATATATGAAGCAGGAGAAAAAGCCTGTGTTTTATATCAAAAGGGAGATTTGATTTGTCTATACTGTGACAAGATGGGATGACCAAGCATGAAACAGAAGCAACTCTGCATCTAGCATTGATCCTTCAATAGGGGAAAAAGAATGTACTGGCCCTTTAAGAACCAAGACATGAATGAGTTTTTGTACCATTAAGCTGCTGACTTCTAGTTGTGATAGTACTACGACAGGCAGAATTTCAATGTCAGCATTTCTAAAACTGGTGCTATTAATACCAATTACAGTTTTCTAAGTACCATATAAGATAATACCTAAATATTTTACAAACTATAAAGTGATACTATAAATGGTTGATGTTACTGGAGTGATAGATAATTCTCTTCTTCTCCTCACAGAGAGATGGCTTATCTATTAGGTATAGTAGGCACAGTACCTAAGGTACACGACACTTTTAGGAGCCAGGAAAATGTATGATTGCCATTTATTTTGAATCAGAAGAAAAATGAATATAACAATAATAAGTACACAATAATGAATCTGTTCTGGGTTAGTATATTCATCTTACACCAACAGAGTCAATAAATATGATACATATTATTGGTCGATTACTTATTTTTTTATCAAATGGAGGAAGAGGCTCACAAAGGCAAACGTACTCAGGGCACATAAAAGTGGGACCCTGTTCTCACTCTATCTGAAAATGATTTGTATATTTGGAGCAGTCTCACTCTTTTTTAAAAGATTTATTTATTTATTTTAGAAAGAGAAGAGTGTGTGAGCAGGAAGAGGACCAGAGAGAAAGGGAGAAGATCTCAAGCAGGCTTCTTGCTGAGTCGGAGGCTTGATCTCAAAATCAATGTGGGGCTCGATCTCACAACCCTGACCTGAGCCTCATGACCTGAGCCAAAATCAAGAGTCACACACTTAACCGACTGAGCTACCCAGGGACCCATACAGCAGTCTCACTTCTGAACCTCTCAGAATTTTTGCATTTCTTTTAGTCTGGGATGGAGAAGAGTAAGGATGTGAAAATTCTACATTCACACCTGGAGTGAGGGCCGAAAAGACACACCAGCTTTTCCAAAAATGTAACTAAGAAGAGTTCTCCCTGAGATGGTCTGATTGTTCTTATCTCTCAGTAACAGTGGGACCAAAAGCATTATTCATTCATTCTTTTTTAAATCCTGTAACTTTCTTAGAAACACCTGACCTTTCCTGCTGAAGGATTCTTCAGTTGTTTGTCTGAAAATTTAAATGAGGACTAGATAGTTAATGATAGTTTGATTTTGATTCCTTTCTGATTCCATGTTGGTTTTACTGGAGGTTTGAAAGAAGTCCATGAAGTTTTCCCCATACTATCTAGTATCTGTCCGTTATCTACTATCTGCTCTCTGCTACCTATCCATCCATCTATTCATCTGTTTCTCTTGCTCTCTCTTGATTTATTCACCTACCTATCTATATATGTCCATCTATCTATCATTTAACTATCTATTTTACTTTCCTTTTTTATTTTATTTTGTAAAGATTTTATTTATTTATTTATTTATGAGAGAAAGAGAGAGAGAGAGAGGCAGAGACATAGGCAGAGGGAAAAGCAGGCTCCATGCAGGGAGCCTGGCATGGGACTCGATCCCAGGTCTCCAGGATCAGGCCCTGGGCTAAAGGCAGTGCTAAACCACTGAGCCACCTAGGCTGCCCACTTTCCTTGTTTAATGTATAATAATATGTAAGAAAATAAGAAATGTTGCACAATAGCATTTATAGATGTTTTCTAAATATAAAAAACTTATATACCCCCCAAATAATACTCTAAAACTTTAAAAATGTAATAGATGTATACCCTTTTAAGGTTATAGATGAAACACATGAATTGGGTAATTCCTTAGGAGATGAAAGAGGGGACAGAAGACAAAGGAAAAAATCAAGTAAAATATAACAAGATCAGGTTCTTGCATTCTTGGACCATAAATAAATGAACACAGTATAATAAGTTTCAGTGTCTACACTGGGTCTTAAAGATAATAAGGAAGAAAGAGATAGTATTATGAGTCAGAATGGGTAGAAATTGCTTCAGAAAGAATGCAGAATTTGAATTGTATCTTGAAGGAGAACTGAAATATGTGGGCATAAAAGGAGGAACAGGATATGATTCATGAAAGGGAAGACCAGAGCAAAATCTGAGGGGTGGGTCAGTGTAAAGAAGGTTTGCGGGGGGGGGTGGAATTACTATATGTATTGCCATTCCAAGTATGAAAATGGAGCCCCAGGTACACTGTGAACAGTGAGAATGGCATTAGAAAGGGCTTGTCATCATTGTGAAACCACGGGGCCTTTTCAGATAGAGCTTTTGTGGACAGACACATAGATAATGGGGATGTTAAAATGGGCCATGTCTCTTTTCTGAAGGAAAAAGGAAAAAAAAAAAAACTGCAATCCTTCCTCTCCTCTTGCTATAACAATTCAGAGAAAGAAAAGAAGTCTATCATTCAACTGATTCCAGGGAAAAAGACAAGCAAGGTCATGTCCTCTCACACAGGGAGATAGAGCCGCAGAGAGACCTGGTCTGTGATCTGCTCCCCATTAGGGTGGTGTGGCTTCTCTTAATAGGGCCCTGATCGTTTTTCAAGTAGCAAATCTGTCCAGCAGAAGGTGGTGAGCTATTGTTATCATTTATTCTGATCCATGGAACCCAGTTGATAAAAAGGTTAGAAATGCCACCTCCAGACATGTACTACATCAGATGTGCTTAAAACTGCAATTCAGACGGAGCTCCAAATAGTTTCTGCCTCTCCTGTCATCTCCTGGGCAGGAATAATAACCTACAATAACAGCAGCCTTTTTTGCTTCTAGGTTAGTACTAAAGGAATGAATATAATTTACAATCTATTTAGAAACATGCACATCTACATACAATAGCAATATAATAAGACGCCTAAAAGATATTGAACTGATCAATATAATTAATACAGGATATTATGAGAAATGAAATAATCAGGAAGAAGAAAGAATAGACTTTTATTTAAATTTTGAAATCATATGTTTTATTCTCATCCTCTTATAATTTTTTCTTTAAAACACTCAGACTGACCTTTCCTAAACTTTAAGTTATTAACTACTTAGATATATATCCCACTGTACACAATCAATATATTTTCAGGTATTAATTAGTATTTTCTAGTTTATATACTCATTCTCTTTCTCCCAAAACATTCTGTAAGTACAAGAACTTGTTCTATAAATTAACTTTATTATGATTTCTGGAGACGGGAGTAGGCAAAAAACTGAGGTTTACATAATATTTTCTTTACAATATCACATATTCATTTCATAAGAATTTATTCCTAATCTATAATGTTGTGTAGGTCGATTTAGTATGACTATTATGCTGAATTCTGCACTATCTTGTCATTCCTTGAAGAACATACTCCAATGGCTGACACTAGACCAATAAAGTAGAATGGAGCTATATAAGAGAGCAAGCAATAGATTGAAAGCTTGTGAAAACACACACAACCACTTGATTAACAAGAAAACAATCAATGTAATCAGACTGCCCAGTTAACTGACACTTTCTGCTTGGAATTATTGCTTCACAAAATGTCAATAAGAAAGCCGACAAAAGAAAAGAAATACAAAAATAAAAGAGAAAGGAAATAATGTTCTGTTGTGAGCACACAGTTTGGCCAATCTTGGACACTTTCTCTATTCTGCAGAGATGTGAACTGGATGTTGCAAGCACTAATACTCACGCCAAGTGGAGTCTTTAGTCAACTAGGATTCAGTTACCTTGGGCTGACTGGTCAACAAGGCCTCACAATGAAATCAGATTCTTTAGGGAAAAATATACAAAACAATAGCTGAAATCCAGTTTAATCAAACAAATAACACAAGCCCCTAACCAACCAAAACAATATAAACAAAACTAGGGCAGCCAGCAAGGAAAAACATTGAAAATAATAAATAGGGTGGAAATACTCATCCGTAATGTATAAGAACTGGGATGCCTCCTCTGTGATCCCTGCCTAACTCTGGAGAATTCTCTTTCTCAGGAGATGGATCCTGCTAATGTACCCCAGGGAGTTTTCTGGGACAGAACTTCCATGTTTCTGACTCCATGGTTTTGTTAGTGATGGTGGTAGTGGTAGTTTGTCTTGGTTTGTGTTTTGTTTGTTGTTTCTTGTTTTTATTTTTAATTTTTATTTTATATCTGTTAGAATTCTATATTGCTGGATTCTACCCCCAGAATGTTAGAGGGCAGAACCCCCAGCATGGAGGTGATGTTGGAAGCTGAGGAGCTTTCAGATGTCAGTTGATTTCATTAGTTTTATTAGTTTCCACAGGAAGTCAGTCAATTCCTACACTACTCTGGCTCACCTCCACTGGAATCTGCTAGAATAACACAGTATTATGCCAGTTAGGTTATATATAAGATTGATCACTTAACCATGGTAAAGCTTGTGAATGCAAACTAGAAACCTATTATGACAGGTTTGTATTGAGCGTGTAGCCTAGAAATCATAAAGGAAGGAAGAGACTATATATACCCCCAAGTTATAACGAGAATGTTTGATACTGTTTTTCTTTTTTGTGGATGTTTAAGAGAACATACAGGAAATAGTAAATCCAAGGTTTGGGGCTCAGACAACCTGGAGAAAACCAGCAACAATGAGAGAAGAAAATCAAGAAGAGCTGACATGTTAACTCTATTTTGAAGTTGATATCAAACTGAGAGATGCAAAAATAAACTTGGAATGAAGTTTAAGAAATTACAATGGGGGGATGCCTGGGTGGCTGAGCGGTTAAGTGTCTGCCTTTAGCTCAGGGTGTGATCCTGGAGTTCCAGGATCGAGTCCCATGTCAGGCTCAGTGCATGGAGCCTGCTTCTCCCTCTGCCTATGTCTCTGTGCCTCTCTCTCTCTCTCTCTCCCTCTCTCTCTCTTTCTGTCTCTCATGAATAAATAAATAAAATATTTTTAAAAATTACAATGGGAATGGAAATCTTGAGGCAAATTTAGAAAAAAAAATATGAAGTTTAATTTGATCAGATATGTGAAAAGGAGGAAACTTCACATGCAGCTTAAAAGTTATGTAAAACTCAGGTATGTTGTCTTAAGAGTAAAAAGTGAATCAAGCTTACTAAGGATTGGAAGCCACAGTATCCTTCACTATAAACGTGTCCTTCATTGAATCCTTTACTGAATCAAAACTGGAGTAGAGTGATAGAGACAAGACCTAGTTAGTAAGGAGATGATAGTAAGAGAGCCTCCATGGCCTCCGATGAAGAGATTATTCTGTATGAAAACCTAGTGATGCCTAAATCATCAGTTAAAAACAAAACCATCAAATAACATAATTTCCACCTTGTGTGTTGGATGAAGGGGAAAAAGAGAGGAGCTTTGTAATGGCTATGAAATAAATTAAAATTTTATTAGATTTCAGGTATACTTTAAAAATTTTATATGACTAGTTATATTAATGTTTTCCATAAAAAAAAATGAGACATATAGTCCTGGGGCCAGAAGAAAGCATCAAAACAAATTTTTTTTTAAAGATTTTACTTATTTATTCATGAGAGACAGAGAGAGAGAGAGAGAGAGAGAGAGAGAGGCAGATACACAGGCAGAGGGAGAAGCAGGCTCCATGCAGGGAGCCCGATGCAGGATTTGATCCCAAGTCTCCAGGATCACGCCCTGGGCTGAAGGCGGTGCTAAGCCACTGGGCCACCGGGGCTGCCCAAAATAAGTATTTCTGACTTAGATTCTTGGCTAACCAATGACACCTTCTACTTCCTTGAAAAGTCATGTAGATGGCTGGCCTCCATTTGTGATGAGGTAATAAGAACAATAATACATACTTAGAAAACTCTCACGAGTGTTTGAAGAACTAATTAGCTAATATTTGCCAAGTACTTTGAAGATGGGAAGTGCTAAATAGCATTACTATGCCATGCTTGTTGAAGACTAATGAGCTCAGAGGGAGATGGCCCCACCAAATACAAGCTTTCTGGAAAAAGCATAGCATCCTTGCTCCTCTCCAAGTAGGATATGAGAATAACATGCATAAATCATCTCATCAACCACCTGAAACATGGTAGGTGCCCCTGAAATTGTAGCAATTATCACCATCACCATCACTATGCTCATCACCTTTGCTCTGCAATCAATGTCCTACTGATGCTGAAATGTGTTTGAATCCAGCTGTTTAAATCATCAATAAGGTATGCAAGAAAAAGAGCAATATTTTTTGAAAACAGAGAAAAGACTTTAATAAATCAACTTGTTTTATCTTGATAATATCTAATAAATTTATTGCTTTCTACACTTAGAACCCAGAGTTCTGACAAATAGGGGTAACTGACCTCTATGTTGGCATCCTGTGGATGCAGCCTGAAGCATATTTTATTCTCTAGCCCATATAATTTTTGGTAAGATTTTAAAGTATTTTAGGAATTAGTCCTATGCTGCTATTGTTCATCACTTTAGAAGAGTATGGACCCAAACTCAATTAAAATCAGATGCACAAAGTGAAGAGAAATACAGATTACTGGTGTTGGGAAATTACCCAATCTCCATACTGTTAGGCCCTCTGCAGACAGATGACTGATCATATCACACATTGCACTGATTACTGACCACAGATTTCTTTATGTCTCACAATCTGACTATTCAAGGCACTCACTGTTTGTTTTTTTAAGCTTACAATACTCTTAGGTATAAAATATTTTTTTTTCTAATTTGCCATCATTATCTTCTTGTGCCCTTAAAAATCTAAATCTATTAATTCATATTTTTTTATTTCTTTCTCTGACATTCTTGTTTCTATCCCCTTTCTTTCTCTGTTTCTTCTTATGCTTTAATGTATACATTTCCTAAATATCTATCCCCATTCCAATTTTTGTCTTTCTGAACAGACTATATAAAAAATATAATCCATTCTTGTAAATTTAAAATCACCGCTATGGGAAATGCTACAACTCTAAGCTATTTATTGAACTACATCTCTAATATTCCACAAGAACTCTTTATCTAGGATGCTTTGCAAACTTTTTCAACTCAATATACTTAAAAGTGGATATATAATTTTACCTGCAAACTTTTTCTTGCTTACATATTCTCTATGTAATGATATAACACTCCTTCCAGGATCTCAGATGTAAACTATCATCTTTGTATCATTTTGATTTTTTCCTTCTCCTTATCTATAACTGTCTCCAATACTTTCAGCCTTCCTAAAATATTTCCCACTTATTGTCTGTTTTCCATTTTAACCACTTGAGTAACATTATTACTTCTTTTTTTTACTTGTGTCCTTTCAGTGGTTTCCTGACCAGTAAACCTACTTCCAACCACTGTGAAGTTCTATTCATCTGACACTTTGCTCTCATATTAATCTTCTTCAAGGGGGAACTTTAACTGTGTTGTTTCTTCTGGCCCAAAAATGCCATGGACTTCTATTACCTTTGTTCTTACTTTGCCCTCCATAAACCCTTTGCTGTAGCCAAATTAAACTATTTTCTGTGTCCTGGAAATTGCTAGAGTGTGGCCACTCTGTGCCTTTCTCTTGGTGTTCTACTTGCTTAGAATTTTCTATTCTCTTCTACTTCTCAATTCATACTCCTTCTTCAAGATCCTGCTCAAGGGCTGCCTTCCCTAAAAGTCTACCATATCTACTCATTGGGAAATAAGGACTCATTTTTCTAAAAAGCCTGCTGGGCCGCATTGGCTAGTCTAATGTAGCCACAGTAGTAAATGTCCTGTCTTTTTTGGGGGGGGGTGGGAGGGTAGGGGGTCTGGATTTTTTTCTCCCAGGAGTATTGACTACATGTACTTCTCTTCAGCTGCAGTTATATGATTTAAATGCAGAACTAGGTTTTGGTTGGGATTATAAAGTGTAGACTTTAAAGCTGTTTAGATCTAGGTTTTGAAATCTAGATATATTTAGCCTAATTAAAAAGAGGGTGTTCTCTTGAGTAAGCAGTGAAGGCCAAATATCCTGAAAACAATGCACATTTATTTGAATATACTTATTCTCTCTGTGAATGTACCTTTCCCAGTGCTCTTGTCAAGATAGTGATAGTAGTAGTGGTGGCAATGTTATGGAGGGAAATGAAAAGGAAGAACGGGAGTGAGATGTCAGGTTATTTGGTTCAAGGTAAACTTCTTATTTCTTCTTGGCTTTCTGCAATTTAGTATCACCCTAAAATGACTAATATCTCTGGCACTCATTCAGAGGCTCTGTTGTTATTTCTTGATAACACTGAGTGACAAGCATGTGATACTGGGAAAAGATACAATTGGTGTCGATTAAATATTCAATAAATAATTGCCAAAAAATTATTAAGCTTCCCCATTTATTTTTTACTGTGGTTAGGGCAAACGCCAGCAGGGTCTGGAAAATGAAACTGGATTACCATAAACTGAATCAACTTACCCCCAAAACATCTATTTTAGATGTGCTCTCCTTTTTGGAATAGGGCAATGTAGCTTGATCTTCAACTATCTATTCTTCTAATACACTTCTTCTTGGTTTCTCATTTGTCCCAAACATCATAGGCTCTTTGCCTCCTTTACTTGGCATGGGAGTCTCTTTTACCTCAGGAACTGCAAATCTTTAGTTTTGTGTCATGATCTTCTTTACCTTAGAGTAATTCATTCTTCCATAGGACATCAAGAAATTGTGTATTTATATGCTATATATAATATATATACAAATATATACATGTGTGTATATATATATGCTCATATACACAACACATGTATTAGAATTTCACAAAATTCTATGTCTGAAATATCTAAGGAAGCAGAAGTGGGTCAGTGGGTGATTGGTTTCTCCCACCACTATCAGAAGGGCAGCCTAACAAACAGGTGGTAAACCGAATTTTGAAGGCCACTGAGCATTCAGTATTTGTTCGATTTATCATAATTATAAAAACACCTGGATCCAATGATCATATACTCACCCACAGAATCTAGTGGGGGAAGAAATGCTTCTGTCATCATTTGGAGGATTTTACACCAATCTTAAAATACTTTATAACACTTAAACCAACTCTCTTGTTTTACAGATGATGAAACTGGGCCTAAGTTGTAAAATGACTACCTTAAGGCCAAACAGCCCATTAGTAGCAAGTCAGGAATACAGAACAGGATATTATCTTGAAAATGCAGGTCTGTACTATTATTCTCAAGGCAGTTTATTAAGCGTAGAGTAACCATATAGGGTTGGCTATGATCATGTGATTCCAAACACTAGTATCATTGAACTCTTTCTAATTAGGACAGATGACCTGGGTAATGGTCATGCACCTGGGCCTTTCTTTGCATGTACTATTAATTACACCTGCATTTCCTTACAACCCTTTTCTGCCTGACGTATTACAAGAAATTCCCCAAGTTCTAGATCTAATACCCTCTCCTCTCTGAAGGCTCCCTAGATTTCTAAAACAGTATCCATTGTTCATCCCTCATGGTTTCATAGCCCTGCTTGAGACTTCTAGAATGATATTGTGTCATTGTGATTTGTACTTGTATCCGATTTACTAATGGATTTTCAAATCCTTGAGATGAGAGGCCTTGACCATCACATATACTCATTTCTGCAACTAAACTCTGGCTGGTATGGAGCAACTTCCCAAAGTATATTTGCTAAATGAAAGCATTAAATTATTTTTTAAAAAGAGTTTATTTATTTGACACAGAGAGAGACAGCACAAGAAGGGGAACGGCAGGCAGAGGGAGAGGGAGAAGCAGGCTTCCCACTGAGCAGGGAGCCTCATGTGGGACTCAATCCTGGGATCATGATCTGAGCCAAAGGCA